>NC_081199.1:40036515-40346515 GCF_902713425.1 Acipenser ruthenus | reverse complement strand
TTGTGAGAAGTTAGAGTCCGGCGATCTTCTATGTGCAAAGCTTCTGCTATAGCTGTAAACTGGAAGCAAGGAAAGCGCTTTGATTAAGATCTTCAAACCTCTAGCAAAACTGCATCGATTCAACTATTTTGTTTTTTCCACTGTTCTTTCTTCCAAAAGTTTTGAACTTTGCAAAAAAAAACCTTTAAAAATACTTGAAGGGCAAATGCAAAACAGCAATAAAAGGATAAGCCACTTTTATCCATGGGCCAAAAAAAAAATACAAAATACACACAAAGGACTGATCTCAGCCAGCAGATGACCTCAGCCCTTCAGGACCACGGATAGCTCCAGACTATGACTCACCCAAACTGACTGACAGACAGACTAAATCACAGGCCACCGTTCCTATTCCTCACTGAGGCTGTGTCTGACTGCCCAACACATTACTTATCAGTCAGGATGGTTTTAATACCTAACTGCTTTCTAATAAAATCAGGGAAAGCACATTAATCAAAAATAGGGGCTTCAGGCAGTCCAACCAAGAAGGAATGACTTAAACAGACCACAAAGAGAATAAAACTGAGCATATGTGTTGGGAAATGTCAGGCTAGTTTATAACAGCATTAAAATAGCAGGCTGATTGCCGATGACCATTCTGTTAAATAACACAATCTTTTGAGCCGTTCAATGGAGGATACTATGCTCTTAAAGGAGTGTGTCTGGGCGTTCAATAAAGCACCATATGGGTCCTTTAGGCTATTTCCAGAACCCTAATTCCTATACCATAGTACGGTGTAATCGTATGCCGTGTTGTTTAACAAGGAATAGTGTCTTTCACAGAGTACGATTTTGTCTCACAGGACAAATCTCACGAGACAAAGATGTTTGAGACAATGCCAGTGTTGGATGACTATGCAGCGTTAATGAAGGTTAAACAAATGCTGTGAGCACACTTGAGAACGCTATGGCTCTGCACAGCTGCAAGGTAAACAGCGGAGGGAAGAGGTTTGCTACTCAAGATAAGGAACGGAATTGAGTGCAGTGTGGGAATTGATCTTAGCTGGAACAAGCAAACAAAAACAAGGTTAGCTTCACACATACATTAAGGCAAGATGTATTTGAGAGTGCATTTGAGAAGCATTCAAGACCCTCCCTGAACACACCCCAGCGCTGTGTCCGATGCCCCTTCACACTGGGACACATACATCACAGAGTTTCAATCTTGCTTTATTGAGTCAATGCATTCTCAGAATAAAGGATCTCGATGAGCTGGAAACGAGCTGATTAAAAAGTTTGGACTCGGTGTCACTGTGTAACTAACGCTTGCTTATCTGATACATTCAAATGAGGGCCAGGATTTATTAGACTGTGCTTTCATGAACCCCAGGGCTCTGATCACATATTACAGCTGAGAGACGCCTCTCGATGAGATTCTTTCACAATCTCTCTCCCTTCAGATTCCTTTGTCATTTTAATCTCCATTAGAGCGGAGCAGGATCACAAGGCCCTTTGGTGGTATTTCGCAAAAGATATTTTTAGAAAATGCCCTGATAATATCATTTTCATAACTTCTTCTTCAGTATTAAAATAATAACCCTGGATGCAAGCTTAAGATGATGCCATTATTACTTCCTTTTTTATATTATTTGTTTTCTGGTATACAACGAAATAATACCTGATATAAATAAACGAGAGGTTCCAATTTAAGCACCGTAAAAAGAAAAGTGGCAAAATATCAAATACCAATGATGAAGTTGTTAATTTGATGTGTTATTGCTGATGACGTCTTTATATATATATATATATATATATATATATATATATATATATATATATATATATATATAGTAGATTAACCTCCGGTGCAACGGGTATTAGGACCCCCACAAAAACATGAAACCCTCTTTGCTGCACATATGGCTTAAGTGGAATCCTAATATTTGCTGCACAGGCAGAGAATCTGCAGTGCTAAATTTAAAATGGAATTATGGGATATTAGGAAAAAAATTGAAACTATGGTACCCCCTTCAATCTTCATGTTTGGGTTTCACTGTAATTGTAATAGATGGCTTTTTCTATAAGAAGTTTTGCCCAATGTGTACTGCACTTCTTTATTTAAATAGGATTATACCAGCTCTTTCAGCAACGCCAAGCTCTACACAGAGCTAGAGAGGATACCTTCAATCAAAACTATTCAAATGAGTTATCCTGAGATTATCCTTCTGGAAAGTTATGTAGTGATGAGCACTACATAACGTTAATAGAGAGATCGGCAGTGGGTAAGTACAGCCAGAAAGCCAGGGTTACACAGGGGCCGCCTAGCTTCTGCCAGTTTAATATGCTGTGCTATATAACACGATTCCATTTTAAAAGGGATAAAGTAATTCTCTGCTAATATCTGTGGATAACTGGGGGGAGGGAGGGGGCACGTTCCCATAAACATCAGCTTAGCCTCAGAGAAACGCGGGGTAATCAACAAGAAAGGATGGCTGACATAAAACCAGGGCAAGCCTGGCTGGATCAGCACTAATGAAGAGGTGGGGACCGAGTGTGGGAACGTGGGCTGGTACTGGAGAGTTTATTTCTGTTTGCAAAGACAGGTTTGG
Organism: Acipenser ruthenus; assembly: GCF_902713425.1. Lineage (NCBI taxonomy): Eukaryota > Metazoa > Chordata > Actinopteri > Acipenseriformes > Acipenseridae > Acipenser > Acipenser ruthenus. The sequence continues at coordinate 40,343,927 of NC_081199.1, read as the reverse complement.
GGTTGGACAAAAAAACTGAAATGTACACACGTGTTGGAAGTGTCAGTGTTATCGGTAATTGCTTGGTTGACAGGCAGCTCAATATCCAACACTGCCATATCTCACAGCTGTTGCTTTGAAACTTGTCAGCAACCAGTACCTGTTGGTTCCATGGAAGTTCCGGTAAGTTTCATAAATACAATGTAACAGCAGCTAAGCACAGCACAGTGACGGTGCACACTCCACATCCTTGGCATCTGAAGTCATAATGTGCTTCTGTGGATGGCTAATTTAAACTCAGTTGAAATGTTGTATCCTGTTTGATTCCTGCTGCCAGCTCTCATCAGCTCTCATTGGCAGACCGTAGCTTTGAGCATCTTGGAACCCCAGTACTCTGTCTGTATTTCTTTCTATGCTGGAAACCCACAATGTAGGCTTCTGTAGTCATGCGCTGGAAGGGTAGAGGAATGGTCATGTTATGGAGCCGATTGTACAGTAATGAGTGAGTTAAGGGTTACCAGGGGGAGAGAGAGAACAAAAAAAACCCTGTTTTTGTAATCCAGGTAAATTGTTTTAATTATTCAAATGATCAACACGTCACTGCACAGCGGGAATGAAAAAGAAAAGAAGAAAAAACACAAATCTCACCTGCAGCATCCTCGGAGTGCTGCAGCTGAGTATCACACACACGTAAACCCTCCAAAAAACCACTGAAGTACATCAGATAAAATAAACTGTTCACTTTATACTCAATACATTACATAGTGCACCACCAAGTCAAATAATACAGATCTACATTATACACATGTCACGGTCTTTCTTGTTAGTACTGGATGGATGAGTTAAAGCATATACACAGTACTACACACTATTACATGACATGATCCATTGACAGCTCTAAAAAAAAACAATGAAATAACCCATTTTCAGTTAAGTACATATAATTGCATTCCAATACCAGCTCACACAGTTTACAGACATACAGAATACATGTCAGTTACAGCAGGGCATTAGTAGGAGTCTAGCGGCAGAGTAGAAAGCAGAAACGCCAGTCTTTTGATTGAGAAAAAAGAAAACCCACCTCCAGTTCTGATAACATTAAAGGATAATACCCTGCACTTTAATAATAATGAGCACTAGTCTAAACACTGCATTCTCAGCTCACCAGCGCTGTCATTACCAGTACCTTAATAATAATGAGCACTAGTCTAAACACTCCACTCTCAGATCTCCAGCGCTGTCATTAGCTCTGTGTTACAATGCACACACGGCTACCGGAGGAGGAATTCTTTAGGAAAGGAAGACGTGGCATTTTTTCTGCAAAAGGCACTGACTTTATCTTCTTGTTTTTTTTTTTTATAAAACGTTGTTGATGTTAGTCTGAATCACAGTGAAGACCCGCTAGGCTTCTACAGAGGCAGTAAGTAAATGTCATGTAAAATCGGGGCTGAGCTGCTGAGTAAGACAATCTCTAGGTCCTATACCCCACTCTTTAAACAGCAGAGCATATTATGTGTGGTGGGGGGGGGCTGAATTACACTCAATAGTGGATAATCCAACACGATTGTCAGCAGTGTCAGGGCTCATTCAAAACTTTTTACAGTGCTTCCTTATAGCAATGCAGCCGTTGGGAGCCACGGCTGTTACACTTAGCTGCATGTGCAAGTGCCTGCACTACTGCATGTTTCATTACAGTGATGGAGCATAATCTGTGATTGAGCGTATAATCTGTGAATCAGCCATGAATTCTCAGCCCTTAAAGGTTGCACACACGTCACATTCAATCAGAGCGCCCTATTACTAGATTGTGCAGCAAACACGTCACATTTACACTAGCGATCTACAGTATCGGTATGAACAACTGTACACCAAGAACAAAATAACAGACTGCTGACATATCACCCGGGGCTTTGATGAGGTGTTGATTATTTGTGAGGACTCCCTCACAAGCATTCCCCCCCTCTCAATACGAGTGGAGTGGAGTCTAGTGGTCTACTGCAAATCATTTGGTTTTGAAGGATTTTGCAGTCCCAGGTATTTGCAAAATTGTCTTTTAGTGACAATTGTTTTAAAAAAAAATCAGCAGAATAAAATTCCACCCGTATTCGTTGAGTGTTTCAGATACATTCTAGTGAATTGCTCACTTTTGTAACATGTTCCAGTGCTTCGCCTGACAATCTGCAACCCCCAATAGTCTTAAAAAACGCAGTGACTTCCAGAGCAAACAGCACATTGAAAAGGAACAGCATCACTCTGCAAAGTTTCCCTGTACAACTTTTTTTTTGTTTTGTTTTTTATATATATAGTAAAAATACAAAAGAGGACTCCAAAAATAATTCTAATCCTACATCTAGTGATCTAAAAACGTACTTATAATGCGATGATGGAATATCAGAAAACATTAGTGGGGTGGTAATCTCCCAAAACAATCCTTTTTTAATTTGGCATATTTGGTACTAGGCTCAGTATAAGAATCTAATTTATTAACCCCTTAAGGTACACAAGGAATTGAGAAAGGACTCAACTATCACGAGGAAACTGACTGATCCAACCTGTCAGTACATTTTAAACCGTTTCGTGCACCTCATTGCAAAAATAAGAACGTTTGCATGGTTTTATTTGTGGGACACGTATGTCCCTTGTACCCTAAAGGGTTAAGACCTTTTACTAATGTTTGTTGCGTTTGACACACAGTGTAAGGCAAAATGAGGATCACAATGCACTGTACATGATCCTTCTGTTCACAAAGACATTCAACGACTCTTCATACATTTGAGGAGGTACAACATACAAAACAATCCTCTCACAACCGTATTGTGTCCAAAGAGCTGAGCTGTAATGTTAGGAAATGTAAAAGTCTGTGCAACACTCTTGTTTCTTTGTGTAATGCCTTCTCCTGTCAGGATTTCAGACACTGCAGAGAGCGGCATATGAACTGTATCTATTCAAGAGGTTTTGTTTTATTTTTACATCCAGAGAATCACAGTTTTTTTATTCTAGTTATGGCTTGCAAAAATAATGAGTACAAATGATCCCACTAAGTGCTTTCGATGGAGTTCAGTCTCACTCAACAAATCTAACACAAGGCTGCAAGTGGACTGAGTGAAGCACCACACATTCAAACAAAGTACGCTTCATTTTATACAGTTTTTTTTGGGGGGGGTGGGCAGGGGATTTTGTAGGTAGCTTGATCAAATAGCTCAGTGGTTAGAGTGCTGAACCGGAGCGTGGAAGGTACTGCAGCTTGATGGGGTCATTAAAGCACTGGGCTGCTGTGTGGAAGGCAGCTCAGTGGATAGAGCACTGGGCTGCAGTGTTCAAGCACCTTCTGAGGCAATGAACACCATCTTCCTCAAGTGAACCCAACCGTGGGCAGATTTGAGCATGTGCATGTGGGGTAGATGGAAACGTAAGCAAAGCAATAAGAAACTCAATCAGACAAACGTTTTGGCTAATGCCTTCATCACTGTTGTGTAGTTCCTTGCAGACGGTTAAGCCAGCCATGAGTCAGAGACATTCTGTTTCTTCTCGTTCTTGTAGTTAGTTCATCCCTAACTTCTAAAACACACTCAAATATTCCACTGATAAAGGCATGAGCAGATACGTAACTCTGCACATCAGAGTAAATGCGAAAAGGGTAGTGCTGGAGCATTTGCCCTGTGGACCTGCACGGAATCCTCGGAGACAGGCTGCACACGCAATGACGGACTGTTTGTTTTTTTAAGGAGCTATATCAAGCAGCTGAGTGCGTGCAGACTCAGGGTGAGGGCAATGAAGTGAGCCACTCTGTAGAGGTGCAGCAGGGCGAACGCCACCATGGCGATAGACACAGGAAACTGCAGCCTGGCGCTGGCCTTCAACAGTTTACTGCAAAAGAGAGAAGGGCAGCGTGAGGACTCGGGATGAACGTTTAGGAATGTCTGGAACCAATTTATCAAAGCCATAATGAAAAAGCCACCATGAGAGTGCTGTTACTGTTTTATGAAGCAACATTAATGTGAGCGAGACTTTGAATAAATATTGAATAGATAACCATTGCACTGCACATATTCTACTGTATAAATACTACAGCTGACATTATATTATCGTTTGCCTGTGTGTGTGTGTGAGAGAGAGAGTTAATGTGCATAAGAGTAACTAAAAACAAACAGTAAAAGCAGTTGATAAAAGATAAGGAACTGTAAGTACAGTTCTCCCTTGTTATAAGGTGACCCTTTATACCATGGAACACATTATAAAGTCCTAATTCCATTCCACTAGTATACACATTGCCTACAATGTTATAAAAGGGGGAGCACTTTAGCCAGGCTTGGCAGAACATGTACATGGCAGAGAATAATTGAAGACTCCAGTAGAGTAGCAGTTTGTGCCATTCCAGGTTCTTGTGAGATTTAGTGACCTGTGCAAAACGTGTGCAGGGTACCTAATTAATCTCACTATACAAGCTGAATGGCTCAAACTGCTATGCAATGGGAGTCTTGAATTACACAGTTTGGATTGTTCCTTTTGCACTGGTGCTTGTCTATTAAAAGAAAAAAAACGCTAATAGCCACAGTGGTCAAGTTCTTTTACACAGCCCTAGAAATGGACAAGCGGACAGACAGACCTGGTTCGAATTGAAGCTGTGCTGGAGCTCATAAGCAGCACTGCGGAGATGACCAGGACAATGGCCACTGGCCAGCAGGGGTCAGGGTCAAGGCGCAGGCTGTACCTGCGGGAGACAACGGAGCCACTGGTCAGTACACAGAAGAGGGGGTGTCAGTCAGGAGGGGCAGGTCACAGTGGTGCAAGAACAGGAGACATCACAACAAAGAGGTCCACAAAAGTCCTGGGCAGAGAAGGGCACCCACAACCAGGTCACACCAACCGATCACTGTATCAGCATCTCATATTTCATTGTTCCTGATGAAATGGCTATGGCCTCATGTTCACTAAACTTTAATGGGACCGTGTTTATAAACATAGGTTAAGCAATGCTATGAAAATTGCAATAAATCATCCCTCTAAAAACATCTGAAGGAAGTTTAATGAACTGCAAGCTTGACTGAATAAAAATGGGCTTTAAAAAGTAAAAAAACAGTCATTTACAAAACATTCCTTGACACAGTGGTTGAGGTTTTGTGAACAGGACCTCTTTTACCTGAGGTTCTTCGTCCAGTAGATGAAGGAGGGTGCGCTCAGCAGCACAGGCAGGGTCAGCAGGGTCAGCAGGGTCAGGTGCAGGTACAGGTCCTCGCTGGTGTCCTCCAACACTGAGATGGAGACCAGGTCACTGCCGTTACAGCTGACTGCCGACCCCTCGGGCCCTAGGGCCTCCACAGCCCCTCCACCTCCTTCCTTCACACAGATCCCAGGACCTGTGGCTCTGCCCAGAGACTGCCTTGGGGCCTGTGGAGTGCATGAATCATTTATTCATTCATTCAGGACCAATTACAATTATCAATTAGTCAATTACTACAGGAAATCCTTTCATTAAGGGCTCTTCTCCAGCACAGGTTGAATTGGTACAATTCCGTGATTAACTACGTGAGGATCTCAATAGATACTGCAATTAGCAGGCTTAGCTACGAACTTAATGAGTTACACCTACAGTTCATACAGCCAGTTACTGTATGCTCAGGTGCACCTAATTAAGCCTCTCAAAGCCTGACATGGGACGCGTATCTGTTACCAGGAGGAGCAATGAAATGAGAATAAAAATAATAAAGGCCATAGACCAGGGCTGAATGTTTCCACAGAGATACAGCAACCCTGCTTTCATCCTAGGGAGTTCTGAGAATACTATAGGGGCTGCAGTATGGTTAGTATGTGCTTCAGGGGATTCTGGAGACATGATAAACCACAAGAGAGGTAATCACACATGGGACCCTCCAGAACAAATCAGATATCTTGCAGACTGGTGAGATCAGGCTGCCCACCGCTGTCCTACACCCTGCTGATAGTGATATCGCTGTGGTTTCTCATTTCTTAGAACCCCTTCTCCCCCCTGCCAATGTTTTGACCAGGGAAGAGCAGTGTGCATGTGTCATGTGTCATGTGTCATGCTCATAGTCACGTACACACACAGTCACACATCACTCACCAGGTTGAGCACATGTTTCAGTGTTCTCTCTGACATCTGCAGCCTCAAAACCTACAGGTGGAAAAAAAAATAAACTAATTAACAGCACAGCTGAGGAGGCAGTCTCCCCCTGAAAAGGAGCCAATTACCTTTTGAGGAAATGGAACTGGCTAAAAATAAACAAGAACCGTGGGCTGTAATTGTGACAGATGTCTACAAATTACACAGGAGAGGTAAAGGCTACTTTCACAGCACCCTCATACATACTTCTTTATGTGCGTATTTTTCTTTACAGTAAAACAAAAATCACATCAGAGGGATACTAACTGAGGGGAACTTGAAGGGGAAGCAGCCCAGCTTCTGCTAACTGTACCTGTACACTTGTTGGTCAAGAGAGTCACTGTTTAATACCAGCCCAACGTGGAAAATAAAGACACAGGGTAGTTGAAGCCCTCTCTCACCTGGTCCAGGTATATTCTGAACTCACCTTGTACAGGTAGATGAGGTAGGTGATTATCAGGGCCAGAGCTCCACAGGTTGTCCAGCAGATGACCACCAGGAAGACCATCAGACTGATCTGGCCGCGTGAGCCCAGCCTGCCGCTGCTCGGAGAAGTGGACGGTCTGTATGGAGGGGGAGAGGGTACGGGACGGGTCGGGATGTGGGATTCAAATACAATGCTCCCTTTTTATTTCATTAGCTGGCATACACATAAAAAAAAAAAAAAAAAAAACATGAAATACTGAAAAGTGAATTTGTGGAGGGCCCTTATACATACAGGACAATACAGGGCTTATACAATTCAACATGTACACGCTCTCAAGTAATCTGAAGTTTGGAAGTCTGCCTTTCTGCTGTTCACCTGACTACTAACACCAACTGGAACGCAGCAAAGCTTAGTAACAAACAGCCAACAATTTAGGATTCCTGGAAGTACTGACAATACTGAAACAAACAGACTAATCTAACAAGTACATCAGGGTCACACGTACTGTCCATCACGATCAGTATCATGGAAGAAAAAACAGATCCTCAAGACCTAAACCAACAGTATGTACATGTTGAAACGTCAATGCCTCCTCAATTACAAACACTCTCAAGAACCCATGGTACAGAAAGACCTGAACAAGCCTCTGAGCCTCTTACCTGTGGATGGCTGACAGTGGGACGGACAGCAGGCTCAGTGACAGGCCCAACAGAGCGCTGCCCCAGTATGCGATGGCAGAGCCGAACATGAAGAGCAGCAGAGACACCAGCGGGGACCAGTCGCCCCCCTCCTCACTCAGGGGGGGCACGTCCAGTGGAGGCAGGGACAGGGCGGACCAGCCTGCCTGGAGGCAGCCCACACTGCAGGAAGAGAGACACCAGGATGTAGCGACAGCACGTGCACCAGGAGGCCCCGATAAGAGGGATCTGAGCCCTACCTGAATCATTTCTTAAATCTTTTTTCTTTTAATATTCCTCTGGCTATTACAGGCAATGTTACTGAATGAGTGAGAAACAACTACAATTTCGTGACATTACTGCTTGTACTGAACAGCTTTGTTTTGAGCCCACTACCCCAGGGTATCCTTTAAAAAAAAAAAAAAAAAAAACCTTCATTGACCAATTGAAACTTGTCAGTATAAAAGAAAACTTGTACTAATATAAGCATATGTGCATACAGGAGACTATTACAGAGTACAGTGACTTATTTCTTTAATTAAAATCCAGTCTTAAAAATGGAAGAACAAGAGGCTTAAACTATAAGACACATCCAGTGTACTTGGGGTCTGTCGCCCTCCCTTGTATAAAAACCTTCACTTCCCCTTGGATCTTAACCCTGGGTATTTGTATCCTTGTACACTCAGTACTAATAAAAGCACCTGTGTCACTTGCAGTGTGTTTCAGTCATTAAAGAGGCAGCACCTGGATAGTTTTAGATACCATACAATGCTAACGCAGTGCTAACACTTCCACCTGCAGTGACCCCGTCCGAGACCTTAAACCTTGTCGTGAATCTTTAACAAAGCTGTTCTCCTCAGTGAAGGCAGTTTCATGTTTAAACTCCTCAGATGTCCCTGTGTGGTTTGTTCCAGGGGAGGCAGCGGTCTGAACGAGCTGCAGGGACAGTCCCTCAAGGCATGCCCCAGGCAGAGAGGCAGACAAGCAGGCAAGAGCGTCAACATGACAGGTCAGGCCAGACGACCACACCACCTCCAGCACAGGGCTCTCAGCGAGGGACGAGGCGCTGCACACGGGGCTGGGGGTCTTATTTAAAACAGTCAACACAGGCAGTCTGCGGACATGCAGCACATAACTACGCATGATCAGACATTATATTCTGGGAAAATATTTCTGACGTGTCAGCAACTGGTGATGTCATTTGTATATTTTTATTATAGAAAACACACGAGACTGTGAACTAGCATCGTGTAACATGGCTCAGTGTGACTCTGGAGTAACCAGTTATTTAGTGCACACTTTCACTGTGCTTTATTACTCTTTGCTATGCTTTTACTATAGGACACTTTTGCGATCATGTCCTAGACAGGGTGTTTTTAAGCAAACACAATGTAGGAAAGAATCTCCTTATTGGAGTAGCTCTGTTTTAAAACAACTGTTTTGAAAGACTTCATCAATAAGCAGGCTAGCTGCAGTACTGTATGACACTAGGTTTGTTCTCCTTTCTGATGTTTAAAGAATAGCTGCACAGTGTAAAGGGAGCTCACCTCAGGAGATACAGGAGGATGTTGATGACCGGCATCACTCTGTATGGTTTAGCAGAGGCACTCAGAGCCTTCCCTAGCTCCACAGTGTGACCTGAACACAGAGGAAACAATCAGGACTGGGTGTGTCCCACGGCCAGCGCACCCCCACCAGCCACCAGCATTCATCTGGGAGAACCCCAATGTGCCTCCCCCCCTATATATATATATATATATATATATATACACACACACACACACACACACACAAACATACACTATATACACACACATCTATACATCTATCTATATGTATATATTAAACAGTGGTTTTAAGGTAGCTTTGTAATCTAAAATTGTTTTGAATTAAATGTATTTGTTCATTGTGCAGAAGCGACTGTGAAGCACAAGCCTCTATTGCTCACTCCAAATGCAGTCCAGGGGGTAGGAGCTGCAGTCCAGTGGCTTACCTGTGGTAAGCAGGGAGTGGAGCTGGCCCTCGTACGTCAGGAGGATACTGACAGCGATGTAGACAGGCAGGCAGGAGCCATGGAACCGAAGTATCTGGAGAAACGAAAAGCAGATTTCAAAAAAGATGTGCCTTCACATAACAACCGGACATGCTACAGCACAATGCTGTGGATTATTTTGAAGTGAAGGTCTAAACTTTTAAATAGTTTTTAATTGCTGTTCTATTTTGGTAGACTTTCAAAAACTCAGACATAATCTTTGCTTTGAGGGCCAGCTATCCAACAGCTCTAGGGCTACTATACGACACAGTCAATCGTGTGACCCTTCACTTGGGTCAGCTCATCTACCTGACTCGTTCCCAGGAGTTCCAAATCAAGTGGCCCCACCCTGTCATACTGCAGCTCAGGAAAGAAAGGGAGGTTTCGTTTAGCAGGAATGTCACTGGCTAACAGGATTTGTAAAATGTCATTTAAATCAAAATAACTATTATAAGAACGGGCTGACTTTACAATTTCATTGAAACACCAGCAGCACACCTCCACAGCTCAAACAGCAACAAACGCGGTGCAGGGCTGTGATAGGGCCTCTTGAGAAAACACAAGGTGGTGAACTTGCATCTGAACACCTAAACAGGTTCCAGCCAGTTTGTTAGTTTGCACCTTGATTGAGATCTCAGCCCTGACGAAGCAGAAATGCATGTAGTAACGGGTAGTGTTGTGCGTCTCCTGTCGGTGAGATGAGAGTAAAAGCTCTAAAACCATGAATACAGACGAGCCCGGCTCTTTTGCACTGTGGTTAAGACGTTCACTTGCGGTGATGTTACACGCATCTATACCTAACATACAGTTCCTGCCCTCAAAGCAGACCCTACGCAGGCATGGCACAGAACCACATGAAACACAATGCAGTGCCGTGCCCACACACACTGGCACCATGTGAAGAAAAAAGACTCCTCCATCCCTATGGCTCCACATTTAGAAATATCCTCTGGAGACACATATTCCCAGACAGATTCAAACACACCTTCTGCTGTCAGATGGGCAACTTAGCCTCAAGGCTGTGCAGCGTGCACTGACCCAGAAACAATGAAGAAAACAACTACCACCTACTTCAAGTGACCAACGGACTACATTCCTTCCTTTAAAATCAGAAGTTGACAGCTGAAAACGAATCTGGTAAAGCCTCAGTTAAACTTTATGATGTGATAAAAAGTGGTGTTCGTTCATGCAACAGCATTTCTGAGGCAGCACTGTGTATACCACTATTTCTTTATTTCATTGTTTTTTACTTTTAAGAGCACAGACTGTCGCAGGACATTCCCAGGTATTTTTTAAAAGGTTTATTTTAGTAAACAGGCAATGCAGATTTAAACATGCTCATGCACACACACACACACACACCTCTGTTTGTTTAGGAATCAATGAGGTTTATTAAACTACTGAACACACTACAGCATTCTTTTATCTGCAACGCGATAAATATGTGCACACACACACGCAGTATAAATATAATGCATACTATTCACAGTCAAGTACCCCCGATTTCCTTTAATTTGAAAAATGCTTTTTCATGTATGAAAATAAAACATAGTATTTGTGTTTGTATATGAATGTTGCATGGTTTATTGACATTGAATACAAACTGTACATGGGCTCATTTAGAGTTCTCAAGTTAGTTTAAAAGTTTGTTAGTCCAGGACCTTATTATTCCAGTTCAGTGCTGCTGATGTGCATCCCACCTGCCCTCCTTCTCCACCTCCTCCGCGATCATTGTTTTTGTAGCTCTGGAATCCATTCCCTCAGTGTGCACGGTCCCCCATCAGGAATAATCAATCCATTCCAACAATTCTGTACAGGCATGAATCTGTAAACACCTTGAGATGCAGTTTATAAAAGTGGTTTTCAAGACTGAAAAAAAACAGCATTGCTTCCTTCGGTACAGGAAAAATGTGTCCAATGCGTCCCATGCCGAGTTAGAAACTCACACTAGTCCTGCACCCAGTCCTGGACTACCCGCAATTAAGGAGTTCAGACCAGTGTTAAAAAAATGTGTTTCCCGCCTATAGCTGCATGAACAACTCTAAATATGAAACCTACAGGCTGAGGCGGTACTACTTCAGTAGATTCAGCAGGGACATGATTGCTGGTATCAGACTAGTTCTAAAATGAAGGACTGGGTGCAGAACTACAGGGAGTCTCTAACCCTGCAGTTATGTGGTGTGGAGCCCCCTACATCAGGATGAAAAGCTCCCTGAAGGATGGCTCTCGTCAGCTTCTTCTCTGTGTTGGTGTACTTCAATACGGCTGCTGCAGCTGCTGTGGAGGTGCCCTTGGAGAGCTCCGGGAGGTTTGTTTTCCAGCGTGACTCTACCTCCAAGCAGGGCCTGGTCTTGGGGCACAGCCTAGGTGAAGGGAGGACCCAGTGACTGGCACCAGATTGGGGCATGGATTTGGCGACACCCTGATTTTGGGTGCCCACTTTGTAAAATCGATCTTCCAGACTGACCTGGCTGTAGGAGGCCAGTGCCCTCTTGTGGCGCAGGATTGAGGTGCAGAGGGACTTGACTGTCAACATCTCTGACTTTCTCGCTGGCTCCAGAGCCTTCACTCCCTCGTTGCCGGACCAGGAGTGCAGCGGAAACACCTGGAAGAGGGAGGCCTCTTTGGGCACCAGCTGGCTAGCAGAACGGAAGCGGGGTGCCTTTGCTTGACCCTGCCCTGCCCGTCTCTCTGCCTCCACCTCTGTTAGCCAGCGATCCACTTGGGCAAACTTCCTGGCTCCCAGAAATCCCTTTCTTCGATCCTTGACATAATGGCAGACTCCCTTATTCAGCCTTAGGCTGGCCACCTCCAGCAAGTGCTCGTGCTTCAGCAGGTTAGCTTCAGTCAACAGATGACTGTGGTCAGCATTGTAGTCCACACTGCACTCCATGTCTGGCTGCTTTGAACTTCTACAGCCTCTCCTTTCAGTGTTTTAAGTGCGGTAGGAGGAAGAGCTTGGCAGAGTCCATGACATAAATCAAGATTGTTGCTGCCATGTCCATTCTTTCCCCTGGTTTCCAAACAACACCCCTGTCATACATAAACAAACAAAAAACACACAAGAAAAATCCTAGACCCAAGAAACAGTCCCGCCTGATCTTCTCCAGCTTTGAGAAGTTGTTAAGCCTCTTGTTTTTTTTGCTTCAGAGTGGAGTCTGCAGCAACTGGAGTGCCCTCCACTATCACTGGCTCTGTGGGCCATTGTTGAGCAGAAAACCTATAAAATCACAGGAGCAGGAGGGAGGAGGGTGTTTGCACAGCCGGAGGGACAAATCAGACTCCTGGATCTGCGGACAGGCTCTTTTATCGCCTCCTCAAACAACGGTTGTGAAGAGAGAGAGAGAGAGAGAGAGAGAGAGAGAGAGAGAGAGAGAGAGAGAGAGAGAGAGAGAAACAGAGCAAGAAAGAAAGGAAGCTGTTCTGAAGTCTCGCTAAGAAATGCCCAGTAAACAGAGAGGCCTGTTCACAAAGGTTAGCCTGGTGTTTAAAGAGCCTCCAATCTATACAGTACCTGGAAGTCTGAAGCTGTTAAGCAGCAGTGTAACTGTCCCACTAGCAGGGAAACAGCTAGAAATTGTTTTCTTGGTTTATACCCCAGTGATCAGTCTGGTGTTGCAGTTTCCATTTCTGTTACGATTTGCTAGGGGTAACGTGTTCACACCCAAAAACGACCAACAAAACAAAAACAGTTAAAGACAGCAGAAATGCATTTATTTAATCTGGACTCACAAAGTGAAAAACATGTGCACAAGTAGTGAGTAAACAGTAGAAAGTAAGTAGTGCAATAAGAAGATTAGAGAATGTGATGGTTATCTTGTATGACCTGGTTTATGAGTCACTATCTGATTATATGTGTTTCATGGTATCTATTCACAGGATGCCATGTCCCATAAATACATTCAACTTTTGATAACTGAATATCATTATATACAAACATATAAAAACAAAAAAAGACCAAGTCCTCAGAATGACAGGATGGGAGATGTGCTCTTGAATTTACACTAAAAAAAATGGGACCTCAATCTTGACTGAGAATACTGCTACCGCACTGAATTAATTTAATTGTACCAGTCTTAAGAATCACCACAGCAGAAACAGATCCCACTCCAGTTGTTCCGATATTACCCTGGCTTGCCATGTTTTTTAATATGCTTTACCACATCTCTCTGTGCTTCACAATGCTTACCTATGCTTTAACTGTGCTTTATTACACAAAGATACTTAATGTCATCTTGTCCTGAATCAGTCCTCTCTACCCACACAGAAAGGTGAGTCAGTCACCTAGCCAGTTCCTTCCAGGAATCGCAGCTGTTTGCCAACCTGCCTGTCTGAACTTGTTTGATTCAATAGCACTATCAGCGGGATTGTAAAAGCTGTTGCTGCAATCAGCCCTCATAACACTGGACTACAACCTCATATTTCTATAGATAGCACCCCATATACATATTGCAAGTCTCTGCAATATTAAATAATTAAAGAATTTTTACCGATGTGTTATGAAAATGCTTAAATGGCACACAACCAGGGGCGCTGGAACTAGGGGTGCGGCAAATGAAACCCAGTAATGCCCCGCCCCATTTGAATATGCAAGGAACTTCAATGCGTCCTTTGTTCCCAGGGGAGACCAGATTTTGCTTGAGCGGCATGATCACCCTGCCCCCTCAGTGTTCCCGTACTTCCACATTTAGGACTACACCACTGCTCTTATGGTTCCGTAACATCAGCAGTAAGTTTTGCAGAACAAGAAACAGTGATCTAAGATGTTGAACATTTTACGATTAAAGAAATGTGATGTATAAAATGTAATTATGTGCCGTTTTTGCCGCCCCCTTCAATTTGCCGCCCTAGGCGGCCGCCTGTTCTGCCTATATGGTTATGCCGGCCCTGGGTGGGGCACAGGGAGGGTCTGCTTGAGCAGAATGAAGGCTGCAGCAAGATCGTTCACATTGAACATCCTGGAACTCCGAATGAAACAAAGACAACCCCTCCTCCAGCTCTCCACTATCATCATCATCATCACCATTCCCTCTGCAGACATGCAGCATCAGTGAGGGGAGGGGCGACAGCATGGACCGGGCGACACTCCTCCAGAACAATGCAGGTCGTCAAAGACAAGACTCAGAGTGCCTTGGTACTGCTTGTTCCCTCATACAGAGTTTAAGTGACAGCTACTGAAATGTGATCTTTACAAACTAATATAATTTAAAGAGCTGCATTCAATGACACAAAATGAACAGTATCTTTGCTCCAAGAGATCCAAGTGATCCGTTTCTTTTCTTTCTTTCTTTTAATTGGGTTACCAAACATTTTGTTGTGAATCGTAAAGCCCATGAGAAATTAGTATTAATATCTTAACCTGAAACTCCAAAAATACATGCTTTATGCATGCATAATGTATAATAATAATAATAATAATAATAATAATAATAATAATAATAGAATCTCTCTTACCTGTCCGAGCACTTGAAAAACAGATGTCCGTATGGTAACCTAGCAAGAAAAAATAGTTGTACGTCACAGTTAACATGAATATGGTTTAGGAAGATACATAAATAACAAACTATGAATAACTTCAACTAAAAAAAATCAACAAACTGTCAAGATATTGTTGAGCCCTTTAACCACCGTCCAATTCTTACACAGTTTAAACAGTACAGCTTCCACTAAAGGTCTTTCTCAACATCTTCAATGTTGAAGTGAGTTCTGATTCATATACCTGTGTAACTGGATGATGTGGCCTGACCTCAACCCCAAGTATGTAAAGGATGAAAGGTCTCTTCAGTATGTGTGTGTTGATTTTGCTCGTATCAGACAGTAATTTTACAGGGGGTAGTTAAGAAAAAATATTTGCCACTTAAGTAAGGACCAAACATGCAATTCTCTTAAAATGTCTTTTTATTTCTTCTACATTTGCTTAGCTAAATGCAACCTTACAGTATGTTTTGTAACTTTAAAAACTGGTATTTACAACAAAGGCAGTGAATTACGGTTTTAAGAATAGACATCTGAATTTCTTGTTCATCTCAATAATGACCTGCCGCTAGCGCACACTGCTCTAAAATAAAGGGGGGGGGGGGGGGGGGGGGCATGACTGAAGCCTTTAACATCTTAAAAGGAGTTGCCATAGTTAACCCTAAGCAATACTTGAAGCGCAGTACTGAAACTGGAGGACACACAGTTGCAAATGAAGTAGAGATTGAGGGAAGGAGACACTTCTTCACACACAGAGTGGTGAAGATATGGAATGGGCTACCTAGTCATGCTGTTGAGGCTGAATCACATGGATCCTTTAAGACCCAATTTGACAAAGTTCTGAGATCAATCATCAACTAGGAAGTGGAAAGTTATTACGTTCTTTAGTGTGGCAAGGCTATCGCCGTTATAATTGTTAAAGTCAGGGCAGTTTAGTACGTTTTATTAAAAACAGTAAGAGGCTATGTTTCTACAAAAGAAAGCTGCATTTAGAGAAAGGGTTTTCAGAATGTTGTCTAGATTACACAATCCAGCTATTATACAATCGCACTGCTCTTCACTGAAGTTGCACCAAATATTAGGATAACTAATTCAAGGTTTGTTGTTTCAAATTTCCCATATATATATATATATATATATATATATATATATATATATATACACACACACACACACACACACACACACACACACACACATATATACCAATGACCCATTTGCACTCATGGCTAATGGGAGTGGATCAAAGGGTTCTCTTGACATTCGTCAGTGGAATCATTAAGCTAAGTCGAGCCTGCAATTTGGCTTAAAGGGCAAATGTTCCCAGAGTGCGCACAGGAAAACACTGATATGCAGAGCTGATAGACAAAACATAATTTGATGACACCGACAGTACGAAACTACATAGAAAATGGAAATGGGCATTTTTCATCAAGGATAATGCATTCAATTACTGAAACAAACAGATACAAAAGGACCACAGTCATTCACTCTGACCTACGTCAGCATAAATGAATACTGCAGGTTTTATTACAATTACCACGTTTGCCTTTGCTATCCTATGTAGTCCCTTTAGCGTTTATAATGGGTTTGTTTTAAAAGCCTCAACAAGTTTTGATCCTCTGTTAATACTGTTACTGTAAGGGAGCCAACTCACTATGCCTCTCTGGGCTTTACACTGCTACTATGCCTCTGTGTTACCATGCTTTCGCTATGCTGTATTACGCTTTGCTATGCTTTTACTTTGGTAAACTTTTACAAAGGAAAACCCTCTACCCTCACACAACAGCCCAATGCATTCTATCAGCTCGTTCAGGAAATACTGCGTGCAAAAGAGAAGTATTAAAGGAGAATGAGGACTACAGCATGCAATCCTTACAGTAGCTCAAAGAGGTGGATATGTGGAGGTTAACTTGCTGATGCAACTAGTTTAATGGTTTGACAATGAGAGTAACCCTTGATTACAGCTAAACCGCCTGCTGCCTCTCCTACTTGGCCACTGGTAGCTTGAATGTGATCAGGTTGTGAATGTATTTGAGTTAAGTAAGATGCCAAGACCTCTCATAACTAGACCACGTCCTGCAATCCGCAAATGTAACTACATCTTGCCTTTTTGTGGAGTTCTGTGCAAAATGTGACTTGAGTGAGGTTGCGTGTTGAGGCAATGCAGAATCTATGTTCCATATTTCCATAAGTTTCTGCCCTATTTGAATTGCCGTGCATTACTAGATGGAGATGTAACAACGTTGTAAAATCAGACACATGCAAGCCGGGCACACCGCAACAGCTTCACACTCCAAGGGAAACTTAGCTTTTAACCTGGCAGAGTTACACTGCCTTGAGGTTTGCTAGCCGTGGTCTGGAGAGAGTAAGATGCCTTTGGCACTAGGGGGTGGAGTCTTACCGTGTACCGGCAGCCAGGGCTGGTGTGGAGCTGCAGGCTGGCGGTGGAGGTGTTGTCTGGCCGGGCGGAGTGCAGCCTGGCAGAGATCTGAGTCACAGACGAACCACTGGAGACAGGGCAGAATACGCAGGTTACAGTGTGGAATGCAAAGTGCTGGAGACAGGACAGAACACACAGGTTACAGTGTGGAATGCAAAGTGCTGGAGACAGGGCAGAACACGCAGGTTACAGTGTGGAATGCAAAGTGCTGGAGACAGGGCAGAACACGCAGGTTACAGTGTGGAATGCAAAGTGCTGGAGACAGGGCAGAACACGCAGGTTACAGTGTGGAATGCAAAGTGCTGGAGACAGGGCAGAACACGCAGGTTACAGTGTGGAATGCAAAGCGCTGGAGACAGGACAGAACACGCAGGTTACCATGCGGAATGCAAAGTGCTGGAGACAGGGCAGAACACGCAGGTTACCATGCGGAATGCAAAGTGCTGGAGACAGGACAGAACACACAGGTTACAGTGTGGAATGCAAAGTGCTGGAGACAGGGCAGAACACGCAGGTTACAGTGTGGAATGCAAAGCACTGGAGACAGGGCAGAACACGCAGGTTACAGTGTGGAATCCATCAGGGAGGTGTGTGCAAAGAAACTATACAGTGCGTGATACAGTCATAATTATTCCCCCCATACAATTGTAAATGTTTTATACTGTATGCATATCAATGGGGTCCTAACTACACAAGAACAACATCTTGAACCAGTGGTCTACAAGGGCTTATATTAATTACAGTTGCATGTTCGGGGTGTAATCTACATGTCTGTAAAATGGGTGACCAAATAGAAAGAATCAGTTTTTATATCTTTAGTTTGGGCAGTATTACAATGTCTCCATACAATGCCAGAATGTGACACTCCAGCATTATCATTTCCTGCTGTGTGATGACAGCTTTTGAAGCTTGTGATTGTTCTGTGATATTCAGTTCATTACAGGTGAGGTTATACTGTGCTATGGGAAAGGGGACTTTACACCCCCCTATGCAGATTCATGTTTATATTTCAGGTCAATATTTTTGTATAGATCATTTATCCGATGCTGTCTCTAGAATACCTGCCTGATTACTTTCCTGTAAACTGCGGTGAGTATAACCAAGGATTCATGAGCTGCTTCCAGCACAGTGCGACGCACAGTGACCAAGAACACACAGTGAATGAAGTGGCTTATCACACAACAGCACACCTCTTAGGACAGATCCCCACCACATTCGGGAGGAAACAAGGTCAAGTTAATAACGGCGTGGATTACATAAGGAAAGAGAGAGCCGAGGTCAAATGCCTTCTAACAATAAAAAGGATCTGACCTGCTGTACCTTGCTGTTGTGAATGAATCCTCATGAAACCACGGCACTCTGAGTCTGTAAATGCTGTGCTTTCCTTCTGTTGAAAAAGTATATATAGCATATAGCAGACACTGATATTAACCTGATACAGCCATCTGTAGATTTTACAATGACATCATAATCAAATGAGCAATGCTGCTTACTAATTTATATTGAACAATAGTCTAAGTGGGTATCAATATGTATTGTACAGCACCCTATATGATATATTGACTATTAGTAATTAAGAAGTATATTACATATATATTCCATACATAATGGCTTAGCTGGGACACCGCAGAGATCACAATCAGAGATGTCTTTGAGAAGCTTAAAATAGAAAATATTTACATTCGATCAATGCCTCTTCTCAGATTCCACAAGAAAAACAACCGCTTTCATGCCATTAAAGCATCAAGTGTCAGCCTACCTTGTGGTGTCTGGCAGTGGCTCTCAATTCGGATTGTAAAAGCCTGATACATCTGAAACAAACAGGAGGGGGGCTGTGATTACAGTGATTCTGCTAGCTTCATTATCCTATTACATGTTGAATGCAGTGCTCTGTGATTACAGTGATTCTGCTAGCTTCATTATCCTATTACATGTTGAATGCAGTGCTCTGTGATTACAGTGATTCTGCTAGCTTCATTATCCTATTACACGTTGAATGCAGTGCTCTGTGATTACAGTGATTCTGCTAGGGACATCAGTACGTGGTAAATAATGATATACACATGAATAACAATAGTGAAGTACAGTATAGAAAACACACAGATATTAAAACAGGCGTGTCATTAAATATTATGACAGTCTAACTGGTATAAAAATACCCACACCAGTATGTGTTAATAACATTGAAAAAGACTTCTCTTTTAACCTTTGTCTGGTTTTATTACCAGGTTTCTGTCCCGTACGGCTCTATATCTTTGTGATGTGAAGGTATGGATGGTTTTATTACCAGGTTTCTGTCCCGTACGGTTCTATATCTTTGTGATGTGAAGGTATGGATGGTTTTATTACCAGGTTTCTGTCCCGTACGGCTCTATATCTTTGTGATGTGAAGGTATGGATGGTTTTATTACCACGTTTCTGTCCCGTACGGTTCTATATCTTTGTGATGTGAAGGTATGGATGGTTTTATTACCACGTTTCTGTCCCGTACGGTTCTATATCTTTGTGATGTGAAGGTATGGATGGTTTTATTACCAGGTTTCTGTCCCGTACGGCTCTATATCTTTGTGATGTGAAGGTATGGATGGTTTTATTACCAGGTTTCTGTCCCGTACGGCTCTATATCTTTGTGATGTGAAGGTATGGATGGTTTTATTACCAGGTTTCTGTCCCGTACGGCTCTATATCTTTGTGATGTGAAGGTATGGATGGTTTTATTACCAGGTTTCTGTCCCGTACGGTTCTATATCTTTGTGATGTGAAGGTATGGATGGTTTTATTACCAGGTTTCTGTCCCGTACGGCTCTATATCTTTGTGATGTGAAGGTATGGATGGTTCTATTACCAGGTTTCTGTCCCGTACGGCTCTATATCTTTGTGATGTGAAGGTATGGATGGTTTTATTACCAGGTTTCTGTCCTGTACGGCTCTATATCTTTGTGATGTGAAGGTATGGGTGGTTTGCAGAGCGTGGTCTGTGTCCCCCTACCTGGTGAAAGTCCTGTAGCTGAATATTGTGGATGAGGCCTGTTGGGTGCAGCACCACCTCACTCACAGTCACACCTGCAAAACCAAATGCCAAGGGGATGAGTAACATGTTAAAGTGGCAGCACCGGGAGACAGTAGGACACCATGACCTTGATCTTCTACATAAAACCATGCCCATGAATAATCCTGAATCTATCTGTGATGAACCTTTAGAAGGGTGATGAGGGTACCCACCGAAAGACAGGACGTGAGTCACTGGAGTGGAGACGATCCGAGAGTCTTCATTGAAAAACTCACAGTCTATACTGAACTGCAGGGGACACAGGGAGGAAACAAACAGCTACTATAAGCTAGTACGTACAGTTCACCCTGAATCTTACGGTATAAGAACATCTTCTTATGAAAACTTTAGAGCACCAAGAAGCACTATTAAAAACACACACCAGTCAGGACCAAGGCAGCGTCCGCAATGTGTGTGTGTGTTGTGGGAGGGTTACCTGCTTGGCGTTCGTGTTTGAGGCGCTGACAACAATGTGGGAGAAGGAAGGATAATCGTCCAGTTTCAGAGTCAAAACCTGGAAGAGAACAGAGCAGGGCTGAGAGTGGATAGAGGTATCTGCACTATGGAACAACCTCCTACTTCAATTTCATTGTGTTTATCAAGCCAGGATAAGAACACATTGTAGGCCAGTGATTTTCAATTCCAGCCCTTTGTGGAATCACACATGCACAAGCAGGTCTTGGATATTGGCCCTCAGTATTATGTGCTATATTTGTTATATATTTATATATTTTCTCTGCACAGACACTTTACATGGAACAGTGGCTATTTCTATTCAAACGCCATCTGTTTGCTCACAGGCAAACATGTAATAAAATCAATGAAACTCACCTTAAAGGCTGGGAGTAATTCAGTCTCCCAAGACAGATCTACCGCCTGCAGGCTGTGGGTATCACAACAGCACGTGTGCGAGAAAGTGAGAAATCAAGAAATCATTCAAAATCAAGGGTCCTTTAGTTAAACCCTCTCCTCCCTCCCCTTCCATTCCATTCCCCAGGACAGCTCTCACAGCACGTCGCAATCAGAGCTCTCCCAATGAGTTTGAACCCAGGTCTTTCAGGAATTACATATAATAATCAGGTTATATTACAGCAGAGTAGACAGGACTGGGCTCACACAGTCTGACTCACAGCTGAATGCAGATAGTCAGTTTAATTTTAAATAAAAAAATTAAAAAACATTAAAAAAATATAAATATATAAACTGTGCTGAATCTGCTCTTCATCAGTGGATGAATGAACCCATAGAAACGACAGTGTGAGAATGTCACGTACCCACATGCTGCTGCAAAAACCTGCATTCGTTTCTTGGTAAGTTCAAATCTGCTCTGTGTACCTATAAAAATGTAACCAATCCCTTTCAATATATCCTTTCAATAGTGATGCGAAATAAATCAGCAAGCCAAGTGACCCCTGCTTTAAATACACATTCAGCTGGGACAGCAATAATACTAATAGATGGAGCGACAGAAGGAACACTGCCCTGACTTCATCTCACACAAAAACAATCTGAGAGGAGCCGGACTCCTAATCTCCTTCTAATGAAACCCAGATCAGGGTGGATGAACAGCAGGCTGGCAGGGAGTGACTCACACAGCAAATGAAAAAGGGAAGAGGCAGCCGGGCACTTCTTTAGAGATAAACAAAGAGACGAGACGCAAGAAAAGCTGAAGGCAGTTCAAGTGAGCTAAGCTGAATGGGGACGAAGCTTCTGCGAATTATCTGATAATATGCAATGTCTAGGGATTGCTAAATCAGGAGGTAATGAGCCACACTATTAGAGGAAGGACCTACACGGGATGTACTGAAACCCTCTGTAGCGTATACATTCAAGAATCTTGGTATGAGCCAGTTCCTGCTAAACTGTGGGGAGGAGATGCAGCACACTCACCATGCTTGCCCGTTACTCTGTGTGCAGCCGAACAGCCAGCTGCTCATCTCCTGTCAGTGAAAAACACAACGGAAGACAGGAGGGTTAGTATTGGAGGAGGTCTCTCACTCACACGCACGCACGCACGTACACACAAGCACACTCCTATTGTTAAATTCAACATTTCATTTCTACTGAGCTCTTTCAATGTCTCAGTAAGCACTATACAGTACTACAGAGGAGCCTTCTCTTCTACACTGGTGCGGGTGCGTCATCCCAATATTTTCTGTGCAGGACAGACTGAACTGAATCAGCCCCTTACAGGTACAGAGGCAGGACGGCACAGTGTGAGGCAGGACGACACAGTGTGTGAGTGGAGAGAAAGCACAGGCTCAGACAGGTCTGCTACAAACCACCTGGATGAGAAGTGTTCATTTTGCAGAATCTGGTGCATCCATCAGCGTTACTGTAGGTCTTTATATTCCAATAAGATAAAGCACAATGTCCTACACGCAGCCAAAACTAGACTCATGTCAAGAACATAAGGAAGGGTGTTTAGAGGCTGCCCTGGGATGTAAGGAGAACACCTTGGCAGGCCGCTAACAGTGAAGGAACAACACTGTAACCTTTGACCCCGATATCACATGCTGGACAGAGTGCAGCTCATGCTTCCTTCCATGCACTTCCTTTGGCTGCAGTGCTTTTAAAGCAGCCAATGGAAAGAAAAAAAGGGCTGTCCAGGCAATCAAGGCATGACCCAGTATTCAGACATACAGTGTACAAGCATGCAGACAAGCCCGTTTTTAATAACTCCTCTAAGGGTGTTGCAGTCCAGTGAGCATGGCATCCCGACACTGTGCAGGTTGAGGTCAGTTGAAAAGCTCTCTTTCGGTACTTTAAAAACTCTCCATTCGCTATTGTAACTAATCTAGGGATAACTACCCAAGCACTGGGTGCCGGGCCTCTGCTAATTTCTAAGCAGAACAAATACTAATATTGATCATTTTAATTTCAGTGCCAATTGGTTAGACAACTTGACTTGTAACCCACGACACTGCAGCCACTGACCCTGCACTTAGGAATGATTAAATTGTAAGTGTGTATCTGGGAGATGACCCTTTGGGTTGAAATGGAGGGGAGTCTTGATGCAAAGGAACACAGAGCGGGTGGTCAGACTGAACGCTGGTCAGTTGGAAAGATATCTGCTGGGCATGCGTCCACATTCACAGGGTCTGCAGCACTACAGTGCCCCCCACCCCCACCCCGAGACACACACAGCTCAGTCCTCTTACCAGATTGCTGCTCTGACAGTGGAAATGGCTGTAGGATTTTCTGTGACTTGAAAGAGGAAAAATATAATATTTTGTTCTGGGTTCCTGCACAGAATGGAAAATGTAAGTGATCTTACTGTAAAAGTAAATTAGAAAATAAAACAAATAAAAAAACACAATATCAGAACTACAGTGACAAGATACTGGGATGCTTCTTTAAAAGGTGTTATCAGACCACATATTCACACAGCACTACCAACACTGTACTGTGTTTACTTTCATACATACGCTGGGCACACAGGGCAAGGCTATATCTGTGCAATTGCGAAGAATTTCTGCTACTTCTCATGTGCCAGACCAATGGGGGATATCAATTCGAAAATCAAGTTCTGCAATAATTAATAAAAGTTGTTGTTTTTTTTGTCATACTGTGTTGTTCATGAACTCTCCCTACATATAAAAACAATGACAATTACTTTTTACTGAACATCGGTTCTCTGCTCTGTTGAATCTGCTACTTGCACTGATGGATTGGAGGAACACATTTAGAGAGAAGAGAGCAAAGTTACCGTAGGGCTTGTGTAAGACAGCCTGGGAGCCAGGACCCTAGTCCATACCTCTGATGGCACTGAAAAAAAGAAACATTCAGAAAGGTTTCTAGTAGTGTTACACCAAGGTACTGGTTCTTAAAGTGTGTGTGTGTCTGGGGGGGGGGGGGGGGAGGGGGGGTAGGGGGTGGGGGGGTTCCCTACCTCATCACTACTGGTGTATTACAAGCAGATGTGTACGTAGTGCTTTCAGTTATGGATCATACTGCACGCATCTATCATGATACAGCACATTATCTAAGGAAGCATCCCCATTGGTTCACCAATCCACAATGCAGCATTACACCCAGGTTAGCCTGCCCTCTAGTGGCCTCATTACAACCACACAAACCTGAGAATGTGATGACATTGTCTGCCGTGTCATCGTAGATTTTCACAGGATGTCTGACAAAATGATGCCGGATCACAGCCATTCTCTTCTCTGGGTCCTCTGTTATCTGCAAATCAAAGACATGAACACCCCTGTAAAATGTGTGTTCTGTAAGATCTGTTACATACTTGGGTAAATTAACTAAGTTACGGATGAACCACCTAGAGCAGTGAGGAGCTCTGTTTTACCAGTGTAATTATTTTTTTATTTAAATGAATTTCAACCTACAGCTGTTTATGTAGTCTTCAGCTAAATTCCCTGCTATCTGCTAACCCAGTCTTACCTCATCCAGAAAACTTAACATTGAAACTACAGGTGTATTATGATTAAAACCCCAAACTGCTACACTATTACTGCTGCAATTCAAGACAAGTTACAAAGACTGGATTGTCCCGATACTGCACCCTGAATCAGACACAGCAGCCCCCTCTGTGCGTACAGACCTGCTTGGTGTCAGGATCCACAAGGTCGAAGAAGGTTCGGACAGTAGCCAGCACCAGCTCCTTACACCTGCAACACAGAGGAGCGATGACAGTGCGCTAAACAACTTACACTGTCACTGTATTCAAGACATGCTGAATGCAGAGGTTAAGCATGCAACCTAGTAAGCTGCATCCACAAGATGCACTCTTTCTACTTTTTCCAAACAATACTGCATTGGGCAGCGCCATCTAGTGGACATATCTTAACTCCTGCACCAGAGACCAACACTGTAACATACAGTACCTGGGCCCAATCTGAATCAAGTGTAAGTGCAAATTCTGAGGAGAGGAATGAAGTAAGTGGTACAAAACCAGCACAAAACTGGTATTAATTAGATATGAGAAGATTAAACATTCACTTAGTGTATTGCATTTATAGTTTGACACCCATTCTGAATGAGTTGTAGCCAATTCCCATATTCATAATAAGAGTGTCTGAGGATCTCGGTCCAGGTGGAAATGCATGCTAAAGCTTAAGGTATTATATGGAAGGGTGTGTATGTTTGCATGTATAAAATGTAGTAAGAAGTATGTGTACTCCTTGTATGTGTATTTATACATGTGTGTATGAACGTATGCATGTATTTTACATACCAAACAATGGAGAGGTGATCTGTGGAGACCCAGGTCCTTGGCACAGCTGTACTCTGTTACCAAAAAGAATTGGTTCACATCAAATAAACAGACTGGTACCTCCTGCTTTACATGCCCTCTGATCATGAAGTTATTTTTGTATTTTGTATGCTGAATCCACAAATAAAAGCCCATGTAAATTGACATATAGAAATCCACTATATCAAGTACTTTTAAAAGTAAAGTGCAATAGCAATGCCCCAGCAGTAATCAGGGCGCATCGTACCACGAGGGAGAGCTTGTTGGGGTCGTCCGAGGGGCAGGGCAGGGCGGTGAGTCCGGAGCGCACCTGATAGTCACGGAACCCCCCTCCCACCGACAGCACCGTCACATTACGCAGCTCATGAGCACGCTCAGACCAGTGCTGGTTCACTGTCGTGTAGAAATCTGAAACATACAGAACACACCTTCCGACATCTGATTCTGGCTGACAATCCAACAGATATGAAGAACACAGGGAGGAATTTACCACTTCACCTTAATAAGGTCATTCTTACCATCCCCCTTCATTTAAGTTAAATGCTCCCAGATTAAGGGACATGCACTATAAAGAGTAAAAGTAAAATATGTAACATGTGTAACTACTGAAAGTGGGATTGTAGCAGCATATGTTGACATTACTAAATTAGATGTCGTGCCTTATCATTAGATCACAGTGGAAAAAGGGTACAGTTTAAAACAGTTGTAATCAATAACGTCTAAAACTGCTAATGCACAGCAGATGTGTGTACAGTATGAGATTTGCACTTATAATCCAAAGATTCCTACATGCATGCACATATTTTACTTGTCCTCCTTCTTTTGAAGCAACTTGATATTCTTTCAACTGCATAATAAATTATTAGCGTTCTTATGACTGAAGTTATTGTTTCAAAATAACTGCAAAACAAGCAGTATCATGCATGTTATTAAATTTGGAAAACTAATTCAAAAGCATTTATTCCCTTGCTTGAATAAATAAGAATCCCTGCCTGAGGAATTTTAATCCCCCAGTTTTCATATCCTAGGTCCCAAGTCAGTTGACCTCTCTTTCTTTTTAAATTAACTTCAATTAAAAAGTGATCTGAACCCACGCTATAGGAATACAGTAAGAATTCTTGTTAAAATGTGTTGTATCACAGAGTTTCTTTTTTGCAATAATGCATACTGTGTATCTTATGAATGTGTCTCATGGTATGGATGAAACAGTTCTTGCGAAGTGAAAGATGCAGGTCATTCTTTATAAACACCCTAGCACGCTCATTTAACGCAGATTCCAGAGTGTAGAGCAGTGGTACTAACTTGTGTCTCTTTCAATCCATTCTGAGGATCTCCTTCCAATTGGAAATGCCTACTAAAGCTTTGAGATGTAAAAAATATTACTACAGCTTAACAAGGAGAAGTTAGGTATTATCAGCAAAGGTGTGTCTGTCTGCATGTAGTATACAATACAGTGGTCTCCTTCAATCCATCACAGTCAAGAACTGTGTTCTAACCACATGCTTAATTATTGCAATGACTGGAACACGGTCCTGGTTTGGAATGCATTGCATGAGACACTGGTGTAAGGGCTGCTCTCTCATAGCAGTGGAAGCCCCAGCCTTGCTCCTGACCCAGGTCCTGTCCCGGTTCTCCCTCTTACCAAGGAGGTCGCTGTCCAGGGGCAGCACGGGTCCCTGGTGAGGTGTGGCCTGGGTGATAATGAGGCTGATGAGTCTGTAGTTGAACTTGGGCAGCGTGAAGAGGGCCCGCGCCACGATCCCACCCATGGAGTGTCCTACCACCGCCACGCTGCTAGGGGGCACAGCCTGATCCTGCCAGCAAACGACACGCAACACCAACGGGTTACACACGGCCAGCAGCCACCGGCCCGGCACAGGCTGCAGATACCAAGAGCGCTGGGTCCGACTATACCAGGGCTGTTAATTAAGCTTTATAGCGGGACAGGTTGTGTGGCGTTGTGTGATACTGTCGTTATGAGTCAAAAGCAAGAAAGCTGCTGATATCCCACAAGGACACACACAGCCTCCACTGCCATACTGGGATTATACAATGGCTATGAGGCAATTGGAATTAAAAACAACTAAGAAAGAAGGTTTAAAGTGAAATTACTAGGAGGACTATCCTTGCCATGAGCTCTTCCATGCAGCGTGCTGGCTCAGTGCAGGCGTGCCTCACCTTATACAGTTTGAGGATGGCTCTGATGCACTCGTGGATGAACTTGGTCTGTCTCTGCAGGCTGCCCCCGTACAAGGCCACCAGCTCCTCGTTGAAGTCCACGGTGAAGACATTCAGATGGAAGCGGCTGTCCATGTTCTCTGCTTTCCGGAGAGCTACAGAACCGAGGGACCGGGCTGCAGCACAGGGAAGAGAAACACTGCCAGTTAGTGCTTTACTGTCAAATGATTTTACCTTCAAGAAACGTTTTCAAAAAGATATCCCTACAACGATACAAAATGATAGTTCTAGTGTCTTGAGTAGGATTATCAGTCACTCATTTTGTATTTATTTTATTAAAACACTGTTTGTGAGGGGTGGGCGGGGTCTGCTACATGGAAGTTAATAAAAGGGGTTAAGGGGCTAATAAAATAAATGAGTGTGCTGCTGCTCCTTCTTCAATTAAACTGGTATATTGAGGTATACTGTACTGTCCCACTTTATAGATAGTCATTTTAAATGACTTTTGGAAGACTGCTAATTACACTGCAATAGCTATATGGGTCACGTGGCTATATTAAAATCCTATGACTTGTTACAGATTAACAGAAGTAAAACAGAGTAAGTCTACAGACATCATTATAATCTTGGGTATCTCTGTACAAGCTTGTAACCTCTGATGGATTACTACACACTCAGCTTTCAAGACTTTTCCTCTGATAAGGTATGTACTTAAACCTGTCCTCTTAAACCTAAAGCTGTTTCCATAATCGAATGTTTGCATCACCTAGGCAGTGGTATGTATGCATGCGTTGGTGGTAAGGGAGGTCATTACACACACACATGCACACACACACACACACACACACACACACAGTACTCAGTGTCTGTGATGTTGCCTCCTCCTCTTGTGAGCAATGCTCTGTGCTGGTTCAGTCTGAACTAAGAACCTGAAATCTCCCTAACCCTGTTCTAAGCAGCGTTCGCCATGAGCACTGCCTGTGCTGATTCAAGGACTGTCTTCCTCTCTGTCTGCAAGCGGGTTCATGCAGGCCTCAGTGCTGTGTATAGTCAGGAAAGCATTCTCAGAGCAGTGATCACAGACCTCACTGACTGGAAATATCACCTGGAAATTCCCCTGTTGAGCACTCTACCTGAATACAAGTTGAAACAATTATTTTTGATACTGTTTTCTGTTGGTGCCACACTGAATTATCCATTTACTTATTACGAGAGATTCATTTATTCTTGTTTTAAGGACTGTTAAAACATTAGCCATAGCTGTGGAGAGCCCTGGGTTTAAAGTTTGGTGAAGATATTATTGTGATGTCACCAACAAGCTGGCTATTGAAAGATGAAAAACATACATGCTTTGGAACAGCCAGTACAAAGCCACCAGACAGCCCTTACCCTGCTTGTAGCTGCCAGCGTTCCCAGGCAGAAAGAGGACGGGGATCCCAGTCAGCTTCAGCTTCTTGTTCTCCTCAGCGTAGATCCCTTCTCCATAGAGGTAGAGCCCGTAGCTCGGATACTGTCGCTGCAGCCTCTTCGGCAGTCTGATTCTCTGCAGAGGGAGGATCACAACATCACCACAACCACACTGGTGACTAAAACAGTGAGTACTGATAATCACACACAGGTAGAGTCCTGATAATCACAGACAGGGAGAGTCCTGATAATCACACACAGGGAGAGTCCTGATAATCACACACAGGGAGAGTCCTGATAATCACATACAGGGAGTCCTGATAATCACATACAGGGAGTCCTGATAATCACACACAGGGAGAGTCCTGATAATCACATACAGGGAGTCCTGATAATCACACACAGGGAGAGTCCTGATAATCACACACAGGGAGTCCTGATAATCACACACAGGGAGAGTCCTGATAATCACACACAGGGAGTCCTGATAATCACACACAGGGAGAGTCCTGATAATCACACACAGGGAGAGTCCTGATAATCACACACAGGGAGAGTCCTGATAATCACACACAGGGAGAGTCCTGATAATCACACACAGGGAGAGTCCTGATAATCACACACAGGGAGAGTCCTGATAATCACACACAGGGAGAGTCCTGATAATCTCAGACTTTGTTGGTTAAATTTGTGTAAAATCAACAGTTATACCCAAAAGCTCTATCACAAGCAAGGGGCCTATGAGAGCCTATGATAACAATTTGGAGAAGATTCAAGGCAGTGTTCACTATGTGTGCGACAGACAGAGCAGATGGGTGGAGGAGGGTCCACACCTAAACACAACTTATCATAAGTAATCAATCGTGTTAAAATCCTCAATCATAATTATACACACCCAGCAGCAGTACTCAAAATAAACTCAGCAATGACATTGTGTCGGTCATCAGAAAGCAGCTTACACATCCCAATGCACACCCTGCTCAGAAGTGAGAAGTCAGAAAGAACACCAATGAGCTCACTGCTAGTTAACTGTAGAATCTTCTTAGCAGAGGATATGTGACAATTTCTGTACATTTAATCCTTCCAGAGAGAAAAAAAGGCTGCTGCCCGACAATAGCTCCCGACACTAATATAATGAGACCACCAATGGCGAATTCAACTTACAAAATGTAGTCTTGAATGCATTGGGGGTGAAAAAATTGGCTATTGAATTTATTAAGTTACTTTTAGTATTTCTAGCGTATTGGCCAAATCACTGCAACTGGGTTACTGTTAAATATTATAGAAGATGTAAAACACTTCCTTAAATAGACCAGTCACCACCCATTCAGTAGATCCACATGATCAAGCAGAAAAGCGTTACAGTAAGTAGCATTGGGCTGCAGCCAAGACATCACTGTGTCATCTGGTACTGCAACGGAGGCTGGGAACTGAGGAGATTTACACACCTATGCTATGAATAATGTTGGCACTCCTCTGCATGTTTGTATGGCTAAGGAACACTCTATTGGTTTTCCTTTTAACGATATACTTGTATCATGTCGTATCAGCTCCACTTTCCTAACAGTTTACTGCCTGTTTAACATCCTGTGTTGTGTTCAGGATTTTCTATTGTTGTTTCTGTTAAATTATTGGGCAGGTTTACTAACTTTCCAGCATACATGCTTCTGAAAAGACTTCACAGATGATTTTTTTTTTTCTGAAGATAGACCGGGAAGCATATTAGTGTTGCACAGGTTGCACAGCGCAATGCTGATTTTCAGGATTTAACCCTGCCCCCCTGTCCCATCTCACATATGTTTCTGACCTGGAAGAAAAGGGATTAATAATCCAACTTTCTGGCATCAGAGAACATGTGATAGAAAATTCTGCTGGGTCATTTTTCTTATAGAAATATCAGACTACTCCTCCTAATTCGTCTGTAACTTCCAAAATACTACAGACTGTGCACATGTATGGATATCACAGCCTTGTCTCTCCTGCCATCACCCAAAGAGTGAATCACACAATCACAAGCCCATGATGGAATAAAAAAATAATAATAATTATAATAGAGACTGATTACACACTCCACAAAGCCAGTTTTAATTGCAGCAGGGACTCTATCCCCATGTCAACCTACCTGCCCCACCTGTGCTACATAACCCATACTCTGTATGCCAATAATACATATAACAGTACAACATGAAACACAAAATACGCACAGGGGCGCTGGCACCCTGCCACACAGTAATGTTAGAAACAACTTGTATTTAGTGTTGTTTGATTTGTGAATTCCAATACAAAAAGCGTGCTTTACAAGCAACAACCTTCCAAAAATAGTTACGTATATTTATTTGTCATGGATTTTAGCTATGCATTGGTTTAATACTTACATAATAATTTTGCATGCTTTAACAACAACAACCACCACCACCATATTTTTTTCTGTGATGAACGTACATAATAAATTAGTATTATTTTCTCTGCATCATCGGGTCAATTCGTTATAACTCGGCCGCAGCAATAACATTTTGTAATTTTTGTATTTATTAGAAACGAGGAACGCCGCCCTTTTGTGTGGAATGTTGAAATGTGAGGGGTGTGGTCGGTGTAGTGTGTGTCCTTCACCAGATTACACAGGGAATTCATTTAAGAAAAAGACACGAACTGTACCAGTGATTTAACCAGCGACGTCTTACTCCGCTCCCCATGCTAACCCTCACGTCCGTATCAAGCGCATCACACTCACTTAGCAACAGGCTCGCTCAGTCACTATAGAAACAGTGTAGGCATCGCTCGTGCTGTTGTTGCTACTCACCTGGTATTCGGGATACTCGAACATGTAGGTCATGCTACACCCGTTCTCCTCGTATTCAAAAAGCACGTCGCGAATCGCTATTGCAAACAAGCCGGCCAGCAAGGCATAGAAGGTCGCCGCTGACAATTTCATTTTGTTTTTATTTATTTATTTTATTATTATCTAATAAAGCCCCTGTATGCAAACCCTATTGGCATGCAATGACAGCAAGCAAGCCTGCCGGTCTGCAAGTCACTGCAAAAACTCTGTGACAGGGAGGCGATTGACGTGCTCAAACACCAATAGCACACCAGCGTTCCATCAGCGAGCCAATCGGGAGAGAACTGTGAGAATGTGTGCCCTTCAAAATGCGCCCACTCCCGGTGTTACATAATGAAGAGGAGGGATTTGGTGGAGTAGCTCGACTGCCATTTTTGTAAGGTCAATTGCAAAATACTACTTGATAGTAACTCGAAAAGTGTTTGAGTTGAAAACTGAGCAATCGCGAATCCAGCTGCAGTACTGTACACGATTTCCTGTTTAGACATTTAAACAGATAGGCCTAATTCACTTATTGATAAAAAAAAATCTAATTACCCATGAATGTCAAAAAACTGTACGTAAAATGTAGTATTATTATTAATGTTATTTATAATTGTATTTCACTTGTTTACATTGTAACCAACGCCTGTTGTCCAGTAGTAGGCTTAACCTCTATTTATAAGTGTATAATACTGTACACTTGATTTTACCATACAGTGCTGTTGCAGTGCTTTCTTTTCATATTGTTACAATTATTTACAGACGTGCTCAAATTTGTTGGTACCCTTACAGCTCATTGAAATAATGCTTCATTCCTCCTGAAAAGTGATGAAATTAAAAGCTATTTTATCATGTATACTTGCATGCCTTTGGCATGTCATAGAATAAAGCAAAGAAGCTGTGAAAAGAGATTAATTATTGCTTATTCTACAAAGATATTCTAAAATGGCCTGGACACATTTGTTGGTACCCCTTAGAAAAGATAATAAATAATTGGATTATAGTGATATTTCAAACTAATTAGTTTCTTTAATTAGTATCACACATGTCTCCAATCTTGTAATCAGTCATTCAGCCTATTTAAATGGAGAAAAGTAGTCACTGTGCTGTTTGGTATCATTGTGTGCACCACACTGAACATGGACCCCAGAGAAAGCAAAGGAGAGAGTTGTCTGAGGAGATCAGAAAGAAAATAATAGACAAGCATGGTAAAGGTAAAGGCTACAAGACCATCTCCAAGCAGCTTGATGTTCCTGTGACAACAGTTGCAAATATTATTAAGAAGTTTAAGGTCCATGGAACTGTAGCCAACCTCCCTGGGCGTGGCCGCAAGAGGAAAATCGACCCCAGAGTGAACAGAAGGATAGTGCGAATGGTAGAAAAAGAACCAAGGATAACTGCCAAAGAGATACAAGCTGAACTCCAAGGTGAAGGTATGCCAGTTTCTGATCGCACCATCCGTCGCTTTTTGAGCGAAAGTGGGCTCCATGGAAGAAGACCCAGGAGGACTCCACTTTTGAAAGAAAAACATAAAAAAGCCAGACTGGAATTTGCTAAAATGCATATTGACAAGCCACAATCCTTCTGGGAGAATGTCCTTTGAACAGATGAGTCAAAACTGGAGCTTTTTGGCAAGTCACATCAGCTCTATGTTCACAGACGAAAAAATGAAGCTTTCAAAGAAAAGAACACCATACCTACAGTGAAACATGGAGGAGGCTCGGTTATGTTTTGGGGCTGCTTTGCTGCGCCTGGCACAGGGTGCCTTGAATCTGTGCAGGGCACAATGAAATCTCAAGACTATCAAGGCATTCTGGAGCGAAACGTACTGCCCAGTGTCAGAAAGCTCTGTCTCAGTCGCAGGTCATGGGTCCTCCAACAGGATAACAACCCAAAACACACAGCTAAAAGCACCCAAGAATGGATAAGAACAAAACATTGGACTATTCTGAAGTGGCTTTCTATGAATCCTGATCTGAATCCTATCGAACATCTATGGAAAGAGCTGAAACTTGCAGTCTGGAGAAGGCACCCATCAAACCTGAGACAGCTGGAGCAGTTTGCTCAGGAAGAGTGGGCTAAACTACCTGTTAACAGGTGCAGAAGTCTCATTGAGAGCTACAGAAAACATTTGATTGCAGTGATTGCCTCTAAAGGTTGTGCAACAAAATATTAGGTTAGCGGTCCCATCATTTTTGTCCATGCCATTTTCATTTGTTTTCTTATTTACAATATTATGTTGAATAAAAAATCAAAAGCAAAGTCTGATTTCTGTTAAATATGGAATAAACAATGGTGGATGCCAATTACTTTTGTCAGTTTCAAGTTATTTCAGAGAAAATTGTGCATTCTTCGTTTTTTGTGGAGGGGTACCAACAAATTTGAGCACGTCTGTATATTACTTTGATGCTGAACACAAATATTCAAAGGCACCTGTTTTAAATCGGAAACTGAAACCGTCACCAGTAAGAACTTTGATTACCTTATGACTGGTTAGCAGGTACTAAGAGATGGTAATTTTTTTATGGCCAATTTGACCCACTTAAAAACTCCATCATGACTTTCACTAAGTTCGTGGACCTTGGTTTTACTTGACTTTCTGCCGAGTTTGTTCTGTGAAACTTTACTGACGTTGCAGTACCAGATGACACAGTGATGTCCACAGGGCCACTCATTGGGTATGGGCATGTTAAAAACTGAACTAAACATTGATTGCACATAGAAAAATAAATCCTACATCATTATTGTCTTCAATACAGATTTTTTTTTATTTAATCAAACATTATGAAATTACAAAGACAAAATGTCTACTTTTTAAAATATTTATACTGCAGATTCTGATATATTCTTTTTTTGCTGGCTGCAACCAGAGATGTGCATGACCTTCCTGCTAAACATTGAGGTGTTACTCGCTGTCTGAACCCAAATATCATGAGGCATAACATTATATAGAAATACACCATTTCTCAAATCAGCACATCTCTAGCCCCAACCCTGATGCAATGTATTGAATTATTACCTTCATATCAGGCACTGGTTCACATTAAATGCAGATATTTCCAGTCATGCTAGTACAGCTTTTGACACTGGTCCTGGGGGTTCGAGCAATAGGAATGCTCATTGTGCAGGAGGAAAGGTTATATTTGCACTGTGCAACAACAAAAATGTTTATACCGGACTAGGCATATGCAGTTAAATCACCATTTGACTTTCTCTTTAACTTTCATTAATAATCAGCAGCAGCAGGATCAATTGCCTAATTAAGGACTTGGTTGGAACAAAGTCCTGCATTGGATCAGAGTGGAATAGTCAAGGTTTCCTACCCCTGCTCTTATGTTGCACTTACAACATTAAGCCAGCTGGAGGCAGTATACACCATTAGAAAGTATAGAAATAATGCAGGGTTAAAGGGAAGGTTATATTTGATTTGTTTTGCACATCCCTGGTGGATACTGACCCAGTTTTGACTTATTCCTTTCCAGCGCTTAAAACTCTCACTGACATCATCTAGTCAGGACTTGATCACATTGTAATAAACTCCAGTTCAATACAAAGCCGAGTTGTATGAAGAATGAACCAGCACCAATGTGATGGAATCACAAAGCCATGGAACTTACCTGGGGCACTTTCAGTCCATTCCAAACCCGGACCTCAACGACTCAACTGAACACCTCAGTTCAATTAAACCGTTAAAGACCTGGTGGGGACATGGCTCCGGACTGCTTTAATCAATTGGATCCCTGGGCTGGAATGGACTGAGAGATCCACAGAGGAGTACCAGTGCTCCAGCATGTTTTTAACTCATGTGTAACACACATTTTGGAGCAGACATTCTGTTTTTCTCATTTCACAAAAATAGTGTACAAAACAAAACTATTTATTTTTCTTTCACAGTCCCTCTAAGTGTGTGGAAGACAATACAGATGGCCAGCAGGCTCCCCTTTCCACTGAGAAAAGACTTCAATCAGCTGGAGCCCCTCTCCCACCAGCCATCCAGAGCCCCAGAGTTGCTGTGTAGTGTCTCCACAAGTCATGGCAAACCAAGTGTGGATCCCTAGGTGGTCGCAAGCTGCTCTGGGGGCAGCGAGTCGTCCCAGGCAGAGGGGACAGGCTCCTGTGCTTGTCAGTCCAGCAGCTTGGAGTGCTCGATTCGTGTGATCGTCCAGTCTGGCAACACCCCCTTGGTAAACTCCCTTTGAAACCTGGCAGGGAAAACACAACGGACAAGATTTTCATTTTAATGTTATCAAACCTTCACAACACAGTGATTCACGAAGCAGCAGTCTGGATGGACAGTGATCAATACAGATCACCAGGTTAAACATGATGGGGCCTATTTTAATGACACAAACAGTGACGGACGTGAGCACAGCTGCAGTTAAGACTGTTAGACAGACTTTCCTGGCAAGTTAAGCACTTTTACAAGTGAAAATACAGAGAGGCTTGTGTGTGCTGCAAGCTGGTTTACATGACTTCAAACATTTGAATTTGAACTTGTTTTCAATCACCTAACCCAGCCACAATGTAGACCATTAAAATACAGTACAACGACAACCCTTCCCCTTCATTCCAGTCAGAGCGAGCAGTCTCTTGACCCCGCGCTCTCTGGTCAGACTCACTCGTAATTGGCTGTGAGCAGCCTCTTGGTCTCCTCGCCCCGCTCCTCCTCTCCGAACGCCACCTGGAACACCTTGGTGCCCTCGGGGGTCTCCTCTGGGAGCCGGGCACTGGTCAGGTACCAGAACCGCATGAGGATACTGACGAACTTGCGCCCTGCGGGGAGGACACACAGGGTCAGAGACGGGGATTCAATGCCACACACACACACTGCAAGTCCCTTCACTCTCAATCCAGACTGAAACAACAACAGCAGGGGGCAGCACACACCGTTGTCGTCATAGTAAATGCCCACGTCCCCTGGAGTAGTGTACATGATGTCACTCATGTCAGCTGCCAGGGCCTGCTGGTGAGTCTGGGGGAGGAGGGGGCACTGCTGCTGCAGCCGCTCCAGCACCTGGGAGAAGGTGGAGAGAAACACACAGTCAGGGAGCATCAATTAAAGCTTTTTCCATCTTAATGAATATTATATTGGTAAACTGGAGACAGATAGACCCTCCTTGTCATAAAAAACAGCATTCAGAAATCCGCATTCAAAGTGGAAGGAAAAATCTGAATTGCAAGCAGTATGGACTAGCGATGCACATTTCTGTAAAAGGGTTTATGTTGTGGTAATTAACCAGGTAGGCACCCAGTACTTACATCCTTCGCTACGAGTCCCTCCAGAGCTTCAAATTTACACTGGGATAGCAGATTTGACACACGAGCAAAAGCCTGGCGATGAAACAGATTAATCACATTGGGTAGCAATACAAATCAATGAGCGTCCCAGTGTTGGGGAACTCAGCAACATATTCAACTGTTAAAACTTCATAATGTCTCAACAGCGACAACTTTATAGAACGGGCCATTCTGGAGAATAGCCTTTTCTCCACCTGTCTCAAAGCCCTGGCAAGTTACCACTGTGGCATGGTTACCTCCCCATAATCAAGTACACACCATGTAGCTTGTGGTCATCCCCTGTCTGGCCTTATTGGGCCCTGCACCTTATTGACAGTGTTACGGCAGGCGTGACCATTTATTTGTGCAGATTATCAAGTTATAAATTAAGAAGAACAACGTGTTATATGTTCTTAACACACCAGTCAGAAATTCACGACATCTGACATTTTTAGTTGACCTGGTGGTCCCTGAACCTAACGCGTTGTCAAACTGTGCATGTTGTTTAAAAATGGCATCGATCAATGCCTCGAGAGCAATTCCTAACGGTCATGTACCTTGAAGTAGCCTACTGACGCTTATTACAACTTAAAGGTATAAATACATTTAAAAAACACACGTGTTTTGCCCCCTCGGTGAAGTCGTCGATATTAAACTCCTGATCGAAATACGCCCGGATTAAGAAGTAGTAGACGCGGGTTCGGCACCAAATGAACGGGTTTGGTATCCCAACTACCACCACTTTCTGGTTCGTCCTCTGCGGCTCCGAGCTGTACAGTCTGGCGGCAGAGAGAGCCGGGGCTCGGCCCAGCCGACATGCCGCTGAGGCAGAGGGTGGCCCCTTGATAACCACCGGGATCAACGACGAAGAGCCGCTGCCATGTTTGAGAAAATTGGACAGAATCCCGTGAGCCCTAACGCAGCAACTCCTTACGGGCAGCGCCATTTTATTCCTACCCCTTCTAGTCCGGTCATTTATGTAATCCGGTTGAAAACAAGATTTCGTTTCCTAGACCGGTGAGTAAATCTCTGGACTGTATTGATGGCTGACAGGTTGATGTAGCCGGGATAGACAGACATTCATTTTAGCAGTTTGAATAAAATATACTTTTTGTTTCTATTAATTTTACTTGTATGAGAGAATCGCAAACATGACTCGATTAAGAATTGTAGTATCGGTGTTACTGTGTTTCCGGGGGACCGTACTGTGGGGACACCGCATGAAAACATGTGAAGAGAGACAGAGTTCGGAAGAGTGAAATCACCTGTACATTTCTGAAGCTATCAGTTCCAATGGACTGACAGAAAAAAGCAACACTGATGTAGATACAGAATTGTTTTTGCAAGACACATACCCTTTGCTAAGAATAATTACTCTCGATTACAGCAACCCAGCCCGATTTTATTTTACAAAATAAAAGTCCCTTGATTGACAAGCACACTAGTTATTATTCATTTTAAAGTTATATTTAGAAGATGCTATAAAATTTAGGAAAGTTTGCAAATGCTATAAGTGCAAAAGACCCTTGACAGCATCTCCCATAATATATTTCATATAACATAAACCAAATTTTGAAGCTTTGGAAATAGCTAGCTACGTTTCTAATGGAATTCAGCTTTAGATATCAATGCGTTTCTTGCAGTCTTTGCAGACGCTTGGAGCAATGCCGAATATTATTTACAGCTACTATAGATCAGGGGAAATAGAACAGAATCTACCATAGGTATAGCAATGTTGCACTCCGCTGTCTATGTAAGAGGGTACAGTCTGCCGCCCGGGATGATTGAGGATAAACATTCCCACAACTGCAGCCGAGCTCCAATGTTCTTTGTTTAGTCTTTGTTGATCCATACACTGCCCCTATAGTAAATGTGTGCATTTTTGAAAACTTGCGGAGGGAGACTGGCTGCCGTTGTGAACGAAAAGGATACGCTGGGGACAAGATTTATCTGCTGATCTCAAATCAAATTTAATAAGAAAAATACATAAAAATGCTAATCCGTTAGTATTTTACAATGTATTGCAAGCATTTTCAGCGAGTGCAAAAGTAACTCATATTTACTACAATGCGTTTAGCAAAAAATTCGTTTTGCAGGTTGTTGTAGTTGTGACGTCAGGCAGGCGCAGTTCACTGGGTGGTACTAACCACCACCCCGCCCCCTTATTTTGTTTTTTTAAATCTGGATCCAGATTGGCCGAGAGAGGAGGCCTGGGCGGGGCTTAGCGTTTGAACAAGGCTTGTCTGGGCGTTTGGACAGGGAAGAAACGCAAGTGGCTGACGTTTAGAATTTAACGTTGTTCAGTTTATATGTGTTTTATAAATAAAAAGTCGTTATAAATGAGCGACCAGCACGGGACTGTCGTGATTTTAAACAGAAACGTCCTCGTGGGTTCCAGTAACAATTTCAATAATACATATTTGGTAAACAGACGAAGCTGGTGTAAATAATACGGGGGGCCAGTTCTGGCAAGGTTGGTATACCTCATGTATATTATTAACAGCTGGCGGTTATGCATTGAAACACAGAACTGACTAGGTTTAAGTCAAATATTGTATTTGCTTTAAGTTTAGAAAGAGGTAACAACATCATGAACGAAGAGAGAGGAAAACACGCTTGGTCTTATTTTTAGAGAAAGGGAAACACTGTGAAGAAGTTTTGATTGTGGTGCACACCGTATTTATGTACGAGACAAATTTAACTACAAACAACTCAATGGAATAAACTGCAAGTGGAACACCGCCTTCCTGTATTGGAAACATTACATGGAAAACAAGGTGCTGTACAAGAAAAACAAAAAAAGTTGGCTTTGTTTGTGTCACAAGCATGTCTTTTGGTGTTAGTAGTTTTTGCGATTTTCGTAAGCAGCCATTGAACTGATTCACAAGATGTTTCGTTTTTTCCAGTATCGAACAGGCTTGCGATGTTTGCTCCAGCGACTGCTGGCGGACCTTCCACCATGGACGTCCTCAGAGAGAGAATGCTTGAAAAGAAACAGGGCTCCTTAAAAGTAGCAAAACTGAACACATCACTTGCACTGAAGATCAAAACCAAGATCCTAAGTACGTACTCTGAAGGCTGTTGGGTTTATCAAACAAATACAACTGTATGACGTCAGTAATGCGTGTTCAGATGTTTTACAAGTGTCTAGTTAAGTCAGTTACAATGGAATTTAAAACGAATTCTTACTCCATTTAATTTTGAATTCAAATGTAATGAAAAGCAGGTTCTGTATTTGACTTGTGGCCTCATATCTCAGAAACTTAAGGTTGCAGGAAAACATTGACTCAGTTATGGCTCCGTTTCCAAATACCATGACTTTTGTGTAATGGAGACTTTTCTCCTCTTTGTTGATTTTAAACCCTTGACCCTTGTTAATTGTCCTTTTAAGGCATTCTCATTTTTTTCAAAGTTTTGAACAAGAACATTTATAAAATGCAGTAATTGGGTAGAACCATCTGTCAAATTCAATTAGAACTGAAAACGCAGCACAAAACCATAATGCATTATGAGTGATGTGCTGTACAACAAACTCTCTTATTTCAGATAACTCCTCCATCGTTCACACTTCTATGAAAATTAACAACAAAGCATTGGCATTGGCTCTGAGTGCCCAAAAGGAGAAATGCAAACTTTTAGAGCAGGAAATGATTAAACTTCAAAAGGAAGCGGTGATGCTGTATGTTCAGAATGCCTCCTATAGTCACAGACAGAATCACTTGGTAAGTTGTTGGTGCAGATCTCTGGGTTTGAGCACATCTATTGTATAATCTGTTTTATTATTCAAAGTCTAACCATTTGTCTATTCTTGTCGGTATTGGGCCCACGTCTCTTCATTCCTGGGAAGAGCAGGGATCACAGTACTGTGTGAGGTTTCACTTTTCTAATTGTGTTCCCTTATTCACAGCTTTCACTACTTAAAGAACTGCAGCAGAGCACACATGAGAGATTAGATGCTGCTGTCCAGATGTGTTCAGTTGAAGATGTAAGTCTGGGTGAAATTTGAAAATGTTAATTCACCATTGCTAAAGACTTTGGTTTGTGCTGTATAATGAAGAGTACTT
Organism: Acipenser ruthenus; assembly: GCF_902713425.1. NCBI lineage: Eukaryota > Metazoa > Chordata > Actinopteri > Acipenseriformes > Acipenseridae > Acipenser > Acipenser ruthenus. The sequence continues at coordinate 40,302,765 of NC_081199.1, read as the reverse complement.
TTTTGGTGTGTTTTCACCAGTGCAATCACTGAGCTAGATGTATAGATTACATGGTTCTAGAAACTTGGCATGTATACTATTTTTTATATTTTTCTGTTTTCCCCAGTAAACAGCTTCAGAACTACCTGAAACTATCGTTAAATTTTTTTTTAGCATGGTTATTACCTCTACCTGTCTTAAGGGGGGAATTCAGGTTCACAGATAATGAATTTGAAGCTGTGGTTGGTCGAAGTTGTTTTACCTTCTAACAGTAGGTAACTGCATGTAGCCAAATACAGTACTTACAAATCTCCATGCCTAAACTTTACTCTGACTTTGTGTTAAAGTTCCTATTTAAAAGAAATAAGAAGCTAAAATGTGGACAATGTACCAATACACATGTCAGCATCACTGAAATTAGTTTAAACCAGAGGTCAGAGGGGTACCATTTGCTGCCTGTATCTAACTCATCTCAAAGTATCTGGCTTTATATTATCAATTTGAAATACTGTCTCTGAGATACTAATAATAATGCTATCTCTGCCTCATCTAACAGTGCCCAAGTCCAACTGGCTCCAAGAGAAGCAGCAAACCACCTCTCTCAAACAATGCAGGGACCAGTTTCCAGAATGCTAGGTGGGTACGACAAGGATCTGGGTTCAAAAAAGTGCTGTCTTTATAAACATGGGAAGAAGTTTAGAAGACAATATTTAACCTGCTTTAAAAAATGCAACAGTGAAGAACAAGGGTTTGTAAGATGACAGAGAAATTATCTACAGGAAAAAGGCAAAATAAAATCATGTCCATAACATTTGAAATATTCCATATTTAAATGTTACACATTTTTAAAGGTGTACATTTGTTTGATTTTTCAGTGTTGGCAGAAGTGAACATGACGTCCACCTTTTCAGTGTTTTTTACTGTGAACTCCACCTTTTAAACAACTTTATATCTTGGAGGGTATTTTGCACTGTGTTTATGATATGCAATAATTTTAAGTGATGCACACTATTTATTTATTTATAATCCAGAAAGTTACTTACAGTAATACTGCTACATGTGGTTATTTTCTTGTGCTTCCACATTATTGCTAAAAATGTTTGATAGAATTTATTTGAACAAACCAACCTACAAGTTGTGATTGTGGATATTTTTTGCCTAGTAACGAAGCCACTTGTGCAGCCCAGAAGTCACCTGTAGTGTCACTGGAGAAACCTGTGCTGCAGCCACAGCCACGGAGACCTGTGCAAGAGAAATGCTTCCTGCAATCACCACTGGAGGAGAACGCTGTTAACAGGCAGCCTGAATCTGGGCATTTCCTAGGTACTGTTTCTTGAAAGAATAATGCCATGATCAGTATTCTTGCCAGATGTCCTTGTGATTGTAGCCAGCAAAGGTATTCCATAAATCTAACCTGTTGTGCCAGGAAGTGCAAGTATAACACATTTCTTGTGAAAAAGGCAGAGGAAATGTATACGTTCTCTATCCTAAAGTAGTAATAGATGTCATGAAAATACAAGTTTGCTATAACTTGTGTTCATTTCAAAACTGCACATGTAAGACCTATGCTAATGGAAGTGCAAAATGGGTAAGATTTGTGAAATTATTTTGTTTTCTACAGTTACTGTAAGCAAGGATGAAAATAGGACTGCCATTCCAGGTTTTAAAACAAGCTTTATTAGCTACAGTGTATAGATAGCAACCTCAGGGGTGTCTTAAACTCATAGTAAAACCAGGAATGGATTAAACTGCTATGCAATGGGAGTCTTATTTCCATCTCTGCTTTAAGGAAAGTGAGAAGTATCTGATCTCCCTGAGTTTTGTACTGTGGTTTGACTGCAATGAAGAACAAAAATAATGCTTGAAACCAGGAAATGTGCTATTAGCATATATACTGTATGATTTAATACTATTGCAATGAGCTTTAACATTTGTGTTTCGTTCTTTTAGAAAATATGCAGCATATCGACCAAGAAGATGCAGGAATCTTTGCTTCCCCGTCACCTGTAGTGAAAGAGCCCTCCTATCCCAGAGTCTCGCCTGACAGAGTCATAAAAAAAGGGAGGAGATCATGCCTGGTTACTGCAGCACTTTTTGAAAGTTATTCAAAAGAGTCCCCTGGGACTGATGACTCTACAGTCATTAAAACTGGCAAAAAACGATCTGGAGTGGGATGTCCAGGTGTTTCTCTTGCTGAATCCAATGGCTCTAAAGAGAGTCTTGAATTACAGGTTCCTAAACAAGAAACCACAGTCTTTGATGCTGAAATGGAACTGACTGTCAATGAGGAGACCGAAATTGTAACTGTTGAATCAAACTCCAGGGGGAAAAATATTGGGGAGAACAGAACACCAAAGCCGCGGAGTAAAAAGGGTGATCCTGAAGCACTGAGAAACATTAAGAAAAAGAAAAGGGATCCTAGCAAAGCTATTCCACTTGTAAATTCAACTCGCCCAGTCTCTGAAAAACAGAGAAGTATCAAACCTTTAGATACCGACAAGGCAATCTCAGATGCTGTTGGTAGTGACTTGCAAACAGCAAGTTCAGCCTCTGCAGCTGAGGTGAGTGTAGCAGCCAATAAGCAGCTGCACCAAGGGGAAGAGCATTGCGGAATAACAGATGTCTCTCTGAGCACTGAATGTAAAGACTGCAGAAACACTTATAAAGTCTCAGTTTTTCAGAATGCTGAATATACAGATTGCAGAAAGGCTGGCATAGTTTCATCGGAAGCTTTGAAATATGCAAATAAATGTGAACAAAGCAGAGCACAACTTGTGCAAATGGAAGAACCATTGGATCAACCAAAAGATCTGTTGGAAGAAAATACACTTGCTGATTTTCAAACTGTAGAAACAAAACCACAGGACTTTTTAAATGTTGAGACTAAAGAGAGCAGAAGAACGTACCTTGTCTCGGGCCCTCCAAGTGGAACTTATTGGAACACTGCAGGTAAAGATAACAGAAGAACATTTGTAATCTCAGATTTTCAGAAGGCTAAACCCACAGCTAGCGGACTATCGCACGTAGAGCCTGGGCAAGAAGAGAATTTACAGAACCTTGCTCTCAAAGATGAACCTGAAGAAAATGCACATAGTAGCAATTTGAAGTTGTGTGATGGAGCTTTCGTTATGTCAGACAGATATGTTACCAAAAGGGAAAACTTCATAATCACCCCCCCTTTATATAAAGCAGGTGGTTATTCTGTAGTAGAGGCCTGTGAAACAGAAGTTTGTGAAAGCAACAGCAGAGCAAAGGTCAGTAAACACAAAGATAACAGCAGCAGCAGAAAGAGAAGGAATGTGGTTGATGAAGTCTTTGCAGAAATAGGCACACATTGTAACAATAATGTAATGCATAGCCAACCTGAGAGTGGTCTAAATGATCCTGTTGTGCAACGCTCTGCGAAAAGAAGCCGTATTCCTCAGAAATCATGCTCTAACGTGACACAAGGAGAGAGAAATGATAACCCAAACAGGAAAACATATGTAGTTCATCCTGCAAACAAGTTGAAAAGTTCTGAAAGCAGCCCTGAGAATCAAACTAAGAAAGTTAAATCTAAAAGCCGCTGTGCAAAAGTTGCATTCCAAGAACCTGGTGTTCCAAATCCCTGTTTTATATTCACTCATAATGAAAGTGAGTGTGTGAAAGGTAGCAAAACTGCTTCACAGGAAAATCATTTGGAAGTCAGCGGTACTCCTCTGAAAAGAGAGTCCTCTTCACTGGCAACTACAAACTCTGACCGTGCCGGAGGTGTGATTTTAAAGCTACCTTGTGTTCAGAAGGCATCAGCAGGTGGAGGAGGTGGTGTGAGAGTTTGTAGTGTGCAGGACACATGTGCTTCAGAACAAACTACAATGACTGTCGCCTCACCCAGGGCTGCAGCACAGAGAGCTGAAGAACACTCTGCCGTCCTGGAAAGCCTTCAGAAGTTGGTTCAAGAGGACAGTTCTCTTGGTGGATTTCAGCTTTATGGACCTGAAACTCAGGAGTGTGGCCTATTTCAGAATCTTCATTCTCTGGTGAATACTGTTAAAGAAAGTGAGAAGATTGCACGTACTGTGAAGAGAAGTCGAGACAAAACCCCTGGTATGTGCAACTGTCAAATGTGTAATTCACCCTTTTTGTAAACCTGTTTACACGATGGATGGGGCCATCTTGAGCAAAACATTTAATTATTAAATTAAATAAACAAAATACACCATACTGTAACATTAGAAACACTGTACAGCAGCAAGCAATACATAATGCTTTAAAATTGTCATTTCATCTGTAGCCACTCTGAATTCCCCTTTTCCTCTCGTCTGGTATTAAGATCACTATCTGCAATCCCGGTTGCATCAATCTTCTGTTAAATTACGTCTCCAAGACCAAAATGTGATTAACTACCAAGTGACTTCAATTAGAAAACAAAAACTAAAATTGTTCCATTAGTTGTTAACCAATTCAATTTGCACTCTCCTAAATTAAGGCAGTGTGTTCTTGGTCCCTTAACTATTCTTAATAGTGATGTTTCAGTGTATGTAAAGACAATCTTTGAGGCAAATGAAGACTGAGCTGCTGTTTACTGGCCCAAGGAAGGTTTGACTGCCCAGTTGAGTTTGCCAGTGGCTATTTTTACCTTTTTATTTGTATTTACTTTGTGTTTAGACGGAAGAATACTGCAGACTGTAACCAACACCAGTTTAAGTACTTGTGAAGAAGCTGGTATAGCCAAGAAACGCAGGCGAGCTGCAGCTGTTGCTAACTACAAGGAGCCACGACTTAATAGGTACGTCAAGCATCCCTAAAAGGTGTAGAATGGCAGGGATACCATTCAATATATATATATATATATATATATATATATATATATATATATATATATATATATATATATATATATATATACTGTGGAGTGGTATGTTTTTGTTTGTATTTTTTCAAAATACTGAACATATCCAGTAAGAACACTTTAAAGGTGCAGTCACCAGTGTGTTAAATATAGGGCTGTGTTCGAAGGTTTGTTCACTAGTCAGCAATTCGAAGGTTCGTCAGGCAGCCTTCATGCACTGTATGTTTTCCTCTCTCTCTGTTAACAAAAACTATGTGACAATGTGTGAATACTATAAATCACACATTAAATGTCACTTGCATGCAAAATTCAGTCTTTTAATTTGTATATATTACTGAAACAAAAGTTGTTTGTATTAAAATCCACTACCAAATCGTTGTATGTAGCAACTCTATATGGTGCCACTGCTGTGTATGGAGCAGGGTATTTTATGCCAAAGCACTAGGGGGTTGTACCTACCTATAGCGGTTGTAGCTCAGTCAAATATGTACTGAATACCTAGTGTACAGGACAGTGTAAGAGAAGTGCTATGGTAGAATATGTTTGAAACATACAAAATACAGCTGCACTCCACTTATAACAGATCCTGTTAGAACAGAGTTCCCTTTACAAAGTATTGAGGAGGCATGTCCTGCCAAACAACACAGGTTTCAATGGTTAAACTGACTCGTTTATAACGTATATACCGTTTTAATACGTACAGTTTTCCTGTTCCACAAGCAGATGTTTTACGTTTTAATACATACTGTACAGTTTTAATACGTACAGTTTTCCTGTTCCACAGGCAGATGTTTTACGTTTTAATACATACTGTACAGTTTTATTACGTACAGTTGTCCTGTTCCACAGGCAGATGTTTTACGTTTTAATACATACTGTACAGCTGCAGCGGACTTTGCCCAAGTCCGCTGCAGTTGGTGCTGCTGCAGTGCAAGCTGACTCGTAAGCAGCATCAATTACGTGTACATAAACAACATGTATTTTTATTTAAATTAGAAAAACATGATTACTGTTCTGTATAACATATTTTTAAAAGTTGCCTTGTATTTTACACTGTTAATAAGTCGGTATGAGATGCTGCAACAGTGTTGCAGTTAAATTAGTAATGTGTTTGTGCACAGTAGTATTAAATTACAAAAATAACAAACCTTTTACCAAAATGTATTAAATGTTTTAGCAAGATTGATAATCTCTGGAGTGGTAAAAATACCTCATAGGTCCATGTATAGAGTACTGCACGCATGCATCCCAGACACACACCCCTACCTACAGATGAATAACAAACATCCTCTCGGGGCATGCCTGCTTTACCAACCTGTCCCAAAGGAAACACTGCTGGGACTAGCCATCCAGACTGCTCCATACTCGGGTAGGTGAGGCATACACTGCAGGTGAGGCTTAAAGAGTAAGTAGCGGGTTCTGAAAAATATAAATCGCTGTAGGAAGAGCGACATTTAAAACAAAAATAGCGTAGGGATATGTCCTCCTAAATCACTGCAGGAAGAGCGATTTAAAAAAAAACATAAATGCTCTGGCCTTTCTGTTCCGTACCACATCATGGATTGTTACTGCTGTGATACCTGTTTGACAATGTGGGTATTATCAGTGCACCAAAGCGGACATTTCGAAAAGAGCTTTGAAACAAACTATAAAGTTATAAGTGTAAAAATGAAAAGAAATGACTGGTACGTGATTTAAACAGTTGTAGCGACATGTGGGGACATGTAACGGTATGTTTCTGAACCCTGCTAATCACTATTTAACAGCTGGCATTAAAGCTAACAATCTTCATCATTACTCCAGTTGCCAGTGCTGCAGATTTATGCAATACTATTTTGATTTCAAGGTTTTTAACATTTCTTTTTTCCCCCCATACAGCAAGTTACGTCGTGAAGATCAAGAGAAACTGCAGCCCTCTGTGTACAAGGAGTACAAAAAACTAAATGAGATACAGATTAAACTGGAATCAGATGTACCAATGTAATCCCTTTTCATGTTTTTTAAATTATATATTTTCTATTTGATAAAATACAATGTTGTGTATAACTACGTTGCTTTTGTTTTTACTGATGTTCAAAGGAACTGTGTCTGTATGTGCAGAGTGTACTGCATGATGGTCCAGTTTTACTAAAAATACATATATTTTATAATCCAAACTATGCTCATTAATTAAATTCATTATATGAAATTAATTAATGAGCATGCCTCAGAATAGTGGCACCCCAAAATCTTATCCATTTACTGGAAACAACGCACTACAAGGGGTGGGACTTTTTGACTGTTAAAACACTCCTTGTTTAGTAAATATGTCAGTATCACTTATTTGCCCTGTTTTTTGCCTTGATGCAGAAATAAGGCCTGCTGAAAGTATCTGTTTTAAAATGTCTTGTAATTTGTAATGTGTGTTTGTTATGGAACTTCTGTAACCTGAAGCTACAATGTGCTTTTTTTAGTTTATTTTTCTTTGTTAAACATCAATAAATAAAGTGTATGTATTGCTGCTAATTAATATTTAATTGCTGCCTGTTTACTTGAGAAATTGGAGTCTGTCATGCTTCCCTAGATAAGCCAAAGGGTTTCTTAGCAACAGAGCACTACTTTGGTCTCAAGGAAAGCCTCCCGAGTCTTTTCTGTAAATACATTCTATAATAACAGCAGCACGCTATCCAGGTGCAGAACAGATCAGATCTCTTGTCTTTTCCCAAACTGCAAGCAGGTATGTTCTTGGCATTCATATGGTTTTCTTGTGCTGCTTCTTAAAATTTGCAAAGGTCGTGTTGACAGCTTTTCCAATATCCTGCTGTGCATCTTTCTAAGTGGGTATTGTGGTCATTTTGAGTCCTATAGCCTAACTTCTTCCACACAGATTACATGAACATTCACCAAAATCAGCAACCATGCAACCAGATGCTGCTTATAAGTAGGTTTTGATCAATTTATAATCAATCAATCAATCTTTATTTTATATAGTGCCTTTCTAGTGGATCACCATCACAAAGAGCTTTACAAGATAGTGAGGAATAATGCATAATACATTAAATACAGGGAATATTACAATGCAAATACATAATTACAGGCATATTACATTAAATACAGGGCAAGGATGTGAATTCTAAACATTGTGGATGTGTGTGTCATACAGAATCATATTAAAATGGCGTGACAACAGCTAATAACAGATATCAGACTTAAAGAGCATTGAAAGCAAAATGTAGTGCATCATTTCATTGCAAGGTCTCAGGCAATTTTGTCATATTTGTTTCAACTTTAGAAAGCTTGTTTACTCAGTGAGGGTTAACGAGGCACGTCCAGGCACTGTGGCCGCTTGGGCTGAGGCTCGGCTTGGAGCTGGGAAAATAATTGGATTAGACACTGCCGCTGCCCTCGGTGTAAAAATAATTGAATTTAATCAGGTTTTTAGGTAACTGGGTACTTTCAGACTGGAAAAATGGTAGATTAGAATAACAGCTCTGTTTCTAACAACCCAAACGAGTAGGACTTCTCTGTCTCCTTAGATGACCAGCAAACTTTCCCCTCAAAAAACACTGCTCTCCTCCAAACACTCTGCTTCAAAAACCACCCACCCCCGCTAAGGAAGTAATCGTCATATTTAAAGAGCTCACAATTAAGGTGCTTAAAGCAGTAATGAAAACGATTAAACTAATTAGGATTTCAATGTGAAAGTTAAGGAAAGGATCACTGATAAACAGAGAGAGAAGCCAGTGCAGAGATGACCCATTAAACAAATAGAACGATATATTGACACTAAATTGATACAGCTTCACCTAATGTTATCTTATGAATCTAAAAAGCCCACATTATCAACTAGGACAAAATTGCTTATTTAGCAATTAAAAGAGAAATACTTGAACCTTGCCAGGTATTCTGATACTCAATTAAGAGCAGCAGACATCAAATTACTTATGCTGTGTCAATGTAGCTGATGCTACAGTGTGACAAAATGCACTTCATTTATGTAAAAGTTACAAATATTCATAATAAATGCAAATAGATGCACGATATGATGTACAATTTATTTCAGAGATGGTATAAACGGGTCTGTGGCAGAATATTTCACACTGGGTAAGTGTCTCATTAAATGTTATCCAGGACAGAATGTTGTAACAGGTATGCTGTTTGGCATTGAAAAGATACGGATAGTGTATTACCAGTTCAGCATTATGGCAGATAAAACAAAACAAAACAAAAAAAACTTTAAAGACTATATTACTGACCACTGAGGACCCAACATTTCTCTCTAGTTGGCTCTCTAACCTAAGACTTGGCATTGTGGATGCCAAGCTGAACACACTGCACGGTAGAAGCCTAGTTGTTTTATGTAGGCTCACACTGTGCAAGACAGGAGAGCTCATTGTGCCTGTAATTGTTACAAAAGTAACTCAACACTCACCTGTTGGGTTCAGTTCCTGTAAGGGATCAACAGGTTAACGTTCGACAAGCCAGACTCTTTCAATGGCCCTGAAGAGCCATGGATCTCTGCCACAACTTTACTTTTGCGCATGCCTAGGTGTGTTCATTTTTTTTTGTTTTATTTTTTTTTTTTTTAATGAAGAGCTGTTTGTGAAAGCAGCATCTCCTGGCAGGAATGTTTTCTCTAAAAAATGTCTTTAAAAAAGAAAAAAACAATGGGACAAGCTGAAAATAATAGAAAATAGTTCCTCATGCAAAATATGTTGTGAATTCTGAAGAAACTCAAATGTTCTTGACTTTAATAGTTTCTTGTAGTTTTACTGCATTTAAGTAAACCACAAGAAGCTATTGAATGATAATCAAGAAAATGAAATGACTGGTTTCATAGACCCTGATCCCAACACCTCTTGTACTATCAAATGCTACCTTAACATAGTCCTAGAACAGTGCTAATTGGGAACTGAAACCAGCGAGAGTCCTCTAAGAAAATTTACATAATTCAATTTTCTACAGTAACTAAATGTTGTGTTTTAGGTTTTTTTTTCTGTGGAGCTAAGGTAGAAAACCTTCATCTTGGTAATTATGGAAAAAAGGCGCTTGAGGAAAGAGATTGAACATTTATTGTGAGTTTTTAATTTCATTTTGTTGTGGTTGTTCCTTTGTGTGTTGCACTTAGAAAGGGACATATGAGTTAATTTAATTGATGCACATTGTAGGAAATGTCAATGCTGCAGCTGAGTGAATGGCCGCACCATGTGGCCGAGAGGGTATTCAACACATCCTCCATGAGCAGAGGAAATGAAACCAGTTTAGCAGACACTGTCACTACTTTGATTGCCCTTTACTGCGTGTTGGTGTATGTCTAAATATTCTACCACTGTTTTCTGTGCACAGGGGGGAATACATTGGCGTCAGACTCCGAGAAAACAGATTTGATCCGAAGGGTAAAAAGGATTCAACTTTACTTGATGACTTGGTAAACACAGTTTGGTATTTCCCATCTAAAGAAAAAAAAATCTTGCTGTGGATAAAAAAAGACAGTAGAAGTAGCTTTCAGATGCATTGCTTAAAAAAATACAATATAATAAAGAAAGATTTGTATTTGTTAAAAACAATTGCTTTGTTTGGTTTGGTTTGGGAGCTCGGACTTTCAGTGCACTCGGTGCTGCCTTGATATTGTGATGGACGTCTCTCAGAAGACAGGTTGGTTGAAGAATGAGACGGACGTGGCAGTATTTGCAATATTAGAAAATATCCACATTCAGAATTGACTGAGTATGGGTAGGTCATAACAGATACAACGTTATCTACTTCATAACAAATATTCACTTTATAATCATTTTATTTATTACGGTTGGATATGTTTTACAACTCCATTGGCATCGTTAACATTATGATTTTTGACTTATTTGTAGGAAGCTAGCCATGTGTATTTTGTATCGCAGAACATTTGTGTAGATACATTGTATTTATACCAGATTTAATATATATGTTTTGTATATAAAAAGGCATTAGGTTATATGTAATAAATAATTATAAAAGAATGTGGGGCTGGTTGCCATGATGTTCGTATTTACACATGTATTTATATAACTTCCTGCCTTCTGAAATTAGAAACTATACATAATCTACAAACAAATCAATCCATAAATAAACACTTCATTGTTAATATTAATATTAATATGTTCTACTGTTCTGCGCACAATATTTAGACTTCTGATTTGTATATCGTAACTATGGTACGTTTGCATCTTTAGGCACATTATGACTTGGCCATCAATGTTGCTTTACTTTGGTTGAACAAAGCTGAAGAAAAAGAGTTTACTGACAATGAAATGTAAGTACACCCAGTTTCACACAGTTGCATGCGTATGAGAAGTGTTGTATTTCTTTTTAACAGTCATGCCAATTATGGTCCCTTTATGATCTCTCCAATCTCACGCAGGGAAATCGTTGAAATAATTTTATGTTTGAAGCTTACTTAAAATAACTCTGATGTGACTTGTGTGGTAAAACTAATTAAATCAAGTTTACAAGCGTTGTACATTATTCCAACTTACTCGGCTGATGACACAAAGTGACAAATTCTGTTTGTTTTTATGTAGTTTTAAAAAAATTGCAAAATCACTTTATTAAAATAGAACATAACAAGATGTGACTTTTTTCCTGTAATTCGTGATGTACAGACTATTCTAAGTTGACAACCATACAAGTTACGGAAAGCAGTGCATTCTTTCTTGATGTTTTACAGACGAGTGAGCAGCTCCAGGGAGTGCAAACACCCCAATAGGATGGAGCGAGAGGCGATGGTCCTCTCCTCCTTTGCTGGGATTCTCATGGTGAGCCACAATATGTTGTGTTGTATTCGGAGTAGAATTAGGAGAAACAGTTGGCCTTCAGGCTACTACATATGCCTGTTCATATATTATAAGTAGTATTATAATTACGGGTATAGTTTTATTATTATTTATTTCTTAGCAGACGCCGTACCTCCACCTGGGAAAATTAGCATGACCTGTCTTTAGAATTCCGATACACTTCTAAAGATTGGTTACAGGGTCAGTGATTGTACTGAATCGGAATTGTTTCAGCACCTATGATTGGCTCTTTTTCAGAATACCTTGCCTGTGGACGAGCTCATTTCCCTCTACAAGTATAAACCCTCAACAACACGTTCTGGGCAGCACGCTAAGGTATCATCACAGAGCAATTCCTGTATACTCGAGATTCTGGGGGTTAAGAGAAAACATTTGGGTGTGTTGGCCTGCAATGTAAGGGTTGTCCATACCCTAAGCAGGATACTGGAAGCATTGTGATATTTTGGTTGAACATTGAACTAGACTGATTGCACCTTCACGTCCAAACCCATCATTCTTCTGCAGCGTTTCCCTCTCCGCTATTCTCTGCTGCTAAATGTGATTTGCTAACTATCATCTGGTAAAGCTAAAGCTAAAATGACTGTTGTCATTGTCCTGTTCTTAAAAAAGTCTTTATTGCATTCTCTGTATTTATAAAATATGGTATTGCTTTTATTTTTTTCACAGAGCCTAATAGTGCACCCTTTCACCCTTTCCTGCCACCCATTTGCAATGCTCACGGCCATCAAGGCTGTAGAACATGCCAGGAAGCACAGTAAGTGCCCTATCTATTTAAATCCGTCTGTACTATTCAGGACATTTTGTTTAACTACAAAACACCACAAATGACTGTGTATAATTATAACTGTCAAAGGATCAGATCAGGTTGCTCTGTCGTATTTCTTTGGAAGCACCAGGACAAGGATGGTACATTGCCCAGAACCCCACCAACCCAAGTACAACTTTGTAAACATCTCAATGTCATTTTACTGAGATACAATGTGCAATTATTATTGTTTTAAGGTATGAAGCTGAATTCCTGGAAATCAGCAAAAAACAAGTGTGAAAGTACGGCAGATAATACAGCTGCACAGGCAGCAGCTCCGCCCACTGTAAGTGAGATGCATTTTTCTGTGCAGTAAATACTAGGCAACAGTTTATGACATTTTGCAATGAGGTACTATAAGCATCAATATGTACTGCAAAAGTGGGATATGTGTTTTTGAGGCAGCCATGCTTATTTTCTATTAAATATTCCACATTAACCAGATATTGAAATACAGGGCATTTCAGGCTATAGAAGTTATGGACCTTATGTCTGAACAGCACCACCATAATCTAAGCAGACATTGTAACTTTAAAAAGCCATATGTCCTAATTGGATATTACCACTGTTCACACAGTTACATGCTACAGCACATTGTCCTTTTACCTTTTCCGCAGAATGCTGAAGAATGCACTCTGGAAGATTACCACTATGAACTACCATGAAGATTACTTGGGCTTCTTTGATTTGTGTAATGATGAACTTTGTGAATAATTTGACTTCTGTTACTGTTACACTAAACTAAACATTATTTTATATGTTAATAGTTGGTCGTTATTTGTTTTTAAGCATGTTACTGAGAACTATTTATCCAACTTGTTGCAATTTAGGAAAGACATTTGGATGTGAGTCAAATAAATGGCTTGTGACTGATGATTCAAAGTAGACTGACCTCAACTCTTGCATTGTTCATGGTTTTCCAAAGTAAAGAAAATGGGTCTTATTCAAGGTGTAGACACATTTAAACGTTAAAAACATAAAGTTTTTATTTTTTATTTGAATGTAATTTGGCTTTGCGTCCATTTCGTTGTGTTCTATTTATTGTCCTTTGTTTTATGTTGATTCATGGACACTTTATGCATTTTACATGCTATATCAATTCTGCTACTGAGCTCAAAGAATAACACATCTAGAAAAACTGTTTTTTGGTTTGATTGCTTGTATCTACAAGTAAAAACCATCAACGAAGATGTAATTCCACTCCAGACTGCATTGTATTGCTTTTAAACATTTCTTTCATCAGGAATTAATGGATAAAAACGTCTCTTTGGTCTGATATAAAGCCAATGCATGGCAGAAATTTGCCAGAGAGGCCATTTCCAATCCTGAGTCAGGGAGGCCATTTCCAATGCTGAGTCAGGGAGGCCATTTCCAATTCTGAGTCAGGGAGGCCATTTCCAATGCTGAGTCAGGGAGGCCATTTCCAATGCTGAGTCAGGGAGACTCTTTCCAATCCTGAGTCAGGAAGACTCTTTCCAATGCTGAGTCAGGGAGGCCATTTCCAATGCTGAGTCAGGGAGGCCATTTCCAATGCTGAGTCAGGGAGACTCTTTCCAATGCTGAGTCAGGGAGGCCATTTCCAATGCTGAGTCAGGGAGGCCATTTCCAATGCTGAGTCAGGGAGGCCATTTCCAATGCTGAATCAGGGAGGCCATTTCCAATGCTGAGTCAGGGAGACTCTTTCCAATGCTGAGTCAGGGAGGCCATTTCCAATGCTGAGTCAGAGAGGCCATTTCCAATGCTGAGTCAGGGATGCCATTTCCAATGCTGAGTCAGGGAGACTCTTTCCAATGCTGAGTCAGGAAGACTCTCTCCAATGATGAGTCAGGGAGGTCATTACAATAACAAAACACTTTGATCCAATGCGCATTAATTGAGGTATTTAAAAAACCCCTAGGCTGGGTATCATACTGAGAAATGAACCCTATCGACTCGGGCAAAATGGGCAAGGTAAGATTGGAGCACACAACTCTTTCTCTTATTCATTGGTTTGATTGCAACTAGTTTCTACAGTTTTGTTTGGTTATATTATATTCAGTTTGTCGACCCTTCAATCCCTTGTGCTCAAGCTGCTGTTCTGTGAAGGTATACAGTTTAAGGGACGGACATAGAATCTGTTTTGCTTAAATGGGGTACCAGTATGTGCTGACCAAAGGAGAGTACCCCGACTACCAGCGATGGATGGGATTCAATGACTGTGTCAGATCCTGTCGGTACAGTGCGATACAGTACGGTAACACATATTAAATAAACATGGCAAAACCAGGATAAACCATGGGAAATGCATGATAACCATAGGAAAAGCAGAGGGAATATGCAAAAACACTGTACTAAACTTTTATAAGGGAGATCAAGCGTTTTTAAGATTTTAAATGTCATTAGTCATTTATTTTTGTTTTACCCAGAATACTATGAATACATTGATTAACCTTAATGCCTGCCATTAAGCTCTACTTGTACATGATAAAAAAAGGATTTCACTGAGTGTTGGGTGCATTCTGTATCTGAGAGTTTTCTATGACAGCTTATTTGTTCCACTCCTAAAGTTTCTTTAGTTCAAATAATACAATGTGCTAGTTCTTCAAAAACCCTTTCAATGGCTTTCAATACTGCTGGGTTTTGCCATTTTTATTGAATGCATGGAAAGAAAATACCAGCGGCCCATACCATGTTTGTCTACAATAACCTGTAGAGGTTTTGCTGACGTGGCTGTTGAACACGTTGTGCATATTGTTTGTGAGAAGTATATAAAGAACAACTGTTTAAGCAGAAATGCAACAGTTAGTATCCACCAGCCTTACAGATTTAAAATGGGAAAGGTAAGTGTTAACTGTCTTTGAAAATGAACAGTGCTTGATATTCAAATATAAAAATATAAACAACAACAAAAAAAACATTACATTATAGGGCACATTTTTATTTTACTGTGTTACATGTTCACATGTGTTGCTACAACTGTTTAAGTAAGGTGTGTGCATTGTTTTAATGATCTTTTTTTTTACATTTTGACCAATTTTTTAATTGCATTCCCTGCCTCAAGATGGCTTAACATGTACCTGCATGGACCTTTCAGAACTGCATTTCCTATCATCCTCCTGCTTACTGGTGAATCCATCTCAGTTACATACGTGAGCAGGAGGATGATGGGAAATGTAGTTCTGAGAGGTCCATGCAGGTACATGTGAATCCATCTTGAGGCAGGGAATGTAATTTAAAAGTTTAAAAAAGTGGTCAAAATGTAAAAAAAAAAAAAAATTAAAACAATACACACACCTTACATAAACAGTTGTAGCAACGCATGTGAAAATAAAAAGTTCCTTATGTACCATTTAAAAGGTTAATTTCATTTCAGATCATCTTCTACGAGGACAGGAACTTCCAGGGCCGCCACTATGAGTGCAGCAGCGACTGTGCTGACCTGAACTCCTACTTCAGCCGCTGTAACTCCGCCCGTGTGGAGAGCGGCTGCTGGATGATGTACGAGCGCCCCAATTACATGGGGTACCAGTACTTCATGAGAAGGGGAGAGTATCCCGACTACCAGCGCTGGATGGGGTTCAATGACTCTGTCAGGTCCTGCCGCATGATCCCCCATGTAAGTTTCATAATAAAACATTAGTAAAAAGAATGTGATATATAAACAACATGTTAAACTTTTTGTATTATTTTTACACAAGACAAGACAGGGACTACAGAACAAGTGAGAGATGCTTTTAAAATGCTGATAATGGAAAAATAAAACCTTTAGGTAGATGTAGATGCTTTATAATGTCTGTGAACATGTTTAAATGTGGTTAACCTCTTACAGCACCAAGGATCCTACAGGATGAGGATATACGAGAGAGAAAACTTTGGAGGCCAGTCGATGGAGTTCATGGATGACTGCGAGTCTGTCTCCGATCGTTTCCACTATCAAGACATTCACTCCTGCAACGTGATGGACGGCTACTGGATCATGTATGAGCAGCCCAACTACAGAGGAAGACAGTACTTCATGAGGCCCGGAGAGTACAGGAGATACAGCGACTGGGGAGGCATGAGCTCCAGGATTGGGTCCTTCAGACGCATTGTTGACTTTTATTAACACATGATTTAATTGTATTAAAATTCTTAATAAAGTGAATAAACTCTAACTGTCTCCAGTTCCGTCTATGAGAAATTTAAAAAGACAAGGCATGTTTTCACTATATTCACTTATGTCAACAGTGGGAGGCTATGACATATAGACAATCTAATCTATGCCTGTGTCATATATTCTTATTTTTTCTGATGGCGTAATAAACTTTGCTCTTTATTGAAGGTTTTCAATCAGCAAAGCGAACCAATATACAAAAGCGTAACAGTTAGGTCAATGTAGTCCTTGCAGGCACTGAGGTGTCATTGCTGCTCTGAAAGGGATGGGATCGCACCACATTTTGCCCAAGGGTTCTAGGTGACCTGCTGCTCCAAAAGGACGAGTCAAGAGATTCACAAAGAGCGACTTTAATCAGAACAGTAGTTCAGCTGCCAACCACTAGAGGCAAGCTAAGCTTACACAATCCAGTTCATGTCATGCTTTCCTGTACATTTAGGAATGCTGACCAACCTCTTTATGACTAACGCCACTCATTACATCCACTGGCCGCTGTTTCCTAAAAGATAAGAAACACCCTGTAATCCCTGTAATAAACCCTTTGTGTGGTCAGGACCTTCGATTATTCCTTGAAGCTCAAAAGGGTTAATAGACCGGACGGCAGAATCCTCTTCTGCCACCAGCCCTGCCCTCTAAGCTACCAGTCTTCCACGGAAAGCAGCCCCACCAACGTGGCCCATAACTCAGAGCTCTCTCAGGCTGTGCTCATAGCCCTCCCCCTTTAAACAGTAAAAAAAAACCACATTATTTTTACTTTTTTGTTGTAAAAAAATGACAGTAATTATATCCAGTTACATTATATCCAGTTATATCCAGCCCTTTATTACTCTTATCCTGTCTGGTTTCTGCTCATACAGACTTGCTGAGTTTCAAGCTGTACATACCTTGGGGATTACTGTTCTGTATTGTGGCCTAATCTGCCATACCATGAAAACAAGGCACGTGTACTGCTGACTAGAAAAGGCATTGAATCGGACTAACAATAGTTACTGCACTGTAAACCCTTTGGACTCTCTATAAAAAGGCACGCTTATTAGAGAGCACGTACCCGAGCTGTCCACTCCAACCATGGCTAAGGTATTAATTGTGAAGTGTAAACTGTAACACTGTGCCAGCTTCTGCTAACCTTTTTAACTACAATCGACACATCTCATTTCTTTTTGCTTATTTTTTTAGATATTCTTCTACGAAGACAAAAACTTTGGTGGTCGTTTCCACGAGTGCAATGAAGATTGCTCTGATCTGAACAGTTACTTCAGCCGCTGCAACTCCATCAAGGTGGAGGGTGGCTGTTGGGTCCTGTACGAGCGCCCCAATTACATGGGGTACCAGTACGTTCTGTCTAGAGGGGAGTACCCCGACTACCAGCGCTGGATGGGATACAGTGACTGTGTCAAGTCCTGCCGTGTCTTCCCCAGTGTAAGTTGTAAATAACAGAGCAGCAACCGTTTGTAAGTCTGTACACAGTAGATCGATATCCACACAAATGTGTTTCTCTAAGCTTGAATGTTTTTGTTTGAATACTATTTTTTTTTACTATAGAAATGCCTGCCATATATATATACACGAACAGATAACACAAGAAAAGATAGTAACACAAGAACAGATAACACAAGAACAGATAGTAACACAAGAACAGATAGTAACACAAGGAAGCCGTTGGGCCCATCAATTCTCATTTGGTTCTTAACATTGTAATTATTATTGTTAATATTATTGTTATTATTTATTTATTTGGCAGACACCTTTATCCAAGGCAACTTACAGGTGTTACAGGGCAGTACAGGGTTACAATGTAAGATTAATATTTAAGTACAGTATGGTTTACAATAAGTGCAGTAATACTTAATACTTGCAACAAGTTAGGACTGCAACAGTTATATCTGCAAAGACATAGTAGTGTCATAGTGCACAGATAACAATACAAAAATAATCAATTAATTATGCCAATAGGTGACAGACCAGCACATTTACGAACATATAGCAGTGATGTAGTATGTTCTTATTCAAATCTTCACACTGTTAACACTGTATTTCACATGCTTTGGTAAGTGCCATCTTGGAATTGTGCATTCACAAGGTTATAGGCACTGAAACCTTGAAGTGCTTGACTGCATACAGAGGTCTTTGAGAGGACACACAGATTGGTGCAGACAGCGAAAATTAATTTTATACTGTAAACTAACTATGATTACTTAGAAGATATATTTATTTGTGCAAACATCAAAATGTGCTGTGCTGCATATCATTTTGCTCAGGAAAAGATGTCCATTGGCAGAATCATTTTAACAAAAAATCACTTAAAAATACACTATATTGCTTTCAATATACTGAATATTGTCATATTCATTATATACCAGCCTTTTTGACTGGTACAGAACAAGGCTGTAAATACTGAAATCAGACACCCTGCTAAATCCAAGATTCTATCCTTAAAAAAGACAAACACAGCAATAATGCAAGTCCAGTTTCCACAGACAAGGACATACACCCCCGACACCCTGCAATGGATAGCTTCTGTCCGTTTGTTGCACAAAGTTATCTGAATAAACTTTTATTTTTAATTTGCCACAACAGTACAATGGCTCCTACAAAATGAAGATTTATGAGAGAAGTGACTTCGGAGGCCAGTCGATGGAGTTCAGTGATGACTGCGAGTCTGTCCACGATCGTTTCCACAATCGTGACATTCACTCCTGCAACGTGATGGATGGCTACTGGACCATGTATGAGCACCCCAACTACAAGGGAAGACAGTACTTCATGAGGCCCGGAGAGTACAGGAGATTCAGCGACTGGGGGGCAACCTGTGCCACTGTTGGCTCATTTAGAAGAATCACAAATTTTTAAGATTTCTTTCAGTCATAGTTCACAATGCAATTATAAATTAAAATAATCATTTTAAATACCTCACTTAGTATCCCTGTTTTGTTTTTTCAAATATGAAGACCTGGTATGCAGGGGGGTGGGCAAGATAGAGTGTAACAGATGTGGCTGAGTTGGTACAAGACTGGCCCGCAGGTATAACAGAGAGTATACACATTGACAATAGACCAGTATGTCTGGTATGTGATCTCCTCCTCCAGCTGGCCTGTGCTGTATCTGGTTGACATAGGAATGAAAACAAGCTCCTCCTGTGTTTGACAGGATGACACAGCTCAAAGGTCAGGCCCACACCGCAGAACTCTGCACCCAAACTGGATGCTGCATCTGCAACGGACCTGAAAAGCCTTAGTGGACAATTAGAAATACAAGTCTTATTATTATCATAGAGCTAAAAAGCAGGACTTGTATCCCACATTTTAAAAACAATAATGCAGTGCAGGTTGGAGGTTTAGGATTAAGTTATAGTTTCTTGAGCCAGGAGTCACCCTGAAGCAGCAATATCTGGAGTCACACATAGCACCAGTCCTGCCATATTCTCCTGACTTGTACCAAAGCAAATCCTTGTGAGATGAGCTTAGGAGTACGTTCAAAACAGATACCCTGACATCTCCACACTCCGTGTGAGCTGTCTATGTGTGACTAATATGCTAACACTACAGTCGTTTTGTTTCCATACTGTAACCTTTCTTGCCATAATAAAAGTTTATAACTTTCGTTCAGGAGGAAGGACTGCCCCCACACTCATTACATCGTCTACTAACCAATCAGGAGATTATAAATAACCCTGACACTTACCCCTCTATTTACCCCTTGATCCACCTCCCCCAGTTGCTACACGTTTCTTTTTTTATTCCCCCTTGGTTAATTTACCAGGGGGTGGGGGAGGTCTACCTTGTGCAGGCCAATTGTCTCTGTATCATACTCCATAATCATCAATAAAAATATCACTATTCTCAGATTGAGTCTTGGGGGTTTGTCCTGAACTCTAAAAAGCATGAAACCTGCTACGAAAGGCCTGTGTATCTCTATTGCAGTTGTATGAAAGGCCCGTGTATCTCTATTGCAGTTGCATGAAAGGCCTGTGTATCTCTATTGCGGTTGTATGAAAGGCCTGTGTATCTCTATTGCAGTTGTATGAAAGGCCCGTGTATCTCTATTGCGGTTGTATGAAAGGCCTGTGTATCTCTATTGCAGTTGTTAGGACCCTGGCTGTTCTATTACAGTGCACTGGAAGGGCCTGTAGAACTGAAAACTATTCTTTCATCCGCAAGGACAGTAATGCCATGGAGAGCTCTTTGCGACTAAGACAGTGATTGGCTGCAAAGAAAACAGGGATAGCCAGAGATTGGATAATTAAGTTAGATTGTTTTTTCTTGTGTACAGTTTCCTAGTAACTGCAGACATTGTATTCTGGGATATGTAGTTGTTTGTGGAAGTTTTAAGGGAAGCGGGAGGGGAGGCAGACAAGCTGTGCGGCAAAATTGCTATGCATATTTTTACCCATTAAATTTAAATTTAGTGCGTAAAATTAGTGAAAACCTAATTCAATAGGGCAATTAATGTGGAATGTGGAAATCTGCTATTGAGCATGAAGTATCAATGCAAACCTGGGAAATGCCATCAATGTCATTAAAGTAGTTTATTTTTTCTTCTTTAAAACAATACAGGGGATCTTACAGAATGAAAATTTACAAGAAACCAAACTTCAATGGCCATACGATGGAGTTCATGGATGACTGTGCTTGTGTCTCTGACGGCTTCCACCATCGGCAAATCTGTTCCTGCAACGTGATGAACGGCTCCTGGGTCTTCTATGAGTATCCCAACTACAGAGGGAAGCAGTACTTCATGAGGCCCGGAGAGTACAGGAGATATCGGGACTGCTGTGCCACTAGTGCAACTGTTGGATCTGTCAGACGTGTAACAGACTGTTATTAAAATCTGATGCGTATGTTGTAAATAAAGAGTATTGTAAAAACAGAACATTTTTTTGGTCAACCATTCCTTTACAAAAGGTAATGACTTCACCCTGATTTAGAGTCAGAGTAAATAAAACTTTAATAACCCATATAGTTTTGAAGTAACTTTATGCTTAATTTTATTTGTGGTTGAGAAATTGCTTCAAATTATTTATAATTAGGACTTTTTCATAGAAAAAAAATGCTTATTTCATGGCATTTCACAGAAATATAGGTATATCAAGATATTTCACGATTAGACATTTATCATTCTCTCTAGTTATTATACCACAAATGTTCCTAAATATGTAAATGCTTACCTGAAAAACAGTGAATTATCAAACAAAATAAAAACATGAATAAATGTAAAAATAACAACAGACATGTGAAATGTTCCCTTCTTGTACTGGACAAAGCAATCTTTAGCAGGAATATGTCCAATCTTTGATGCAGCTGGTGTCTTTTTGTTGAATACATTTTTAAGAAATTGTGCAGCTCTATGCAGTGTGTTCAATCATTTACCGGAAGCAAACTAAATGGACTGCCAGGTTCCTAAATGCAGAGTAACAGGTGGTGTGTCATTAGGCAAACATTTGCTGTATTTATTTTTAAGTGATAAAAAATATGTATATTTACTGTATTCTTTCAGAAACGGGAATTTTCATGTGGTACACATTACACGGCAATGTGTAAATTTCACAGAAATCTTGAAATCCATGATAACCGTCAAAAGAAATACAGCTTTATTTATAATACATATTTAAATGTTAAATGCACCCAATAATATACTGAAATAAAACTATGAGAACAAACTTAATAGGAATCAGTCCTGTGTTATTTCCTTCTTTTAGGACAACATACAGACCTATTTTAAAGAGTTTTACAATAAAGCACATTGATTGTTCACATTCAAATTGTTCACATTCACAGTCTTTCTAGATAAAGGTAACCCTTTGTTAAGCTGATTATATTTCAGAAAAAGATTGTGCTGTAAAACAAAAGGGCCTTATTGAAAACAAACTACAAAGATGGTCCGCATTAGACGGCTAATAAGGTCTATGCTATGTCTGGCATTTTATGTAATTAACAAGGTACCCCCCTTTTGAAATTAATACAATGCTTTGGAATCCTTTATAATTATAATATTTCAGTGCTACCCAGAGAACATTCTTTTCTTAAGCACAACAAAAGGTATGCTTATATTGTAACATTATTTAATGACACTGTACAGCAAACCATGTGGTGCCAATTCATCAGGTTGAGTCATTTGAATAACAACAAAGTCAGCTTTGCTTTAGAGTATAAAAAGCACCAGCAGCACTGTGCTTGTCAGAGTGAATCTCAGCACTGAAACCAACATGGCAAAGGTGAGGGGTTGAGAGAGCTTATTGAATATTTCAATTTCAGTCCTGCACAGCACAGGTAATAAACATTGGTTTCTTATTCCTGCAGATCATTTTCTACGAGGACAGGAACTTCCAGGGCCGCCACTATGAGTGCAGCAGCGACTGTGCTGACCTGAACTCCTACTTCAGCCGCTGTAACTCCATCCGTGTGGAGAGCGGCTGCTGGATGATGTACGAGCGCCCCAATTACATGGGGTACCAGTACTTCATGAGAAGGGGAGAGTATCCCGACTACCAGCGCTGGATGGGGTTCAATGACTCTGTCAGGTCCTGCCGCATGATCCCCCATGTAAGTTAAGAAGATGAAACTGAGGTCATAATAACTCAGCGGTAACGCTGTATTTACTAAATCTGGATTTTACCATTATTGTTAGAGGCTCAGGACTCTAAGCTTACATCTCCATGATATGAGTGTACTTAACCTCTTATCTAGTTGGACTGTGGTATATTCTAGTTTTAGAAAGTGTCCATGACAGGACTGCCCATTTCTGGTCCTGGTTTAACAGGGGAAATAAAATAATGACCTGCTCTGGGACCAGAATGGTCCTTGAATTGGTTCAATTAAACAATTGAGAACACGACTGGAACTTGGTTGGCCAGCTTTGTCTATATCCGCTGTATAATAAAAGCTCTAGTCTATATGTAATCCTGGGGTGTTGATATTATTTTCCTGCTGGTAAGTCTGATGAATTGTGTTTCCTCAAAACAGCACCAAGGATCCTACAGGATGAGGATTTATGAGAGACCTGAATTTGGAGGCCAGATGATGGAGTTCATGGATGACTGTCCCTCTGTCTACGATCGTTTCCGATACAATGACATTCACTCCTGCAACGTGATGGAGGGCTACTGGCTCTTCTATGAACACCCCAACTACAGAGGAAGACAGTACTTCATGAGGCCTGGAGAGTGCAGGAGATACAGCGACTGGGGAGGCATGAGCTCCAGGATTGGGTCCTTCAGACGCATCATGGACTATTGATTATTGGAAATATATGATGTGGTCTGTTCCTGAAATAAAAATGAGCTGTTATTGGTAAAGCACAATCGTTTTGTATATTTGTGTATTTCTTAATGAGAAGAGTTATATAATTGCTTTGCCACCTCATTACCTTAGATGGTTAATCACTATGAAGGCCTGAGAATTAATAAGAGGAACATATTTTGATAGATGCATTGAAGGGGCATCTTAGTGATTTAACCTACTGTATAGGGTATACTGTATACTGTATACTGTATAGATGTGTGGTGGGGAAAGCAACTCAATTGACACAGATATGCAGTTAAGTTCTTTTTAGCACACTTTATTTCCCTGTGCAATGGGGGGGGGGGGGGGGGGGGGAGGTCACTTTGAATCCTTTATGCACTCTAGCAGGGAGTTACAGCACAGCCTTACTGGAGAATGCCAATCTGATTTGAGAATGCAACATTGAACATTTTTTGAGGATGCAACATTGAAAATGGATAACTGCAAAGCATACGACATGGTTTATTTAGATTTCCAGAAAGCTTTTGACAAAGTCCTGCATAAAAGATTAATTCTCAAACTGAACGCAGTAGGGATTCAAGGAAATGCATGCACATGGATTAGGCAGTGGTTAACAGGTAGAAAACAGAAAGTACTGATTAGAGGAGAAACCTCAAAATGGAGTGAGGTAACCAGTGGTGTACCACAGGGATCAGTATTAGGTCCTCTGCTATTCCTAATCTACATTAATGATTTAGATTCTGGTATAGTAAGCAAACTCATTAAATTTGCAGACAACACAAAAATAGGAGGAGTGGCAAACACTGTTGCAGCAGCAAAGGTCATTCAAAATGATCTAGACAGCATTCAGAACTGGGCAGACACATGGCAAATGAAATTTAATAGAGAAAAGTGTAAAGTATTGCATGCAGGCAATAAAAGTGTGCATTATAAATATCATATGGGAGATAGTGAAATTGAAGAAGGGAACTATGAAAAAGACCTAGGAGTTTATGTTGACTCAGAAATGTCTTCATCTAGACAATGTGGGGAAGCTATAAAAAAGGCTAACAAGATGCTTGGATATATTGTGAGAAGTGTTGAATTTAAATCATGGGAAGTAATGTTAAAACTCTACAATGCATTAGTAAGACCTCACCTAGAATATTGTGTTCAATTCTGGTCACCTCGTTACAAAAAGGATATTGCTGCTCTAGAAAGAGTGCAAAGAAGAGCAACCAGAATTATCCTGGGTTTAAAAGGCATGTTGTATGCAGACAGGCTAAAAGAATTGAATCTATTCAGTCTTGAACAAAGAAGACTACGAGGCGATCTGATTCAAACATTCAAAATCCTAAAAGGTATAGATAATGTCAACCCAGGGGACTTCTTTGACCTGAAAAAAGAAACAAGGACCAGGGGTCACAAATGGAGATTAGATAAAGGAGCATTCAGAAAAGAAAATAGGAGGCACTTTTTTACACAGAGAATTGTGAGGGTCTGGAACCAACTCCCCAGTAATGTTGTTGAAGCTGACCCCCTGGGATCCTTCAAGAAGCTGCTTGATGAGATTCTGGGATCAATAAGCTACTAACAACCAAACTAGCATGATGGGCTGAATGGCCTCCTCTCGTTTGTAAACTTTCTTATGTTCTTATGTTCTTATGATGCAGACATACAGAGTCCCGCCTTATGATACTATCTTTTACCTATTATATACAGTGTTCAAGTAACTACAACTTAGATTTGTCCCCGATGACACCAAGCAATACAAACTCCACAATATTGTATTTTCTGACACCAAATGTTCTTTGACAAACTAATGCCTTCTGCAACGGTAATTGCATATATGAATTCCAGCTGCAGTATTGCTTCAAACCATCAGATGGAGAAGAGTATTTACAAAGCTGAGTCTGGTACTAGACTATACAATATGTTTAGAAAACAACCACCGGTCATGAAAACACACTTCAGATAATACATCATTTAATAAACATGAACTAATAATACTAATACTACTACTAATAATAACAATACTATTACTACTACCACCACTACTACTACTATGCAGACCCGGCCCCGCAGTGGTGTGCGCTAGCCTCCCTCCTCCTGCGCCAGTTGCACGACCTGGGCTACGACCGGCCGGTCTTCTACCAGGACCTGCTCAAGACCCGACTGTGAGTCTGGGATCTCCTGAATCGCGAACGCTCGGAGTGGCTGACAGAACGGCCTGCCGAGCTATCCAGGAATGCAAAGCAGCTTTGCACCCAGACTCTGTCAGGTATCTCGAGGTGGTCCTCAAGACCGGAGAGCCAACTTCCCTCCCTACCCCCGGCTCTCTGGTCCTGCTGATCGAGCCAAAGGTGTGGGACCCCCCTCTGCCTCCCCTCGAGAATAACCTGAGCAGGATCTCGCAGTTCTGGACCCCCTTCCCCTCCATGTCGAGGAGAACCCTGTACGCGATGGTGCTCTACACCCTCCACTTCCTCGCCCTCGTCTCCTGCCGAGACACTGCTTGGCGGGGGCCCCTCCAACCCCCGGAGGGCGAGAGTCCCCAGTGAGAAGTACAATGTAACATTCTAAACAGTAATTCTAACTGTAAAATTCAACCAGAATGTATCTAATACTGTAGTGTACATCACCTTAAATATCATTTTCTGCCGATCCACCGTGAAAAAGACAGCGATGAGTTATAGAGCAGCTATGCATTGTGGTACATTCTTTTTTTGGTGTTTAAATTATATTCTGCGAGAACTGCAATACCATATAGTACTAGTGATAATTTAAATACTGTCGTATTCACCCCAATCAAGCAAAGAATGGGCTGTGTGAATGATATTTTTTAGTAAAGAAAAACGAAATTTAAAAAAATTACAAGAATCTAAAATCCAAATAGGGCCAAATTGAAAACCGAAAACGCAGAGCACAGCTCTACACGTGAGCCTAAATCTCGTTTTCAAATCTATGGTACATTTGCTTTAGAGCGTACATGTATAGATAATGTTACCTGGGCTTAAGCAATATTAATAATAGTTTCTTCCACAAGTCAATCCATCCTTGCTGTCTCGGTGTCGTTTAATTTCGAATTTCTTCCACTTTCCACCTGCTGTGGCTACCAAGATACACTAACAGGACAGACATCATATTAATGCTGTACGTGCTTGTCATATAAAACATCAATCCCATGAAAATGCCAGAATCAGCACTATTATACAGGAGCTGACTTGTTTTTTATTGTCTGTTTCAGTTTCTTCTACTGCTACTGTATGTGTGCATTGCAATATACATGTAGAAAATGAATTAAATCTCAGACAAACTCTATATTATTAAGATAATTAGAATAATGTACCTTTCCAGAGTGGCATTATGTGAACTGATGACACACACACACTGTACAGAATTCCTCAAACACAAACCCAGAGACATTGTTACTGTCCTTTGTGCCAGTGACAGAAAGGGTGCATGCTTTGCTGACAAGGAACACACAGATCTTTTGTTGTTTGGCAGCAGCACATTCTCTTTAAAAAGCTGATGTGTAAATGTGATTGATTTACATAACAATGCTTGAGTTTCTCTCCAGGGTATAAAGGGGAAGCTTCTGCTATCTGGGGTACAGAGTGACCACGGTAATCCAATACAATGGGGAAGGTAAGGCTCACTACAGTATTGTGCACCTTTGTGCATCTGCATATTTAAAGATAATAAAACATTATTTTTAATTGATCCGGGTTTCTAATAGCATGCCATTAATTCGCCAAACAAACATTTGTCTATTTCAGATCATCTTCTACGAGGACAGGAACTTCCAGGGCCGCCACTATGAGTGCAGCAGCGACTGTGCTGACCTGAACTCCTACTTCAGCCGCTGTAACTCCGCCCGTGTGGAGAGCGGCTGCTGGGTCCTGTACGAGCGTCCCAATTACATGGGGTACCAGTACGTTCTGCCTAGGGGGGAGTACCCCGACTACCAGCGCTGGATGGGATACAGCGACTCCATCAGGTCCTGCCGCATGATGCCACAAGTAAGTTAAGAAGATGAAACTGTGGTTTTAATAGCTCAGCAGTGCATACTAAACCTGGCTTCAGTGATTCTTTTTAGAGGCTCTGGTCTCTAATTCCTGAGCTCACCTGCTGTGTTAGAAAGATTAGTTATTAATCAACAGCATTAAGCAGCAATAATATTTTCTTCATGGTTGGGATTCAGGGGTAAAAAAGATTCTACCTGAAATGATTTTCCTACTATCTCTTCCACACATAAGTAGATCAGACTAGTACACCATGTACCTCATTTTCACACATTCCCCTGTGCACCACTACCAGAGGGAAGAGCCTTCAGTAAGAGGGCACTCCATTACAAATTACATTACATTTTGTCACTAAAATGTTATCACATCTGCAGGACTAACATAGCTTTTACAGTCTCAATGGAGATGAAAGTTCATTAAGTTCAGTCCACATGCATCAGCTTTGATTGGCAGGTTGGTATTATCTGCTGGAATAACCCTTCTATTTATTTATGTATTTAACAGCACAGGGGATCCTATAGGATGAAAATATACGAGAGAGAAAACTTCGGAGGCCAGTCGATGGAGTTCATGGATGACTGCGAGTCTGTCTACGATCGTTTCCGTTATCAAGACATTCACTCCTGCAACGTGATGGACGGCTACTGGATAATGTATGAGCAGCCCAACTACAAGGGAAGACAGTACTTCATGAGGCCCGGAGAGTACAGGAGATACAGCGACTGGGGAGGCATGAGCTCCAGAATTGGGTCCTTCAGACGCATCACAGACTACTGATCATTTGAAATATGTCATATAATTTGATCTATTACTGAAAATAAAAAATCAGCTATCCTTGCTAAAACACTTGTCTTTTTTATTAGATATTTTGTAAAGCTCTATTCAAATAGGTCAGAAGAGTTTGGGACAAGCAAGTGTAGGACTATTTGTTTGAAAGCTGTTCCCATGTGGAGCACTAGCTGGCTTTAACGAACAATGCTTTTTGGTTCAGAACTTAATGGTAATACTTCATGTTCTAAATAATGAACCCTTCTGGGAATTTTAAACAAAGTTCTAAATGGTTTAAAATGTAACACCCCTTCCATTGCAAACCTGGAACCTCAAGGAACAAAAAGAACTTCCACTTCCACCAAGATGCAAACAAAAGGCCAAATGAGCTTTCCCTGCTAAGAAAAAAAGGTGTCTTCTTAATTTCTAAAGTGACTTATAAGCCGTATTGAAATAAGACAAAAAGGGAAGTAAAGTTAGAACTGTTTGAAAGCTGTTCCCGTGTAGAGTCCTAGCGAGCTTTAACACAGATGCTTTATGGTTTAGAACCTATTGACAACTTGTCATGCTGTAAATAAAGAATAAAAAGTTCTGAATCGTGTTTTCTAAGGTTTAACACCCGTAATCACTCAACCACAAACCAAGAAAGACTCAAGATATAAAAGGTACCATCTTTGCATCTCTCCAACATATTTGCCACCAACCTCCTAATTCAGTTTTAACCCCATACTCTATAGCAGGGGTCTCCAACCCTGGTCCTAGAGAGCTACTGGGGCTTCTGGTTTTCGTTTCAACTCAGCTCTCAGTTACTTAATTGCACCAATTATTGGCTTAATTAGTCATGATTACCAGGTGTTCCAGATCTTTAGTTCCAGACCCCTGCTCTATATAGTCTCATATGATCTAATTAGCAGGTAATCAGACATTCAACTTGTTCCTATTTTACTTGTTGTCCCTGTGCTTCATATGAATCAGTATTAATTTAGTTATATTAATTACATTTTGTATAGGTTGTCATTTTCTGTAAAAAGAGGAACATGCTTATTTAGCTTGCAACAGAATAGTGCAGTAAATATATGTACACAACCCAATGATGCCATCTACTGGTTTATTATTATTTATTTCTTAGCAGATGCCCTTATTCAGGGCGACTTACAATTGTTACAAGATATCACATTATACATTATTTCAATTTCACATTATTTTTACATACAATTACCCATTTATACAGTTGGGTTTTTACTGGAGCAATCTAGGTAATGTACCTTGCTGAAAGGTACAGCAGCAGTGTCCCCCACCTGGGATTGAACCCACGAACTTCCGGTCAAGAGTCCAAAGCCGTAACCACTACTCCACACTTATTATTAGTTTATTTAGCAGACGCCTTTATCCAAGGCGACTTACAGAGACTAGGGTGTGTGAACTATGCATCAGCTGCAGAGTCACTTACAACTACATCTCACCCGAAAGACGGAGCACAAGGAGGCTAAGTGACTTGCTCAGGGTCACACAATGAGTCAGTGGCTGAGGTGGGATTTGAACCGGGGACCTCCTGGTAACAAGCCCTTTTCTTTAACCACTGGACCACACCACCTCCTACACTGTTGCCTAAACTAAGGTTTACCACTGCCTCTAAATATGACCATGTATTCAATGAGCAATGTGTTTATTATGAAAAGTTAAGGAACTGTATATTAAGTTATGCAAGGTATGGTGGTTTTAAATGTAGTTTTATTTTTTATTTATTTATTTTTTTTACCTAAGGTATCACTTTAATTTTCAGTTAGAATTGTGATATGTATTTTTATTAGGTATTGTACCAAAATGTTAAAATTGAAAAGCTTATACAAAATGTAATAAAATACCTGCTGTATATGAAATGAGAAGTTTGGAATAATGTTAGAAAATAGTATGAGTGTGGAAGGACTAGAGAGGCGTGGCCCAACAATACCACTGATGATGAGGTTGGTTAACAAGCTGAGTTAAACAATACAGAGCATAATGCTAACAAGTAGTACAAGAAAATGCATACTTGCCAACATTTGGAAACTGTTCTCCAGTTTGGGGGGGGGGGGGGGGTTATATGCATCATGCACATGGGAGGGGTCATACACAAAAAACTCTATCATATAATAATAGACATATCCCCTCAACTCAACACCGCACAACCAGCATGACAGTAAACATACACAATTAAGCGTTCTTACCTTTGTAAACTGGTAAGTTAGTGATCAGCAGATGTGTCAGCTGCACAGGGCAACAGTGTGGAGTAGTGGTTAGGGCTCTGGCCTCTTGACCGGAGGGTCGTGGGTTCAATCCCAGGTGGGGGACACTGCTGCTGTACTCTTGAGTAAGGTACTTTACCTAGATTGCTCCAGTAAAAACCCAACTGTATAAATGGGTAATTATATGTAAAAATAATGTGATATCTTGTAACAATTGTAAATCGCCCTGGATAAGGCGTCTGCTAAGAAATAAATAATAATACGAAGAGCACAGCGTGTGGTTTTCACTAACTCTACTGTGCAGAATAAATAAATTTTTTTTCTATGTGTAAATATCGGGACTTTCTTCCTATGCATTGGGGCGCGGGACATTTGCTAGGAAATCGGGACTGTCCCGACCATATGACTGTTGGCATGTGTGAAAATGCACAAAATATTATGCAGCTGAGCACTGTTCAAATTCTAACTGAAAACCCACTCCAGGGAACTACACTGACACCTTCACTATCCAGTTATATTAGGATAGTGTTACATTTTAGTTTCACTCCATTATCCGCACACAGAGCTGTATTTCGGGGGTTCCCAAACTGGGAGCCATGGACACCTGGTGGGCTGTGAGATGCTTTCAGGGGAGCCGTAGCACATCCAAAAAATTCTCTCCCACATTAACCTGACAAAGCAACATTGCCCAGCCCGGGGGATCAATTCATTTACATGAGCGCTGTTGCTTGGTGCTTGGGCTTATTTCAAATGTAACATTGACGCCAGCTTGTGCCCTCCCTAACAGCACTAAGGAGAACAAAAGAGGCAACTATAATGATACACTTTATAATTATAACATCAAATTCTTTCATTAAGAAAATCAATTCAGAAATGCAGGATTTCGGCCAATGTATATTTTTCTGTAGAAATTATTGAACAAAGGACATGTCAGCGACCCCCTTTTAAGCCAAGTGCTCCATGGAGGCACTTCCATTATCTGGATAGAGAGTTTCTAACTGACATTATTTTCCTTTGATCTCTTCCATGCGTTAATGGATGCAATTACAGGTTTTTTATTTATTGATTTTTTTTTACTGTATCTCGTGTATTATGCATTTCTCTGTATTTATGTATTATGGATTTTCTTGTAAAGCACATTGTGATGGTGGTCCACTATGAAAGGTGCTATATAAAATAAAAATTGATTGACTGATTGATTGAAATGACGGGAAAGGAGGAGGTCGATATGCAAATTAGCTATGAATAGAGTTCTCCTGCTGTTATTGCAGACAGCTCGGGAAAATGTGGTTTCCATGCACAGAGAACAGGTAACACGAGAGAATCTCACCTGGAAACCCATGGTTGTCAGGTGACATCTTGTTTGAGTAAACTGCTCTAAGCACAATGTTAAGCTCATGTAATGTGATTTTTAATGCTTTGTGCCTGGTTGTTTAATAATATGTTTTACTGCTCTTGTCCAATTTTTTTTTCAAATGTCCATTATTGGGGTGACATATCGTTAGTAGTGAATAATATTTCAGCTAATTTATCATACGACTTACTAATTAAAGAAAAAAGAAAGTAATGTACATATCAAAGCAGAGTTGCCGCCTCCTTTAAAGGGGACGGCAGTGAATGTTTCTCACAACGGATAAGAAGGCTGTGCTGGAAGTGAGCTGGGTTACTTCAGGAGTGAATTTTGATTTTGACTCTTACCATCTCGTTTAGGTGAACCTGCATCTGGTTATTGGGACAGTTTGCCTACAAGTGTTAAAACTAATTATGAGGAATCAAAGAACAGGTTACAGACTGTGTTTAATCAAGATCAGTACTTGCAGATGTTTCGTGTGTGCTTATCTACTAGGCAGAGGATAAACGTGATTTATTTTCATGGTGTAAAAACAATAATAATAAAGAATGACAGAAATTGTATTCCATGTACCGCAATGCTTCCTGTTGTCTTCCTGTCAAAAAACATAGATCACATTTTCCACATGATCCTAGGGCCAACATTTATCTTTTAGATCTCACAAAACCTCATTTGACATATACAATGCCTTTTTACAATGAAAAGGCAAACACAGGGGGAACATTTCAGGACAGCAACAAAAAAGTACTGCTGACATAGAAAATCTGGAAACTGCATACTTTCGCATGTAGGGTATAAAAGAAGCCAGTTCACTGCCTTCCATATAGCATCCTGTGCACTGAAACGGCAGTATGGGAAAGGTAACTTCTGTCTTTCTATTAGATTTTACAGGTGTGTATATAAATGCAGATTAACAATGGTAAGGAAGGGGCGATATTAATTAGACCATCTGAGGTTGAAAAATGACTGCCCATCCTGAAATAAACATAATCCTAATTTGAGCAAATTATGAAAGAGAGCACAGATTCAATGCAATGTGCAAGGATTTTAGCAAATATCTTGATATCAGCGTTAAGAAGGAAAATAGGACGTCACAGCATTGGCGCCTGATTGTGTGCAAATTTGAGGAATTAAATGTAGATTGTAAGTAAAATGTTAAAAATTTTGTTTTTTAGATAATTTTCTACGAGGACAGGAACTTCCAGGGCCGCCACTATGAGTGCAGCAGCGACTGTGCTGACCTGAACTCCTACTTCAGCCGCTGTAACTCCGTCCGTGTGGAGAGCGGCTGCTGGATGATGTACGAGCGTCCCAATTACATGGGGTACCAGTACTTCATGAGAAGGGGAGAGTATCCTGACTACCAGCGCTGGATGGGGTTCAATGACTCCGTCAGGTCCTGCCGCATGATCCCACAAGTAAGTTCCTTGTAATTTTTACAGCATTTAAAGAATCGATAAATACCTATACTAGAAATTCACATTTTCTTTTTAAAAGTTTCTAAAATAATGTGCTTCTTTTTCCAAAGTATTGCATATTACAAATGGAAAAGCAAGTGATTTACAAACACAGTGTCACTAATTATTATTGAAAGAAAACCCTGAG
Organism: Acipenser ruthenus; assembly: GCF_902713425.1. Classification (NCBI taxonomy): domain Eukaryota; kingdom Metazoa; phylum Chordata; class Actinopteri; order Acipenseriformes; family Acipenseridae; genus Acipenser; species Acipenser ruthenus. Next base: position 40,269,018 of record NC_081199.1, on the reverse strand, counting down.
GCTGTCTAAAGTTTACTGCTCATTATATTAAAAAATGACTCATAGCATTGTTCTTCTACCTGCATTTATGTTTGTGTAACCGTTCACAGCACCAAGGATCCTACAGGATGAGGGTTTATGAGAGACCTGAATTTGGAGGCCAGATGATGGAATTCATGGATGACTGTCCCTCTGTCTACGATCGTTTCCGATACAATGACATTCACTCCTGCAACGTGATGGACGGCTACTGGATCATGTATGAGCAGCCCAACTACAGAGGAAGACAGTACTTCATGAGGCCTGGAGAGTACAGGAGATACAGCGACTGGGGAGGCATGAGCTCCAGGATTGGGTCCTTCAGACGCATCACTGACTACTGATAATTTGAAATATGTGATATAGTCTGTTTCTGAAATAAAAATGAGCTTTCCTTGCTAAAACAGTTGTATTTTTTCATTTATAATTTGATTAGTAAGCCCTCTACAAAAAGAGATCCATTATCGTTTAACTGTTGATGAGAAGGTGAATATTGAGGTGCAACGCATTGTGGGTTGGAACTTGATAACAACAAAGCCTGTTGTAAGATTTAACACCCCTTATCCCTCCACCACAAACACATTTTTATTGCAAACTTCTGACCATATATAACCCATTTTGACTCCTCATTATGGTTTTGTTTCCCCTTTCTCCACTCTCAGCTGGCCTTCACTTCAAGTAGGTTGACTCCCTTTTAAGCCTTCTGTCTGCCTTGTTTTGGCTACACCTTGGCAAGACCATATCTGAATCAGAAGATTATAGCCACCATTTACATTACAACAAGAACAATCCCAAAACACAGTGGTGGAAAATCCACTTGTCCTGAAGTCTGTGCTGATTTTGTAATTATCTTATTATCATCTATAACTATTAACAAATGACTTCAAACATTGGTAAGCTCTCAGTTAACCCTGCCATTACTTTAACAATGTACCCCTAATAGCAGTATCATTAATTGCACTTGGAGTTGGTTAAACAGTAACATTTGATAAATGCATTTGATAGATTATACAAATGCATTTGTCAAAGGCATTTGAAATCGATGAAATACATTTTGTCAAATGAAAATACTTTGCAAACTGATTCAAATGCAAATGTTAATGCTTTGTATATTTCTTAAATGCATTTAGTTGCAATTATACACTAGGACAGTTTGGGATAGTTCAGGCTTTTCAACCCATAGTATAATACATTCTAGTACATTTTACCTGCCTCAGGTAGCTTTCATAGAAGAACCACCCTTCCAGAATGCATTGGGGCAAGAGTTGAAAAGCCTAAACTGTCCCAAAATGTCATTGTGTACATGGAGTTATATGGTAACCCTAACTTGAACCCAGCCCTGATTTCAGCACCAGCCAATCACCTGTCTAAACCAAAACATAGAGATGGTTTTGTGTTACATTAATGTGATGTCCTAATTGTGAACAGTAGATTGTTGTTTGTTGGTTAAATTCTGCCTGATTTTATTCTTTATAAAAGTAGCAGCCATAGCAGAATCCTGTCTGCCTTTTCTGTCTAAAACTGACAAAGTGGTCATTAGCTACCAAGAATGGACCAATTACCTACCAATAACTGACCATCATTGACCACTATCAACGTACTAGCACATCATAGTCCTTTATAGTCTCTTAATGAAAAGTCTTTAAGTTTCCTTTTTTGCAACCATTTTAGTGCAGGATATACTGAAAGTGTTCACATTCCTGACACTGGGCCCATGACTTTTACACAATGCACATCACACATGATCAGTTAACTTACAATATTACATAAACAGAGTCAAGTTAGTGATACAGCCTCGGTAATGATATGTGTTTAGGAATTTAATACACTTAGAGGTGGGATATGCACTTAAACAGTATTCACTTAAGTGGGGTAGACTCTATTAACTAACGTCACACTTTACATTAGGTGTCTCTAAATATACTGTAATACATTGTAATTTCATGCATGTATTGTAATAATATTGTAAATAGACAGTGACATGTGTAAATACAGTGTAATTACAAAAGGTGCTAGCAGCTGGCAACATTTTTCATTTTCTAATTAAACAGGGCGTTAAATCTAACTGCAGTGTAAATACAGAGTCGTTAGACATTTAATGTAAAGTGTTACCAAAAATTATAATACATAAACATTCAATTTGAATAAATGAATTAAAAAAAAAACACAGAGAAAACATGAAACATGTTCGTTGTTTGAATCTAAAGATAATAATGTGTATTTTTCATGAATTGATTTATTTGTGCATAAGATATGTGATTTCACTCAAATATCAAAGATGGAGAGTGCAGTCTTTAATTAGGCACATGCTTCTTCAACATACCCTATTCAAACTACTAAACTAGCTACTGGTGAAATATACCCTATCAAAACAATCTGAAAGCAGCTGTACCTTTCCAGAACAGCATCATGTAAACTGATGACACACACACTGTACAGAATTACTCAAACACAAACCCAGAGACATTGTTACTATCCTTTGTGCCAGTGACAAAAAGGGTGCATGCTTTGCTGACAAGGAACACACAGATCTTTTGTTGTTTGGCAGCAGCACATTCTCTTTAAAAAGCTGATGTGTAAATGTGATTGATTTACATAACAATGCTTGAGTTTCTCTCCAGGGTATAAAGGCGAAGCTTCCGCTATCTGGGGTACAGGGTGACCACGGTAATCCAATACAATGGGGAAGGTAAGGCTCACTTCAATATTGTGCATCTTATGTACATCTGCATATTTATTAAAAAGAAGATAATAAAACATTATTTTTAATTGATCCGTGTTTCTGATAGTATTCCATTAACTTGTTTATTATAGATCATCTTCTACGAGGACAGGAACTTCCAGGGGCGCCACTATGAGTGCAGCAGCGACTGTGCTGACCTGAACTCCTACTTCAGCCGCTGTAACTCCGTCCGTGTGGAGAGCGGCTGCTGGATGATGTACGAGCGCCCCAATTACATGGGGTACCAGTACTTCATGAGAAGGGGAGAGTATCCCGACTACCAGCGCTGGATGGGGTTCAATGACTCCGTCAGGTCCTGCCGCATGATTCCCCATGTAAGTTTCATTCTCATTGCTCTAATTTTTGTTCATGTGCCAACAAAACCTTTGCACTGAAAACGTATTGTACCTGTTATCTTAATCGGAAATGTTTCATAGATCCTTTCCTTCAGATTCTTAGATCACCATTCTGAAAGAAAATAATCAAATGTTGGGGAGAGTTAAGATTCAAATAGCCCTTCAATTGTGTTCTCATAAACATTCGGGATAGTTACACAGGAACGTCAGCAACCTAATTAGAAACAGTGGATTAGCACATCATGATAGACAATCAGTGAAAAAGTGTAGTTGCTTTTTAAAGGACCAGTGTGCTGGGGAGTTCCTATGCTTGGGAACACAACACAGGAGTCCAAAATAGAGGCAGAATGTCTTTTCAAGGTGCATCTGTGATACTTCTGGTCTGGACCCCTGAGAGGTGTCAACTGCTTTGTTTTCTAGTTTGTTCTCTAATTATTATTATTATTATTATTATTATTATTATTATTATTATTATTATTATTATTATTATTATTATTTTTAAACAGTACCAAGGATCCTACAGGATGAGGGTTTATGAGAAACCTGAGTTTGGGGGACAGATGATGGAGTTCATGGATGACTGCGAGTCTGTCTACGATCGTTTCCACTATCAAGACATTCACTCCTGCAACGTGATGGACGGCTACTGGATCATGTATGAGCAGCCCAACTACAGAGGGAGACAGTACTTCATTAGGCCCGGAGAGTACAGGAGATACAGCGACTGGGGAGGCATGAGCTCCAGGATTGGGTCCTTCAGACGCATCACTGACTTCAACTAAATTTGTAATTTTATTCACAAAATGTGACAAGAATGAACTAAAATAAAGATGAACTTAATTTTCCTCCAAAACCATTTCTTTCCTGTTATTAAGTGGTATGACTAATATGAGAAAGCTTGAATTTACACCCCTACCATAAACATTAAAAATGTTCAAAAATAAGCAGATGATACAAAGCTCCATGGTTATTTGATTGATTCATTTATAAACTCAGATTCAGTTAGTATAAAAATGCATGCACTGCATTTCATTTGTTATATATATATATATATATATATATATATATATATATATATATATATATATATATATATATATATATATTTCATAGCTGTAGGTATTCAATAACAGTCTCCTTATGCTGGTGCTACATTATCTGGTACTGTATTATAGCATGCTCTGTCAAAATAAAACACACTAGAAGCATTTGTTCTGTTTTAGGCACCTCAGTGCTTTATTAGTGCTCAAAGCAAACAAGCCAACCAGACCTCACTTGAACACAGGCTGTGTGGGAGCATTCCCCCATGCTGAACAACCAGCTGACAACAACCACTCCTTTCCTCCGCTCGGTGTCAACCCCCACCCCATGGCAGACCAGCATTGCTCACAAAATACGTAATTACACGCAATTACAATGTTATTATGATAGTTACAATGTACTTCATGATATAGCCCTAGCCATAACCCTAACTCTAAACCTAACCCTAACCCTAACCCTAACCCCCTAATCCAAACTCTAAACATAACCCTAACCCTAACTCTAAACCTAACCCTAACCCCCCTAATCCAAACTCTAAACATAACCCTAACCCCCTAATTCAAACTCTAAACATAACCCTAACCCCCTAATTCAAACTCTAAACATAACCCTAACCCTTTCACGATACAATTGTGTACTTACATATATCATGCACAATGATTTACACGTTAAGTACATTGTAACTGTGCATGATAACAATCTAATTAATGGCTTTTAAACAGTACAGTAATTATATGAATCCCTTGCTTTCTTTTGTACCACCTGGCTTTTATCTGCAACTGCATCATTTCTATCCTGCTAAGAGTTTAATTTGCAGTTTTAGACACATAATAAAATGTGCACTGATCAGTTTCCACCTGTACCGTTCAGTTGGTAGCAGCGTGTGTGAATGGCACATGCCAGAGGTCCATCGGTGAATAGAGGGTATCATACCATACTGCATTTAAATACAAATGTTCATCAGTTTCATGAGATGCCAGCTTGTCCATAACCTTCTCGAACCAAAAAGAAGAACAAAATAGAAAAAAAAAAATACAATTAATTGCAGCCATGGAATGAGCTGGATTCTTCCCGTACAATCTTAAATTTAAAAGCAGCACTAAACATTTTCAAGTTTTGTTGCAATAACAGAGGAGACAGACCACAGTAGAGTCCAGACTTTTAAGGATATCTTTTTATACATTGTGTATCCTAAAAAGGTCCCATTTTAGAATCAGAGAATATATAGTCAGTTGGGCTGACATTGTTTATATTGCATCTATTTACAACATAAGAGCAATAACTGTGACACAAACAATAATAATAATAATAAAATACCAGTAATTGAAACAGTAATCATTACTGGGACTGTTATCCCAGTTTACTCATTGAGATAAGCAACAATTAATGTTGCTGGCTATAGCTGGAATGGTTTCCAAGTGCCTCCCACATTAAACATACCCTTTGTATACCAGTGCATGAGGATTATTTTATATGGTTCAAGGCAGGGTTGCTGATCAGGCAGGCCTATTCTTCTCATATTACCAAATAGCAAAACAAAATCCTAATTGCACATTGTATTAAAGAACAGAAAGCTAGGGAGCGCAGCAATCAAGCTGAAGGCAGGTACCTGCACATCTCGGTGCCTGTTGATCTCTGGCGGAGCTGGAATCCTCTAGTATGATGCCCCATGTTCAAGGTGCCTGCTCACATTAGTCCCTCCATCCCCCTTTCTGATCACATAAGCTGCTGTGCTTCTCTGCTGCACCATTTCCCAAGCTTCACCTCTTTCTTCTTCCCTAACGTATACAATATGTGTATCCTAGTAGACTTGCACAACATGATAAAAAGGTTAAAGTTAGGGTGTAGTTTTTTTTCATATTCACAGATATCACTGAACATTATCAACATTAGCTTATGAATTTAGATGCAATATCTTGGTTTCAGACACGATTGTCTACAGGTGACGGCAGTAAACAAACAAGCAGAAAAGCAGAAACTTTCAAAATGCATTAGCTCTAATAAATAAAATGGCCATGTTCATGCAGATCATATCATTAGAAGAATGAATTATCGGAGGCTTAATTAGTAGCTAGCTGTGCCAACTTAATGAGGTGTTTTTTTCTGGTTTGTGTAAATAATTGCATAAAATCTTACTTGTCCTGCGTTTACATTCACTACATAGGTCTCAAATGTGCAGTTTTTAAAGACCACGTCTTTGTCATGTCGAGATGTCTTGTGCTGATGTCAATATTATCAACTCCTCAGCCACTAGAAAGAGATCCATTCCATTCTCCCCTGGCTTAATCAAAGCTTGTCGTTGAGTGTAAACACAAGCGTGTGTCCACTAGCCCAGGCTCTGGAGTTTCAACTCTTTGCTCCTCATCTCAACCACTCACTTTCCAAGGGCTGGATGCAAACTGCTAACCTCACAGGTCAAAAACAAACGTCTTACCATTCAGTCACAGAGCTTGATCTCCGGTTGAGAGGTCAGTATTACTGACGCGTCAGCTGCTAGGAGATCCGTTACACAGGTTAAATAGATTGCCCCAGAAGTTTATCTCAACCACATTTGATCTGAACAAAATAAACATGAAAGGTAGACGCCCAACTGTGGTCTGCCCATAAAGTGATTCCTGAGTAAGACACATCAGTATTCAATGATTTTATATTTTATACCCTGACCAAATATACTGCTGATAAGCCAACAATATTTTTATTGTATTATTTTCATCCTTACCTTCATATTTTTTCTCAACGGCAGTTATTCCAATTCACAAAGCCAGTACCACCAGTTCAAAGATCGCATTAAAAGCACCGCAGTGATTTTTTGAAGCTAATTGACACACGTTTCAGCAGGGTTTTTTCTATATTTATTGTCAAAACTGTTTGCCAGCATCTAATGCTGATGAATTGATTTGTCTTTCAGCCTGCTGTTACCATCTTCATGTTCAAATTTAGTAAAATGCAAGTGTGGACATTTTAAAATGAATAAAAAGCCACTTTTGCTTCCTTGGAAAGTGTTATTAGAATATTTTAATATCTATTTAAAAAAAAGCCTATGGTATGGAAAGGCAATAGATATATACGATTCTGTCATTTATATTAATTTACTGTACATAAGACATCTGATGAGATTTACTGCAGTATTGTTTGAGGCAAGCATTGCAAAATACCATACATATAATGTTCATTGTACTTTGTCTATACAATTATGTTAATATTGCAGTATAATAATATTTCACATTATATGGCCAGGTAAACAAGAATGCAGACTGGAATTTGAGCCGAAAGAAATATAAAAATTCAACACTGTCTTCTGAGGAAATCCCATTATACACAACTGTAACCAATTACTATATTCACACAATTATTGATTTGAGATTCAGCTTTTATTAGGGAGCTCCCCTGAATCCCTTGTTTAGAAAGATACAGGGTCTTGATGCTTGTGACAGGGTAGCCATCTGCCGTGTGGGTGCGTGCATTCGCTGCTGAGTGACAGGCAGGAGATCGAGACGGAGGTTGAAGTTGATACACTCCGCAGGCCAACAAGATTTATGTTGCATGACAGTGTATGAAAACTTTGGTGGGATCTACAGTATCTGAACTAATCTTCTTTGTTCAATAATAAACTAACGTTGCTGAAGAGGTTGATCATGGCAGATAAACGGTTAGGGCAGATATGCGACGGATTACTGTACTTCAAATACTGGTAGCTTAGCTATTAACTTTAATATGAATAATATTAAAACATTCAGAAAACTTTAAGTTACATAGAGTGCATGCAGTTTAGTAAGTTATACAAAACCCTGTGATCAAGATCAACACAGCAACACAATGTTCAGTGCTATTAATAGTGCACATATATAGACACACTATTAATGTTAAATATAGATACTTTATACACTAAAGCCAGAGTGTGAGAAAGTCTGCATGACATGATCACTTCTGGCAATTCTTTAATTTGGTGTCATCAAACTGGATCAAAGGGAAATAAAGCATTCTGCTGATATGCAAATCAGGGTAATTTGGATAACAATAGCTTGCCCTACTCTGCACATTCTGGTCATAGATATAAACTTGTGCTGTCCAGTGTTAGTGTGGGTTGTGAACAATAATCAGAAATGGGGAAGGTAAGATAAAGCATTCTGCTACAGATAGATATTTAAATAGATATTTGCTATCAGCAGCTATACTTTTGCTATTATGAAATAAAATTAGCTTTTAGATTTAGGCAAAGAAAATGAAATAATAATGAATATTATTATTATTATTATTATTATTATTATTATTATTATTATTATTATTATTATTATTATGCATCTCATCTGTTTGTGGTTCTCACTATTTTCTAATGGTTTCTTGCTCACAGATTATTTTCTATGAGGACAGGAACTTCCAGGGCCGCTGCTATGAGTGCAGCTCTGACTGCCCTGACCTGCACTCCTTCTTCAGCCGCTGCAACTCCATCCGTGTGGAGAGCGGCTGCTGGGTCCTGTATGAGCGCCCCAATTACATGGGGTACCAGTACGTGCTGACCAAGGGAGAGTACCCCGACTACCAGCGCTGGATGGGATTCAATGAGAGCATCAAGTCCTGTCGAATTATCAGAAATGTAAGCCACTTGGGTTGCATGATATGATCTGCTGTTCCAAATGTAGTATGTTATATAATTTAGTTGTAAATAAATCATTTAGTTTTGTCTTATCAATTACGGATATTTAAATTTTTGAAAGAGCAAGAATATAAATATTCGAGTCTTAGGGGGAAGATTTCATTTCTGCAATTACTTTTTCATGAAGCAATGCACTGCAGAACTAAGACCATAATTTGTAATGGTGTGTTATATTAGGGGGTTAATTATTTATGGGAAAGTATAACAAATTATATATATATATATATATATATATATACCAAAAAAAGCTTCATGCTTCTTGTGGTAAACTGCGACAATATAATTAGTACAGAACAGAGACCATAACATTTTAATCCTAAACTAGGATTGGTACTGTTTAGATTATAATTGGGATTTAATACACATTTGCAGTACTCTAATATTATGCTGACTTCCTTCCTCTAGGTCTATGGGAACATCTACAAAATCAGGGTATATGAGAGACCCGAGTTTGAAGGTCAGAGGGAGGAGCTTGCCGAGGACTGCCCCTCTGTTTTTGATAACTTCCAGTTCCGGGAGATCAACTCCTGCATTGTGATAGACGGCGCCTGGGTGTTCTATGAGCAGCCCAACTATAAGGGGCGCCAGTACTTCCTGGAGAGAGGGGAATACCGCCGCCACAGCGACTGGGGGGCAACCTCCCCCACTGTCGGATCCTTCCGCAGGATCACAGAGTTCTAGACTGACGCTCGTCCCAATGCCTCACATGCAATAAAGAGATTTAAGCAGCCAAGCTTGTTCTGCCTTTTTATTTTCTCTGTCAATCATAAGCATACATGCATACAGTACATTGAACGCTACACATCCAGTACCATTTACTGTAGTTTTATATGAGGCTCGCACTGCATCAGTAGAACCTCAAGTTATTTGAGGTTACATACCCAGGTGTAAATTGGATTGTCATGAACATCTTTTGGTTCTCTCTCCTAAAAAGGTTTATACATGAATATTTAAGATCTTATTTTATTCTAAAAAAATAAACTTGTCTTGTTCAGCCATGTCACAATCTACAATAAGTTTGAAGTGCATTTTGCTGTTAATTTAATATTGTTTTACAATGTCCTCACTCAAACATTTTGATGCCATTTTTGGAATACATGAGAACAGCCTGCAAACATACAAATAGGACATTTACACATGCATGTAGGGGGTAACAAATGTTCGCTGTTGGGAAAAAATATTCAGGGGAACCAATATTCGATTACACCGGCAATCAAATAGTCTGATCAGGAGGTGACTGCCAAGTTCCTCGCTAGGTTCATCTCTGTGCCATTTTTGCAGTGATGTTTCCAGAGTCCTCCCACAGCTCACCATGCAGATAAACCAATGTGCATCTGCAAAGCAATGACTTAAACAGACAACACACAGGGGAACCAATTAAAACGTGGAGCTAGTCCCTAACGTCTTCTCTGCTTACCAACACATACTAACTTACTTCCTCAATTAGATCTTAAGCATGAACACACACACACACACACACACACACACACACACACACACAAAGTTGTCATTAACCGAAAGTTGCCATTAAGTGAAAAGCCCAAGTGTATTAAAAGTTTCAAGTGTATTTATATGGAACAACGATATACACTGTAGTTGTACAAATATGGCACAGAAATACATGTTTTAAACAGTGTTAAGAAATGAACGAGAAACACGAAATACACAAACATAGAACTGTTTACTTCACGTGTGTGTAAAACAAACAAATAAAGGGAGTAGGCTTAAACAGTACTACACAACGATGTACTGCAATTGTCCTTACAATGAGTGAAGCAAACATACAAGTGCATTCATCCATTTCAAAACTAGCTCTATCAATTGACCTCAGTTGGTAAACTGCTCAAGGTGGATGATGCCATGTACTATATGTGCAAACTCACTTAAGCTAAGCTCTGTGAGTACCACTGGATAACCTACATTAGAAGCACAATTAACCCCTGATCTGCAGGTATAAGTAGTTGATCAAAGTATGCATTTTAAATAACTGTGGTTCAGATCCCCCATGTGCCTAGATAAAGAATCAAAGTCCAGCATTTTTTATTGTTTGTTTGTGTAGTTGTTTCAGTACTATGAAAGGAGAAAGCCTTGACCCCAGCTTGACCCATTCCCATCCCCTTACCGTAGTTCCCATGTCCTCCCGCGACTATGGCTTGCTGCAGAAGAGTCAGTGGAAGCTCATAGTTTTGACTGGATAGATAATCTGTCTGCCCTTTTTGAAAGGATCATTGCAATATGCAGTTGCTTTGCACAAGTGGAATTGTTCATTTGGATGTAGTAAAGGTAGAGGCCCTTGAAGTTACAAGGGGTCTATATTAGTCCAATGGACAGATTTGGAACACTCTGATGGATAAGTAGTCTACACCACTTTTGGAATGCCACCAAGAATTAAGCAAAACGGTAGTTCAGGCAGGGAACTCACTTAAACCTTAAATCAAATCCTGTAAACATCAAGCACATTTATATATTTTTTTTATTTCTTAGCAGACGCCCTTATCCAGGACGACTTACAATTGTTACATTATTTTTTATATCACATTATTTTTACATACAATTACATTATTTTTTACACATTATTTTGACATACAATTACCCATTTATACAGTTGGGTTTTTACTGGAGCAATCTAGGTAAAGTACCTTGCTCAAGGGTACAGCAGCAGCGTCCCCAACCTGGGATTGATCCCACGACCCTCTGGTCAAGAGTCCAGAGCCCTAACAGCTACTTCACACTGCTACCCTTAGGCGCATCAAATACCAGAACAAACCATCAGTCGAATATCTAGTATCTTATTTGTCTTTACATAAACAATAAGTCCAATGAGGGCTTTATATCCCCCCTCAATCCATTACATCCCTGCTGTGCGTCAGAGTTCGCCTCCTCCTCCCCAGCCTCCACCTGCCTTTTGGCTTTGTCTAACGGGGAGGGCAGCTATCCTGCCCCCCTGCCCATGGCTTCCCTATGGTCAGTATCTGCACTTATCTGGAAGCTAATTTATGGTCAGGGGTACCTCGAAAGGTGTGCCAAAGGCCAAAGACTGTCGTGTAAAAATATGTTTAATGTAGTAATGTTGTCTAGTCTAAGCTTTAATAAATATTATGCAGCATATGCTGGATTCTCAGAAGACAAGGCTATAAAGCCAGCTATTAACTGGCAAGCCAGTTGCCAGTTATTGAGAAATAACAGTCAGTTTACATCAGAAATGAAATACTAATACCATGTAATACCATACAATGGACACTTAACCAAATCCACTGCTAACTTGTGCATGTACGTGCCTCTTCACTTTTCAAGTTCATCTACAGTATTCTACATTGCTGCTGAAAAACACTAAACAGCAAAGTCCATTCCCATTCCTTATTGAATAACAATATGTTTTTATTGGATAATGATATTTGAACCACCTGCTGAAAATGGCCATCATGGTGGATGCACTGCAGTATCAGTTCAAGGTCCCTGCTTTGAAAAGTTTATGTCATTGAGTATCCCTGTTCCACTCAATCAGCCTTTGTCAATATATATCAGGTATTTACAATGCAGAGATAATTTATCAAAGCTTGCAAATCGACATGACAGATTTATTTCACTCCTGAAGGTTTACAGTTACTGTAGATGGTATTCAATTAATCTTCATTTACTGAAAAAACTGTCAAATCACAGCAGGTCCTACTTAATTATTTCATACACCGGCACCACAGATCCATTTGCTACACTCTAAACCCGAAGAGAATTTGATGAAAGCATTACACAGTTCTGTCTTGTCATTACAAAACAAATAAAACACATTTTTTGCTGTGTGGGGGGGCGGGGGGGGGGGGGGGGGACGGGGGGGGGACACAAATATCTGGGGGAAATAACACACAAGCAGAAAGAGAAAGGTGTGTGAGCTCATTGTATTCACCTGGATTAGATGTTATAAGCAGTACTGTATATAGATTCTGCCATCAGATGAGAAATGTAAGTTCTTCTCTCATGTACATCGGCTCACTTGAGCTCTACCATATACCAGACCTACCATTAATCTTCAATATCATCAGATCTCAGTACAAAACCTGCTTATCCATAGCTCTGGCTAATCATACACACATGTATGAATAGTGGGCCTGTTCCAGTCCAGTACTCCCCATTTGATCCTTTATTTTGTGAATGTTTTTGCCCAGTGTACCAATTTTTGATTTCCTAGGTGGCTGCAAACATGTAGCAATCTCCCCCAAGCTTTGTGTCATATACAGATTTTTTCAAGTCCAAGAATATTATTTCACGCAATCTCTTTGTATCCATCCTTGGAGTAACATTTTCAAAGAGGTCTTAGGGGTTTGCCAGATAAGATTGTCCTTGTGTGCCTCCTATAAAGTTACTAAAATCCTGGCTATGCTTTTTGTCCCTAATATAATTTCCACATTTGCAATCTGCTCAGCTAGGGCATTTCCTATCTTTATTGCTTTCAGAAATCTCTGCCAGCTGATTAAAGTGAACTTCCCTTGTTTCTATATCAAGCTGTACAGATATGCTGTAGATAACATTTCTCAAAATATGTTTTACTTTCCAACTGTATGGGATTATACAGTCAGTTTATGTGAAATCATATACATTTTTTTTATTTTTAACATTTTACATCAAGGGGTCAAAACAAAAACGACAGACAATTGTATGTAAGAAAAATATTTACAGATACAGGCTTAGAGACGGATGTATTTCCAAAGTACAGAGAATATCAACATTAATTTTGCACTGGAAAGATAGAGAGGATGTCAATACTTTTGAGCACCACTGTATATATTTTTTATATCAAATCCAGGAGTTTCAGTTCTCTCTGTTCAACATGAACGTTTACCGCTACACAAACCAAAACAAAACAAACCTGCAAACACATGAAGTGTGATGGGAGCTTAACTGAACAAACACAATGAAGAGCTTTGAAATTGAAACTGGACCTTTGTCTCTTGCTTTGTAAGCAACTTGATGATTCTCAACATTAATTCAGGACAGGGCGCAGTGAATAGGGCCGACTAAACCACTCAACAAAGAGCCAGAGCCTGCGCTGATGAGTCAGGGGGATTTGCCAATAAGAGTTCACAGCTTTCACAGCTTTGCAGACGAGAGCAGAGGATTTCTATAGCTGAGGGTCATTAGAATAACAAAATACTTGATGATAAAGGGCCTATATAAATAGATTCATGGCCAGACTCCCAACAACAGATCACTGATCCAACCCTCTTTGGCACACCACTCAGAATGGGCAAGGTAAGAGGATACTGGGTGGGGTTTGGCAAAATCGATCATGGATTCTGCTGCATGCACCCCTTATAACAATATATAAAGGAATATTTTATTAGAACCTTTGACTTTGACTTTGCGGTTTACTGAACCTCACCTGTCCCAGTTTTATCAACACTTTATTGCTTTATCTATCTATCTATCTATCTATCTATCTATCTATCTATCTATCTATCTATCTGACATGTGGAAAAGAAATACTGATGTATAGCTAAATCATTTCACCATAATGTTCACCTTAAAGTATTAACTGGTGTAATTGTAACATTTATTTTAAAGTGCAAGACAATTTAGATGTTCAAATGTCTGTTTACCTGCCTGTCTATATATTTACTGTCCATCCAGCTATTTATGTGCTTCAGTTGTATTCATCTCTTAATTAAGTTTGAATTAAGTTTGAATTAGTTTTATTGACATTTAAAAGGTAATTAAAAAAAAAAAACAACCTGCAAGTAATATTGTATTAATTAATAATAAATACACAGAAAATAGAAATTGCAAGGTCCTTTTAATAAAATGTAAAAAAAATAATAATAATAACTGCAGAAAAAAATAGTTAAACAATAAGAACCAGAACAGAACGAGTTTTTAGCCACAATATTCACCTTGTTGCTCATCTCCTGTATTGATACCAACATTAGCTAAAAAAAAAAAGAGAGAGATAATTCCACTTGAACAGAAAATGTATCTTTCAACTTTAGATTGTATTCTACGAGGACCGGAACTTCCAGGGCCGCCACTGTGAGTGCAGCAGCGACTGTGCTGACCTGAACTCCTACTTCAGCCGCTGTAACTCCGCCCGTGTGGAGAGCGGCTGCTGGGTCCTGTACGAGCGCCCCAATTACATGGGGTACCAATACGTTCTGCCTAGGGGGGAGTACCCCGACTACCAGCGCTGGATGGGATACAGCGACTCCATCAGGTCCTGCCGCATGATCCCACACGTAAGTTCTGCTCTTCTGATGCTCCATTGTGATGATGAGTTCTTCATTGCAAACCTAATCTTCTATCAAGCCTGTACCGTTTACACAATGGCATAAAACCAAAACACAACTTGCGCACTTGATTGGTTTGAAAACTAAGCAATGGTGTGGCACCTAAAGGGTTAGCGTCGGCTTGTGTAAGGCTCTGAGATCTAGGGTTAGGGTGATTGAAATTAAAACACCTTACTGCATAGAAAAGGTGTTAATGCATAAAGACCACCCCAAATTTACTCATGTGCTATTACTGCAGTCCTATCCACAGGACAGCGATTCACATTCATGTTATATCATTACAAAGCATACAGGAAAGGGTCCAATCGATCCAGGCCCAAGTCTGCTTGAGAGTTAATTTTTGGTGACTGATCTAAAGCTGTCTGTATTAACAACAGGACAGCAGTGGCTCCTACAGAATGAAGATCTATGAGAGACCCGACTTCGGAGGCCAGTCGATGGAGTTCAGTGATGACTGCGAGTCTGTCCACGATCGTTTCCACAGCCGTGACATTCACTCCTGCAACGTGATGGACGGCTACTGGACCATGTATGAGCACCCCAACTACAAGGGAAGACAGTACTTCATGAGGCCCGGAGAGTACAGGAGATTCAGCGACTGGGGAGCAAGCTGTGCCACTGTTGGCTCTTTTAGGAGAATCACTGACTTCTAAATCACTGCAAAATCCTTGTTTCCTTGTTCCCTCTTTAACCAAAGGTCAATAAAATGATCTCTGAGCACTGATGAATTGGTCTTGCTTCCCCCTTTGTTAATTTTTTGCTTGCACATGTTTGTAAAATGAACAGTGGAAAGGTGAGTGGGATAATTTGATTATAAAAATCTTTTCCCCTCTGCAATTGCAGCATGTGGTCTCCTGAAAGTACTGTGGGATTGCAGCCTGTACAACGCTGGCTCCTTTCTGTATTTGACCATAAAGGCCTTTCTGTTTCCAGTTTTGGGGTTTCTGTGAGGTGAATAAAATATAAAAGACAGCGCTGTGATTCCTTCATCTGCGTCATTCAGTACAGGAATGCAGCTGAAAGGAAATCAAAGGCAGATGTTTGACGTCAGTGGCTGTGCAGTGTTTACCCAGTGCACTGGCAGAGATCTGTTTCCATTAGCTTGGCTCGTTCTGCAATGCCAAAGCGAGATGTAGCTCTATATGCTAGCTGTACAGTCTGTATAGATGCTCATTGGTTAACTTTAAACTCCAGAAAAAATACAATTTTAGCAACTGGTTTTATAAATCCTATCAGTGTTTTTAGGGTCCTGATGGTCTCAAGGATCAAGATGGAATTTGCTTATTTTAAAATGGTGCATGACCTGGACAGCTTTGAGAGACGTTGGTGCATTGGGGAGGGGGTCTGTGCTGTGAGTGAGGAGGTGCAGCTTGCTCTGCTCATATGAGAAATACTCTCTGAAAGACTGAGATCCCATTGAACTGAAACTTTTGAAAGTGGACTGAGACGTTGGATCTGCTAAGTTATTTTGCACCAGTGCAATTTTTTTTTAAAGTGGTTTTATACATTTTATATTGTATTCTAATTTATAGACTAGAGGGATTTAAAAGTCAAAGTCTCTCTCTCTCTCTCTCTCTCTCTCTCTCTCTCTCTCTCTCTCTCTCTCTCTCTCTCTCTCCTCTCCCTCTCTCTCCCTGCTGCTCT
The DNA here is from genome assembly GCF_902713425.1 of Acipenser ruthenus. Lineage (NCBI taxonomy): Eukaryota > Metazoa > Chordata > Actinopteri > Acipenseriformes > Acipenseridae > Acipenser > Acipenser ruthenus. Next base: position 40,252,311 of record NC_081199.1, on the reverse strand, counting down.
ATTTTTATCCCACAGGTCACAGATAGGGTTCCACAGCTGAGAGGAATTACGCTAATCCCAGGCAAGAATGCAAAAATAAACTTTGCAGAAGGATTTGGTCACCTTTTAAGGCTGTGCTGAGGAGAGCATTGAGTTTTCCCATATTTAACTGCGGGGATAAGGAACAACAGCAAGTGAAATATCCACGACTGAGTACTTTACGGCCTCGGTACGGCAGTACGGCAGCAAAAATGGCAGCGCCCCGGATTAGAGGAAATGTACTTCCAATCAGCTTTTAAAACAATCAGTGCAGAAGTTAACTGCCATGGATTGCACTCAGTTTTATAGGTGAGGGATGGACAGCTTTTCTTGTTTGGCTTATTCTGAGTGATGTAAAGCATTATGGAGCAGCACTTGTGGTACTGTATATACACTGGCTTTGAATGACAAGTTAGTCCATGGCTTGAGGAGGCACCAGATTCTACCTTTCAGTTTTATAGATGACATCATAACAATATTCATTGAAATAGTGCTTTTCAGTGAGGGCTTCACAATCTAAAAAAGCAATGGCTAACAAATCTAAAAAGTCATTAATGATCAGTGCAACGAACAGTGTTGTGTGATGCACTGCCATTACGGAAATCTGTCCTGTCCCGTCACTGAGATAAGATGAGGTTAAAAGCTCTAAAGCCATGAATGCAGACGAGCCCGGGTCTTTTGCATTGTGGTTAAAACGTTTGCTTGCGGTGTGTGGGTCGTTGGTTTAAGCCCAACCTCCACCCTGTTACACTGACAGTGCAGAACTGATTTAGGCAGATTGTTTCATAGGAAGCTAAACAGTCTGCTTCCTTTAAACACATGTTAGGTACAAGTACACACCCTGCCCATCTCAGACAGGAGTTACAGAAGCAAAGAACCAGGCAGCAAAGGATGCTACAGGTCATCGTTAATACCCTGAAATCGGTTCCAGAGGAGACAGAGAGCCCATCCTTATGCTGCATTTCCCTCTTCAGCAATTCGTCTGCCAGCACTGCGTTCAGTAAGCCCGCTGTTACAGTAATGAGCTTCCTCCTGCTGCAAGTGCTGCCCATGCTGGGGTATTGAGTCAGCCTCACAGGACGGTATAATCTACCATACCACTCCGTTCACACAGAGAAACCTTGCTTACACACTAACCGCCTCCATCTGCAATACACAAGTCCCTTCAATTATTATTCATTTTTCAATTTATATGTATGCTCTCGTGTTCAATTTAGAAAAATCTAAAATCATTCCAATGGGGTTATATTCACAGATACCACCAGAGGTCAGCACAGCTCACAGACTTCTGAGCAGAATCACAGGCTCACACACATTTCACCAGCGGGGCCACTGGCACACAGTTCCTACTTGTGATATACAGTGTGTATATATATATATATATATATATATATATATATATATATATATATATATAGTAATGCAACGTTGAGGAGTTGAGGGCTCAGTAAAAGTAGTGCAGTATTTAGGTTTTTCAGTATTTAACCAATCAAACTGTACTAGAAAGTTGCTGTACAGTTCATGTACTAATTGGAAATTGAACTGTTTGTTTTTGTTATTCCTTCAACACATTCTCTGCTGGAGCACTTAGATTGGAACCAGGCCCTCAAACAATCTATGTTACCAGCTGACAGTTCCTGGCATTGATTGTGTACACTCTGCCACTGCCTCCCTCTCTGCCTCCTGCACTGCCTGCCTCACTGCCTCCCTCACTGCCTCCTGCACTGCCTCCCCTCACTGCCTCCTGCACAATCCTGCCTCACTGCCTCCTGCACTGCCTCCCTCACTGCCTCCTGCACTGCCTGCCTCACTGCCTCCCTCACTGCCTCCTGCACTGCCTCCCTCACTGCCTCCCTCACTGCTTCCCTCACTGCCTCCCTCACTGCCTGCCTCACTGCCTCCCTCACTGCCTCCCTCCTAATATAGGCTCCTGTGTGCATTACTTTTAAAGAGGTTTCTCCAGCACACAAAGGATTAGCTGGAGTGGTTGTTGTGACAGCAGTGTTAAAATAAGCATTGTCATGGAAACTACTCTTCTTCTCCCTAGCCATAGGCAACACCTGGAAAAATACTATACTCTCATCATCGTGGTTACAGAAAAGAGCCTTCTTTTAAAGACAGCACTGCTAGAGGATGTTGTTTAGCTACATCATACGAATGGTTTTCTAACTGTCTGTTCTTTGTTGATTATCTTTCCATTAAACTGTCTGTTTTCTCTCTCTCTCTATCTCTCTCTCTCACACACACACACACTTTCTCTTTCTTTCTCTCTCTGACACACACACTTTCTCTCTCTCTCTCTCTCTCTCTCTCTCTCTCTCTCTCTCTCTCTCTCTGATGGTTTCTGATTCATCCAAAGACCTTGTAGGAAGCATTATCTATGATGAAGCTGTGAAGCCGATGTCCAGAGGTGTTTTTAACCTGGACTTCTAGATTAGAGAACCAGGAGAGGTCAGAGCAGGGAAAACCCTGTGAAGGTCTCATCTGTAAAACAGTATCAACCAAAGCATTGCTTCACATATATAAACCAGTACATTATTCCACCCCTCATCCCAGCTGCAGTCTGCAAGCAGACTCATTAACTGACTCGATCAATAGTCATAGCAGCCCCCAATCTGCAGACCTGCAGCTTTCTGACACAGGTTACAGCACGAGGGACATAGTTTATTATGCTGTTTTGCTTTATACATGCATAGATTGAGAGACTATAAGCTATTGATTTAAATTTGAATGTTCTGCTCACTCTTAGTTTCCAGAACATTAGGTGACTATTATTGTCTTTGTTATCAGTGCATCAGTGCAGTGTGTGTGTCAGAGATATTTCATAGTACACAGAGCGACATGTGAAGAGAACGATACAGACCATGCAGATACACACTGCAGAGAACGGACTGGACTGGGATGTTTTAGTCACTCATCATCTCAGTGTAATCTGGTGTTGCTGCTTAGGCTTACACAACATTTCTTATCTCAGAATCTCATGTCCTTGCTTGGGCTCTGTCAAAGTGAAAAGTGTTTGATCTTCGTAAAGCACCACAGGACGTGTCAGAACATCAAAAGATGCACTTTACTTGTTTTTTTCCATGAGTTCTAAGCGCAACGAGGAGGGCATGTCAAATCTTCAACAACTTGTTACCTGGCATGTGGTCCGTCTGTACAGTGATAACTGAACACAATCTACACAGGCACTTGCAGACTGAGAGTATATGCACAGGTCCCGTTTCATCACCTGGAATGCTGCCCCAGACTATTTGCTCCAGATGAGCGGGGGGTGGGGGGGGGGGGGGGGGGGGGCGCATTACCTTTCCTCGAGAACATTTTGGACAATGATTACAACTACATTTCAAATCAATAAAAGAACAACGTTGGTTCATTTAAAAACCCATCTAAATATGACTGGAGTGTACATACAATCATATGTTGATAATGACAAACGTTTTTTACATCCTCCAAAGAGTGATCTTACATATAAGTTTTAATTTGCCGGTTGTACAATGACTGAGGCGGGTCTGCAGGTTTTAATGTCGATTTCCCAGTCCGTGGGTGGTCTGCATATCTAGGACGTTGCTGACCCCTCCCTCACTGTGTGTCTGTAAGAGAGCAGATCTAGGTGGACAGTAGACCTCGGGGGGCACGTGCATTCCTGAGTAATAATTCACAATCTTAACGGTTATCTTTTGAAATCTGACCCCAGATGGGTGCTGGTGGCTAAGTGACTCACTCAGGATTCCTTGTATTCCCTTCCTGTCAGATAAACCTGCAGCTCCTCCATCTCATAAGGCCCAGCATGTCTGCGTGGGAGGAATGCCTGCTTGCCTTCAGGGTCCTTTAAGGGGCATAGTCCCACAGAGTCCATCTGCTCCACACTTCCTCAATAAAGCAGGGACCCCAGAGAACTCCTCCAGCCACGTCACCAACTTAATTTAACATGAATCACTATGAATTCCAATGAACTGGAATTGAAATGAATACTGTTCCAGTTTATTATATAGAATTATATTTTACTTCATGTTTTTTTTTTGTTTTGTTTTTTTTCGCAGATTGAAATGCTTGCACATCCTTTCGATTCTGTATATTATAATTTAGGTACAATAAATAATATAATATTGGCACAAACAAGCTCCAATCATCTTATGCTGAAAGGAGATGCAACATAGCTAACTTGTTTATTATTTTTATTAGCATAGCTAACTTGTTTATTATTTTTATTAGCATAGCTAACTTGTTTATTATTTGGATAGATAGATAGACAGATAGATAGGCCTGGGTTCAGAGCCTCTTGGGAGATTTCTCACAATTTTATTACAAATTTACATAAGACATCAAAGTTCAACAGTGGAATAAAATGTCGACCATCACATTACAATATCCAAGACGCTGGCCTAATATTCAAGAAAAAAATGTCTTACAATTTCTTTAATTATTTATTTATTTTTGTTGTTGTAATTGCACCCTTTACTGAAAATGCTGGTACCGGTACATGAAGCAAAGACTTACTGTACCATAACAAAGACTATATGGTTCCATAATAAGAGATGAGATATAAACATTGAAGTTTGACTCCTGCATCACCACTGCACCAGCACTAACAGTGCACGACACACACCTCAGTGCATGCAAGGGTATTTAATGGCTTCACATAAAAACTCCACAGGATGAGATAACTGTGTTGCTAATGGTCTGTAGCCAGTGAGCTGTGCACTGCTCTGACAACAACATGGCTAATCGCTCTCCCAGCACAGGCTTCTGGGCAGAGAGAGCGAGAGGAGAGTGGGAGAGGGGTGGCAGCAGACCCAACTGCTCACTAAACATGGCTATTTATCTCTGCTATCTCTTGAAAAAGGGTCACTGAGCAGGTCGAGGCACATTCGTAGGGAAGCCTTCTCCCAGCAGCACTAAGGGGATGAAGGAGTGATCCGCACTGCGGGCGGCTCCATGCTAAGCAGGGTGTGAGACTCCAGAGCCGGGGGAGAGGGAATTCAGGCACTACAGAACAGCACATGAATTAACTCCTTACCCCTGGAATCTTACATTTCTGTAGCAGGATGCTGCACTGACAATGACAGCCCTGATCCAATTTGACTAATGCGGTTGAGGCTACCAAAACACCCAGCAGGAGCACAGAAGAAAGACAAGGTTAATTACTGTATATAGCAGGCCATGCACACCACGTTATTATATAAATTAATACATTAAGCTTTTACCCCCAGTCCAGATATTCCAGGCTAACCATCTCTCCATCAGCCCCTCCCCCCCTCCGCCTCCACCTCCAAACACGAAAACAGTGTGGACCCAGTGACATCATCCATTAGAGAAAAGGGGGAGGCTGAGAAGCAAATGCTGATTAATTAGAAGGACTGAGGGAAGGAGGTCTATTTAAAGAAACAGCTTGTTTAGAGAAAATCCCATCCTGTGTCTCCCTCTGCCTTAACCCTATACACACTGTGTGCTTGCGTTAAGCTTAACTCCCTGTGTGTGTGAAGTGTTTCCAGATACAGATGTGTGGTGAGCAACTACAGCCAGGATTAAACTAGGAAGAGGTTTCCCATTTCAAGAAGCCAGCTACTAGCAATCCTAGAACAGTCTTATCAATAAGTCAACAACCTGGAATCTCATTGCATTCCTCTTTACAGTGGACATCAAAGATGCCACTGAATCATTCAAACATGAGTAGGGCTGGTCTGGTCAATAGCATCCTGGGTTAACCAAATTCCCTGTAAGGTAAAGGGTCAGAGTTAGAGTTAGGGTTAGGGTTAGCGTTAGGGTCAGAGTTAGGGTTAGGGTTAGGGTTAGGGTTAGAGCCTGAATATACTATAAAATTTTGCAACGTGCCATGGGTTGAGATGCAATGGTAAAAGTCTAGTGTGACTCACCCTTACAGCTAAGATGAAGGGGTGTAACAAAAGTGACGTGACACAAGCCCAGATCTAAATCAATGTTGTTCACATCTGCCGTCTTTCACAGGCCCAGAGGTAGGTACCTGTGAGTCACTCCATATAAGCAGAGCTCTGAGGCGCTAGAACAGCAGCCTTCCTGTCACACGGCTGGGGCAGCAGGTGTTGCTCAGCAAGCCCTGAAGACAATGCCAGTGTGCTTGGAGGAAGTCTGTGCTCTACGTGGATACAAAGCAGCTTGTGGGAGTTGAGAATCTGCCATGTCAGGATGCAGTGGGGGTGGGTGTGAAAGGGGTGTAAAAGATTAATCTGGCTTCAGAAACAGATTTACAGCTTCATTGCTCTTGCCAGCACCTTTCAATACAGGTGTTATTTGTAGTTTTATTTGCACTTACTGTAAACTATACTTTATTTAAATATTAATCTTGCTTTGTAACACTGTACTGTCTTGTAACACCTCTAAGTTGCATTAAATAAGAAGAAGAAGAAGAAGAAGAAGAAGAAGAAGAAGAAGAAGAAGAAGAAGAAGAAGAAGAAGAAGAATTGGCTCAGGTTTTATGAAAAGGACCTGTAGGTATGTACAAACTAAATTTGACAGAGACATTTAATTTCAAACTCGTGCACTGTTCTGTAATTGTTCGAACAGTAAATTACCTCTGATTATGCAGGCAGGTTGGGAGAGCAAGGGAGCAGCTCGGAGGCAGCTGTCTTTGTCTCCCTGGAAAATGACATGGAAATGCAAGTAAACGGTGACCTTTACAAAGAGAGATAATGACTGCAGCTCCCTCTCCAGGTACACACAATGAGACCAGCAGAATGAAGCCGATGATAAATATAGAACAGCATTGTTAGTGTTATTGAATCTGGAAAGGGCTGGGACAATGCACAGCCGCTGCTGAAAGAGCAAAATACTGTGTGGTCTAGTGATTAGAGCTGAGGGACTGGGAGGCAGTGTGGTCTTGTGGTTAGAGCTGAGTGACTGGGAGGCAGTCTGGTATAGTGGCTGGAGCTGTGGGACTCGAAGGGAGGCAGTCTGGTCTAGTGGTTAGAGCCGAGAGACTGTGAGGGAGGCAGTGTAATCTGGTGGTTAGAGCTGAAGGCAGGAGGGTTTACCTGGTTAACAGATTAATTTACAGACCCGTGCAGCCATTGAATATAATTTAAATTTGAGGGTTTTTTTTGTTCATCTGAAATGTTCTTGTTCAAATGGATCTGATTAATAAACTGTGTCTAGGAGTCAAATGATGGCAATGCAACACTGATGTATCACTTCACCAGGACTACGATGCTAGTGAAGAGGGCACTCGATCTGCTGTTAATAAGCAATGTTGTGTTTTAGAGTGACAGAACAGAGTTTAGACTAATAGGCATTTTTAAACAGTTATACCAGAAAACATCCAGCCAAGGTTAATATATCAAGATCTTCATATTGCCAGTACACAGGGCTCATTATTAAAAGCTCATTCTTTTTTTATTGACCCTCTTATTAGCATCTCTAATCACAATGAAAATACAGTGAAAAGTGCTCTGTGATAGTGCAGGGCTTTAGGTCGGTTTTATAAGATGTAGAAAATGTAGCACCCCATTGTTAGCTCTCACTTGAAATATAGCAAACATTTCAAACAGACCTGGACGCTTTGTCTAGGGTTTAAATTATACCGCAGTACAGGATGTAGAAACAGTGTGCTTGTGCTATTTGTGTTTTAACTGCTTCAATGGAGAGTTCATTTGCAGGAGCCTGTGGACTGTGGGTTGCATTGGTCTGTTAATGGAAATGCAATAGCTTTATGCCTGCAGTCTGCAAATAGTTACAGACTTTAAGAAATACTTTACTCACAACAGAGAAGAGAGCTCACTTTTCAGCTATTTTTGAGATGCGGATAAAAATGATCTGTCCATTAGCTGTCTCTTTTTGCTGAGGTGTTACGTTATTGGCTTGTATCTTTTTTTTATTGTTTTTCTCCAAACACATAATTTATATCCGATAGAGGTAGTTTCAGGGCCGTCAGAGACACCATGATAATGCTGGACAGGCCCATGACTCGGCAGATGGTTAGAAATGTCAAGTAAAAGCAGCAGCCAAAAATAGGGTCAAAAATAGCAATTGTGTTTGGTGCGTGTAATTAAATGTAATACAGTCTCCTCTCCTCTGGGACTCAGCTCTAATAAAGAGTCTGAAGAGTGTTTCTCAGAGCTCTGCTCTAATAAAAAGTCTGAAGAGTGTTTCTCACAGCTCTGCTCTAATCCCTGTCTCCTCTGGATCTCAGCTCTAATAAAGAGTCTGAAGAGTGTTTCTCACAGCTCTGCTCTAATAAAGAGTCTGAAGAGTGTTTCTCAGAGCTCTGCTCTAATCCCTGTCTCCTCTCCTCTGGATCTCAGCTCTAATAAAGAGTCTGAAGAGTGTTTCTCACAGCTCTGCTCTAATAAAGAGTCTGAAGAGTGTTTCTCACAGCTCTGCTCTAATCCCTGTCTCCTCTCCTCTGGATCTCAGCTCTAATAAAGAGTCTGAAGAGTGTTTCTCACAGCTCTGCTCTAATAAAGAGTCTGAAGAGTGTTTCTCAGAGCTCTGCTCTAATCCCTGTCTCCTCTCCTCTGGATCTCAGCTCTAATAAAGAGTCTGAAGAGTGTTTCTCACAGCTCTGCTCTAATAAAGAGTCTGAAGAGTGTTTCTCACAGCTCTGCTCTAATCCCTGTCTCCTCTCCTCTGGATCTCAGCTCTAATAAAGAGTCTGAAGAGTGTTTCTCACAGCTCTGCTCTAATAAAGAGTCTGAAGAGTGTTTCTCACAGCTCTGCTCTAATCCCTGTCTCCTCTGGGTCTCAGCTCTAATAAAGGACAGCTCTTCAGAGGACGTGGAGCACAGGTGCTTTGAATGTAATTATATAAGACACCTGTAGGGTAGGGAGAGAGAAAATCAAATTGTTACCTTTTAAAATGTTTGCAATCATCTTGGTGCTTGGTTTTCCTTTGCTTTTTCTTTTTCCTGGACTGGAGAAGTCGTGTGATACTGGCATTATGTTTTAACTGTGTTGACTCCATCTGCTAAATACATTACTTTGACTTACAACACAAAGTATTATTATTATTATTATTATTATTATTATTATTATTATTGGTAGTAGTAGTGGTGGTAATAGTAGTAGTAGTAGTAATAGTTTTAATAAGCAGTTAGGGGTTGTATGTATTGCATATGTTTCCCACAGAGGATACAACGTGATTTTTTGTAATTATTTATTTTTTTGTCTATATATTGATTATTATATATCCCTTCAGCTGTAGTCTCTCAACTGCTCTGCACCCATCACCCGTTAACACTCACACTCTCTCACACATTCACACTCACACTCACACTCTCTCACACATTCACACTCACACTCACACTCTCTCACACATTCACACTCACACTCACACTCTCTCACACACTCACACTCTCACACACTCACACTCACACTTATACTCACACTCACACTCACACTCACACTCACACTCTCACACACTCACACTCACACTTATACTCACACTCACACTCACACTCACACTCTCTCACACACTCACACTCACACTCTCTCACACACTCACACTCACACTCACACTCACACACACTCTCTCACACACTCACACTCACACTCTCTCACACACTCACACTCACACTCTCTCACACACTCACACTCACACTCTCTCACACACTCACACTCACACACTCACACTCACACTCACACTCTCTCACACACTCACACTCTCTCACACACTCACACTCACACTCACACTCTCTCACACACTCTCACTCACACTCTCTCACACACTCACACTCACACTCACACTCTCTCACACACTCTCACTCACACTCTCTCACACACTCACACTCTCTCACACACTCACACTCTCTCACACACTCACACTCACACTCACACTCTCTCACACACTCTCACTCACACTCTCTCACAAACTCACACTCACACTCTCTCACACACTCACACTCACACTCACACTCACACTCATACTCTCTCACACACTCACACTCTCACTCACACTCACACTCTCTCACACACTCACACTCACACTGTCTTTCACACTCACACTCACACTCTCACTCACACTCACACTCACACTCTCTCACACACTCACACTCTCTCTCACTCACACTCTCTCACACACTCACACTGTCTTTCACACTCGCACTCTCACTCACACTCACACTCACACTCTCACTCACACTCACACTCTCTCACACACTCACACTCACACTGTCTTTCACACTCACACTCACACTCTCACTCACACTCACACTCACACTCTCTCACACACTTACACTCACACTCTCTCTCACTCACACTTTTTCACACACTCACACTGTCTTTCACACTCACACTCACACTCACACTCTCACATACACACAGATCATATCAGATCATAAAGAGGGCCTGTTGCCATAGCAATATCTATAAATAGCCTTTTCTTCCAATGGTAGGAAAGGTGGGAAATAAGTAGCTGTTTGGAGAAAGGTGGCAGAGCTGCTAATGCCTGTGAGCCCTTATTATTACAGAGCCAAGTCAGGGAGAGGCAGGGTGCATAGCAACAGAAAGCAAGGTGCACAGGGTTTCAGAAGTTCATTCAGAGTACATGTGAAAGGTCGGAGACTCTGCAAGCAAATATCTTACCTGCATATCTTACTCTTTCACCTGCGAAATTTAAAGTCTCCCCTACCCCTTCTTAATTCTAGTCTACATAGATCAAGTTCCCTTCTTTGTAATCATTATTTCACCAGCACCAAATCCCTCTCCCTCCTCCTCCTCCATGCCTCCTTCCAGAATAACAGCGCTCCTCACTTTGGGTTTAGCTGTTAAGGTACGTCTTACAGATGAACTCATCATTCGTATCAGTATATCCCCTGTCTACCTCGTGAGTGCTTCAGCCTGGCAGCTGTGTTTGCGTCAGGATGTGTCTGTAAGCTCGTCAGGAACTTGTTTTCAAGGAAACTTCATTCTTTAAAAGCCTGGAAAATCTATTAGGGGCTCTGTGAGCCAGGATGGTTTCAGGCACACACAGCAGAGATGAAGCAGGAGAGCGCTGGACAGGATCCCTGGAGCTGAGTGTTTATTCGGCTCAGAGAAACCCATTGAAGACACTGCTGTCAGCATCAGCTCAGCCTGCTCAAAGAGAGTATACAGCTCCAAGGAGATTTACAAGTGGAAATGTTAAACAACTTCCCCAATCAGCTCTTTATTTCAATGGTTTTATTACAGATTTGCTCTCCAGTGGGGATTTGGGGAGAGAAAGTCAAATAAAATAATGAACTCTAGAAATTAAAATGTTAGGTAGTGGGGAAAATAATGTGTAATTAAACTGCAGTGAATGCGTACTGTTTGGGGAGATTTAAGAGGAGTTCTGCTACACTTTTGATTATGCAAACTCCAGTGCAGAGCTATCACTATAACCTGATACATTAAAATAAGTTCCACAATACAACCTGATTGAATAACCTCTAGATATCATTCAGGTATTATACAAACCTCTACCGTAAATAATTGATCTAAAATAGGAATAAATCAATTCTGAAAGTGACTTTACAGTGCATATTTCTTCCCCATCTATCAAAGTAGTTTGTATTGATTTATGACCTCTGTTGGATTGATGTCCACTATCTGGGAATTCCCAGATACACGTGTCTGCTGTTCATGAACAATGCTTTGGCTACTGGGAGGGGTAGCACCAAATGACCAGGTGGAGCATAGAAGGACTTCACTACAAATCTCCCTGCTTAACATTCAAGAGCTCAGTCCTTTTCAGAGCCTATATCCATTAGTACTGTATACAAATGAACACTACACAGTGGGACCGCATGGTATCAACCACAGCTAACAACATTGTTGTAACACATCATTCAGCTCAAATCAGTCCCGACAGTGGCATACAATCAGCAGGTATTTGAGGATCACGATTTGGCTTCGGCTTTGTGCACACCAAGACAGCAGCTCAGTCTGAGGTTCTACATTATGAATCCCTGTTATTGAAATTTGTGCCAGGCAAGAATAAAGTTTCATCCGTTCTGAACTCTCTTTGTGACAGTTTCATTGATCTTTTCATGGTTACTTACAGCGGGCTAAAATCCAAATTACAACACTGCCTTGCAGAGCCTGTTCATTGCCTGTAGTGCTGTTTTATTGTGTACACAGTGCCTCGTTATTCCTGTGGTGGTGTTTTATTGTGTACACTGTGCCACGTTATTCTTGTGGTGGTGTTTTATTGTGTACACTGTGCCACGTTATTCCTGTGGTGGTGTTTTATTGTGTACACTGTGCCACGTTATTCCTGTGGTGGTGTTTTATTGTGTACACTGTGCCACGTTATTCCTGTAATGCTGTTTTATTGTGTACACTGTGCCACGTTATTCCTGTGGTGGTGTTTTATTGTGTACACAGTGCCACGTTATTCCTGTGGTGGTGTTTTATTGTGTACACAGTGCCTCGTTATTCCTGTAATGCTGTTTTATTGTGTACCATAGAACTAGGTGTTACTATCAGTTTGTTATTTAATCTCGAATGCACTGACGTATCATGTATTAATGCTATACAGTACATTTGTCGAATAGTTCAAGCAATTTAACCTTGTGCACAACACCTCAGTAAGCCTGGGGTGCAACACAGGGTAGTGGTGCTGCATTGTTTTGCAGTGTGGTGCAAACACCGAAAACTGAAAATAGACCCTATGTGTTCTCTCTCTCTCTCAAAGCTCCATGTTAAACACAGAAGCACAGGATCTTTATAGACCTGCTCAACATGCACAGGCTACACTACATTTAAAATAGCCCCCTAGTGTGTGTGTGTGTGTGTGTGTGTGTGCATGCGTGCGTGTGTGTGTGTGTGTGTAAGATGTTTGCAGACATGGAATGTTGCTAAAGTATGGGCTTTTTAATTAATTCATGTATATATCTATGTATGTGTATATGTATGTATGGATGTATGGATGTATGTATGAAGTTTCATCTTAAAGGCATATCCTGGTGTGAAAATAATGAAGACATCATTACAATCCTCTGTCCCTTCAGTGCGGGGTTGTGGTGTACAGCACATACTGGTCCCGGCATGCCCTTTCAGTCTCATTGAGATGCTCTTCATTCTCCTCCCGCTCGTCCAGCCCTCAGTAGGCTCCTGTGCTCGACAGAGCCGTGAAGAATCTCCCGTTGGCTCGCCATGCGTCAAAGTAATTAAGACTTCCTGTTAATCTGCTTGTGCTTCAGCAGCAAGGTCAATGAGACCCCCAGGTGTGTGATGGGAATGACATTAACCCCTTAACCTCCAGAGTCCTCTATTTCAGACAGCCCCAGTGTCCCTGCTCACCCTGTTTCTGACACCCTGGGTACACTGGCCTCTTTATAACCCCTGTTGCATAAGCATACCAGATGCTAAGTTCTGGACAGACAATAACATTCTCAATGGCGGGAGGCAAAGGGGTTGATATTGTAAAGGGTGCTAAACAGCCAAGCATCCGTTATTTATTTAGCAACTACCTTTCATTTTTTTTTAAAACGATTATCAAAGTCATCCTCTCAAAGAATAACTAAATATGCTCTTATCTATTAGAATGATTTTGTTAAAAAAACATGAATACAACATTAAAGCTAATAATACACAAATTAAGACTAATTGAAATGTCTACGTTTTTTTTTATTTGCTTGTTTTGACTTTATTTATTTTTTTCCTTCTGGAGCAAATGATTTATAGTAAAGAGCTGAGAGAATCAAGCACATCGAGTGCTCCAAAAATAGTGATACATGCAGAGATATGTCACAATGTTTCCTTTCATTACTCACTCTAAAAATAAACACTTACCACAATTCAGTAGCCTCTCTCTCTCTCTCTCTCTCTCTCTCTCTCTCTCTCTCTCTCTCTCTCTCTCTCTCTCTCTCTCTCACTATCACTCTCTTCTCCCCTCATTTGTTTGACAGACAGGGTCTTCCCAGCACTTGCTCACTCTGCTTAGTTTCCTGATCTTGTTAAGGCCCTAACAGGCCAGGAAAGTAGCTGTCTCATTTCATGCCTGTGCTTCTCTGATGTGCCAAAAGAAAGAAACAGCCGCTTCTCACCCTGCTGGTGCTGCTGGTGTCATGGCAGTGAACTCGGCACTGCCAGGGTTGGCAGAATGAGATCACCTTTGGAATGTGACTTGGAAAGAAGCTTGGAAGCAGAATCAAGTCTGGTCTGTAATTCTAGGAGTGTGCTCTTAGACACTAAGCAGGGTCCAGATAACTTTTATCCTTGGTGTCGTAGTCAATTCAATTCAATTCAATGGTGCTTTATTGGCATGACTTACAATAGCAGGTGTTGCCAAAGCAATTATACAATACATAACATGTATATATACAATGCATTATATATATATATATATATATATATATATATATATATATATATATATATATATATATATATAAACAAGCTGATTTTTAAAGTACAGTAAAAAAAAGTGATAAAATTGATGGGAAAATAGTACTGTTAATGATAAAATAAATAAATAAATAAATAATCAAGGAAAATAATTAAAATTATAGATAGATAGATAGATAGATAGATAATACAGTGGCTACAAGTAATCCATTTCCTCTCCTCCCAAGTTGTGCTCCTCATGCAGAGTGTCACTGCATGCCCCTTTGGTTGTGGCAGGCGGCTACGTATTGGGCAGCCAGGGGGGCTGTGTGTCCCTCCCCCAGGAGTACAGACAGTTTTTCTGGGTCTGCCATGTTTGGAAAGTGGATGGGCATTTACTATTTTATTAAAGAACACTTCCCTTGTTTGGGAGTATTTCTCACAGTGTAGGAGAAAGTGCAACTCTGTCTCGACCTCTCCTGTCTGAGCCTGTACTTGGTCAGGATCTGTCTCTGCTTTGTATCTCTGACAGTGGAGAGATACTCTGCTAGGGTATAGTTTCAGATAGGAGTTTTTGGTTTGTTTTATAATTTGGTTTACTCTGCTTGGGGGCTGGTAAGCAGTGTTGACCTGAAGCTGGTTTGTGTTAGCATTAGTGGGGGTCAGTGCAGTGAGCTTCAAGGCCAGCAGACTTAGGGGACTCTTTTCAGGGCTGAGCTCTTGGGTTTGGAGGGCCTTATATTGGAGTGAGTCTGACTCACTTTTCTTTAGATGCATCCAAAATTTGAGTGCTCTTTTCTTAATATTTATAAGTGTCGGGTAGCGGCCTAATTCTGCCCTGCATGCGTGATTTGGTGTTTTTCTTTGCACCTGTAGTATGTTTTTGTAGAGTTCAGCATGCAGGGTTTCGATTGGGTGTTTGTCCCATTTAGTGTAATTCTGCTGACTGAGTGGATCCCATACCCAGCTAACATCTCAAACCCTGGAAGCGTTCTCTCTTAAGGGTAGATGGAAGTGTTAGAAACCTGTTAACAGGTCCAATTACATGCCGCTTTGCAATTTTCCAGATACTTCACGATAAAACTGACACAAATTGAAAACCGTGACATCGAAATACTGTACTACTATTATGGCTTCCAGTAGGCTTTTGCAATATCAATTTGTAGGTTTTTTTTTTATTTTTTTTTTATTACATGATATTAAATAAAAGATCTAAATTATGTTCATATATTTATTTATTTTATTTTTTTAAAATCATGTCTCAGTCCCATAGTGTGCTGTACCAGAAGGGTGGCAGGTGACAGCTGTGATGAACAGCATCGCATGTATGCAATTAAAATGACGTTGTTTGGCATATTAGAGGTATCTTTTAAAACATTCTTGCTGGAAGTGTCTGTGTGGAATCGCAAGTGCTGCTATCGTGAGTCTCATCACAAAAACAAAGCGATGCTTACACTATGAGAATAAACGTCTCTCTCTCTCTCTCTCTCTCAAACGCACACACACACACACACACCCTGATCCGGGGTGTGAAAGGCCAGGAGCCAATCAGACTGCTTCCTCGGGATCAGGCAGCACAGGAGACACCCCCGGGGCCTCACCTCTGAACTTTGGCATTTCAAACCTCTTCTCAGAACAGTCAGCCAAAGACCCTGGCAGGCAGGCCTCATCAGAGGGCATTGTAGCACCCAGCCACCCACACACAATCAAACTCACCACCCCTTCCCTTCTTCAGCAATCCACAACTGTCACAAAGTATAACACTGTAGCTGCCAAAAACCTTTGTATTTTATTGGTTGTTTATGGGTGTTTTAGAGTGGATTACTGCTATTTTAAACCTTTTTTATCAACAGAAAGATGACATTAGACTTTAAAATAGTATTTAATTATGTATTTAGTTCATGGTAAAACACATAGATAGAATCTAAACCTTGGTAAATGCCTTGTATAGGCATGATAAAAGCATGTATAAAAAGAATGGATTTACCATTGTAAACCTGACACTTCTGTAAAGGTTGTCTCTGTCATGGAAATTCAGTGGTCCTGTATTAGGGAATGTCTTTACAAGCATGCAAACAGACAGGATGCAGAGAGAGAGAGGGGGGGGGGAGAGAGAGAGAGAGAGAGACAGAGAGAGAGAGAGAGAGAGAGAGAGAGAGAGAGAGAGAGAGAGAGAGAGAGAGAGAGAGAGCGTGTAGAGCTCTTTGTGAGTGTAAGAGAGAGAGAAGCTCTGGTGGTTGATTTGTGAGGGGAGGGACAGCCATAGAACTGTGATGTGACACAGCAGTGTTGATGAGAGAGTGCGAGAGAGAGAGGGAGAGAGAGAGAGAGAGAGAGAGAGAGAGAGGAGAGAGCACTGTGCAAACAGACAGTCACAAAGTGCACAGACATCCAGCCTTGCAGCAAAAACACAAGAAATTTAGGAAGGAAAAAGGGGGAGAAGGACCTGGTGGAGGAGATACACTGCTGCTTGTCTTCTCTTATCAGTGAATGGTCTGTTATGAGAACATAAGGAAGCCTCCTTCCTCTCTGCTGCAGTAGAGATGATCCTGGGCAGCGTGGTGCTTGTTCAGCTGGGCAAGGGGATTTAGCAGGAGAGGGACAGCAGAGACACAGGCACTGAGAAGGTAAGCACCAGCACTCCCCTCCTCTTCATCCTACAACAATACAATTCATGAGCCCAGCGACGGCTGCTCCAGTCAGCTTGATCTGCTGCAACTGGGCTGGGATCTTATTGAGATTCAGCTTGCCTTTGATTGCCAGAGCAGCCTGCTGTGCCATCAGGACTAGCTGTTATTTATTTACTGTACAGTATGTTGTAATACATTGTTTAAGAAATAGCACTACCAAATAACCTGTGCTGTAGTTCCATAATGAGAAAGATATGTATGATAGATTAGTTTAGTTATTTAGTATTCTTTAACATTGCCATACAAGACAATACTACAGCCCTGCTTATTACTGTAAAAAGCTGCAGATAGAGTGTATTAATACATTGATATTCATATGCTGTAGGTCTGCCCATCCTGTATCATGTGAAATAAAACTGCAGTTCTACAGCTCCTTAAAAATGAATATCCTGCATGCATACTCGAGAGTATAGCGCAGTATCATAGTTATTAAAGTACACTAGCCTGTGGTATTTATTAACCCCTGCTGACATGCATATACAGAGACATAGGGGTATTGTGGAGGCACATTTACATGCACAAGAGTTAACCAGAGAACTGCTAATCCAGTTGTGGTCAGATTTTGTGCAGATGTTCTTTAGAACCATTAAAGTGTCAGAATCTGGGGAACCATGGAGGTGTATATTCATCTATCACACCCACAGCTTTACAAATATTTAGAAAACCGCTTATCCAATTGTGATGGCAAGTTATTGAGAGTGCTACTGGGAGTGATGGTGTTGGCAGGTTATGTACGTTAGTCACATGCATGTATAACTCACAAATGCTTGTTTTTATGTGTTGTACCCAGCAGTTGTATTGTATTTTAGTATTTTTTGTTTTATTTTCAGCAACAGGTCGTTGTGTTTTTCACTGCCTTTACCTCTCTAACCCAGAGTTCGCGGCAGGCCTCATTCACTCCATTCCCAGCAGAAAGAAATCTTCACTACACTAATCTTGTGTTCCCCCACTACTATCACACAGCAAAAGTCAATGTAAAGTCCCAGAAAGATAGTATGAACAGGGTCTTTGTTTGCCTTAATAAGCAATGTAAACATTGTAATGTAAATTGTATATACTGTACATCTAGCTTACTGGTTGTGAATGTAAGATACATCCAAGCCTGTAACCAGGACACCATTGAAAACAACATAACTCCTCTCAAGAGACTGTACCAGTCACAGGACTAGAATAAACATTAAAATAATATATCATACGTTTGGACGTCAGTGTGCCCACGTGTGCCCATGTGAAAAGTTATTGAAAATGAGGGGAGGTGGTAGAGGGCATGGAAAAAGGAAGGTCTCTGGTGTCATTCAATTCTGCAATGACAGGAAAGCACAAAGTGTGGCATTTTCTAAAATATTATGGGCGTAGATTAGCTGTGTGTGTGTGCCTGTTTCCACTTGATCATTCAGTGACTGAAGCAGCAATGCTGCATGTGTAGTGACAATGGTTGCATGATTTTTAAAAAAAAATTTGCGATGCATTGTTCAAATGTGTATCTGAAATGATCTTAAAATAATTTTATAAATTTGTTTAGCTTGTCTTTTTTTCCTTGTAAGGGGAAAAAATGTTATGACGAGATCACAAGATTTTAAAATCTCCACATTTCAATTTTTTACATTGAGATCACAGGATACACTTGTGATCTTGACAAAGCATGTTTCTATTTTAAGTCCTTGGAATGGAGCGTGTTTAGAAATGTCAGCACATGTATGAAATGATGTGTGTTTCAGTTGTAGGAACACAAAAACCAGTAAGAACACAAATACAATTAAGCACTTATTTTCAAGAAGCTAATGTGGGGACAGCAATCAAACATCACACAGGCAAGTCAGGCAACAGCACCTAGTGCCACTGTGAATGGGACTACCTGTTTTTTGGAAGTAGTTCATCTTTGTAAACTGGACCAAGCGCCCAGTAAAGCAATATGCTTATAACTTTAATTCCTAAAAAAAAAAAAAAAAAAAAAAAAAAAATTCTTATACTAGAATTTTGAATAGCAGATCACATGTTTTAAAAGAAGTTACTGTTACAAGATATTGCTTCATTACATCCAAACTTAAATAATGCAAATATAAATACTATTAAGAATACTGTAGCGTGCACGGGCGAAGGCAGCAGTAGGGCTGGTAGGTGACGTAATCACACACAAAGATATAAGCCCGATATACGCTCCTTGCAAAGGAGCCGGCTCTTTTGTACAGCGGTATCGACGCTATGCTTTAGTACGAGAGGTCCCGGGTTCGCACCCGCCCTCCTCCTGTGTGTGGATTGCCTCGCCCTGTGTGATGCGCCTGCCTGCGGGAACCAAGATCGCTACAATACATTCATTTATCTTTCTGGTTTTACCAAATTTGTGCCTTTGTGCTGAAAGTGAGTTCTTCATTTTCTTTGTTATATTTTTGTATTAAACGCAGACAGCTGCATAAAGACCCAGCCCACTGCACAGGTGATGTAAATCAGTTACGCTAGACAGTGTACCCTAACCCTAACCTTAGTGTCCTCCCTTATTTTGTAAAAATCAGTTCTAATTACTTTTTTTTTTTATAAACTGTTTTCTAGTACAGTAATTATATGTGTGTGTTGCTTAATCTATCAATCATACAGTGACTGACACTGGTAACACTTTACATTGTGACTCTAATTACTGTGTACTGACATAGGAGTTACTTAGTAAATACATGTTACTTACTAATAATTGCAGTGTTATTATGCATAGTTACAATGTACTTAATGTGTCAATCTTTTTGCATGATATATGTAATTACACAATTGTATCAGAAAAGGGTTAGGGTTAGGTTTAGGGTTAGAGTTAGAGTTAGGGTTAGGGTTAGAGTTAGGGTTAAGTTTAGAGTTCGGGTTAGGGTTAGGGTTTGGGTTAGAGTTAGGGTTAGAGTTAGGGTTAAGTTTATGGTTAGGGTTCGGGTTCGGGTTAGGGTTAGGGTTAGGGTTAGGGTTAGGGTTAGGGTTTGGGTTAGGGTTAGGGTTAGGGTTTGGGTTAGAGTTTAGGGTTCGGGTTGTATATTGCATTGATTTGTTTGATATTTATTCATTCTTTAACCAGTATTTATCACCGATTCATGTAGCGTTTTGTTTTGCTTATCCTGTAGTCCTGCTAGCTCCAGTGACACCGTGTTTGTAAAAGCCTGCATGAATGTTCTCGGGTGCTTTTTTTGTCTGCTGTTTAAAACCCTGTTAATCACAGTAAGTTATTAGCATGGCATGTAGTTAAAGCAGGAAACTTGCCGAATGGTACAGCAGCACAGCTCTTTATTAAAACAATGAGTTTGCTGCCTGCAGTGCTTGCACAGAGCTGTGTGCAAGTTAACACTCCCCCACAGTAACAGCACTGTCTTTGCTAATTCAAGGCATGCACTCTGTGCTGCAGTAATGAACTGGGTCACATTTAGCTCTGCTCATTAATTCAGTACTAGAAAGCTGAGAGGTTGCATATTAAGACGTCCGCTCATTGCTTGAGGTGCTGGAGACAGTGCTGGAGAGCCGCGGATGGAGTGTTTAGTGCTGGTAATAAAGGAGATCTGAGTGGATATTTAACTGAATGGAGAGGGGACTGGGAGCTTCTCTTTTGTCCAGGGTGAGTTGCTGCCTTTAAAAGGAAAGCAAGCTGTCGATGAAAGGCAGCACTCGGTTGCACAGGGGTGAAGGCATTCACTTTGTACTTTTTTAGAAGGAAACATGAATGAGAAAAAAAAAGAGTTTCTGCTCCTCATTTCAATGAGTAAATGGTATTGGCAAAGCTGTCAGTGTGTGCTGATCGATTAGAACAGGACTGTCGTTGTTCAACTTGGTTATTTAGTGTTCCCCCTGGGGCCGCGATACATTACAACCTATAGCTCTTTATCAAGAAGCTGTGCACTCAAAGACGCAAATTCAGACGTAGTGTGCTTGTAACACTTTGTAATAGGGGGTTTATAAACAAGTAATAAAGAATGTCTATACAACATTGTGCTGTTATTATTAATAATACACAGGGGCTATTATAGCAATGCAGTGTTGTAACATATGACTAAGGCATTTGTAAGCATTGTATAACTACTTTGTAACCTGAATCTTTACAACAGAAATGGGTCAATAACATGGTATTATAATGTATTGATCCCATATAGTATTACAATGTGATATAGGGTGAGATACGGCTGCTCTTAATCCTTGTTAACAGTATGAAGTCTGAATGTACCTAACCTTCCTGGCGACGCTCTGAACTCCTGGTCCAGTCCCCTGGGAAGGAGCGCTGGTGAAGCAGCTGCCAGGATGTCTACAGAAAGAGCTGAGAGAGGAGCGAGGCAGCGCTATCAGCCAGCTCTAAACGACATCCTAACCAATACAGGTGTCAGTGGAGGGCTCTATTAGGGCTTCCATAAATAACCGTCTGGTAGAGGGAACGGCAGCGACAGCCCAACAACAAGACTCCTGTCTCAGCAGAGCTGTGCAGACCATTCCCCGGTCGCTGGAAACACATGCCAGTGTCCGGATGGATTTGTTTATTTACAACCTTACACTCAGGGCTGCAGCTTCTTTGGGCAACGGCTTTCTGTCGGTGAACTCTTTCTGTCTGTGAACTCATTCTCATCCAAAGCAGATGTCGCTTGTTTTTGTTTTCACAGGGGATACAAGGTAGCTTAATATTTAGAAATACACAGAAATTGATTTCCAGTTCACCCAGTTAAAAGCATCCGCTCTCTTCAATGCAAATATTTTTATTTCTGCTTAAAAGCGTGCAATTTGAGGGGCAATGTTTGAACTGAACTTATTTAGCAAACTGTTTTCGACCTCTGACAAAAGAAAATAACAGTTTGCTTCTTTATGTTTGTGGGATTGAGGGTGTACTGGAGTTGACTAATTCAATTGCAAAACCGGGACACCTGCATTTTTTAGATTTTTTTTTTTTGGGGGGGGGGGGGTGTTATCGTATATTTACACATTTTATACTGTATGTTTAATAAAAATTAAATATCAATTTACCAACCTGTCTTGTTCTTCACTGCACATTTATCAACCCTTCGATCCTGCACTCTGCAAGGTACATTTAAAGGGTCAAACACTTGTTGCAGGCAATCCTATACAACAACATTTTTTATAACGCTTTAATGTCTAAAAACCAAGAAGGCTAGTGTAACTGTCCTTTGGAAAACACAGTGCGTGTTCCTTAAGTAAAGCAAAAGCGGCTTTTTTGCAATAAAAAAACAAAAGTTTTGCAAGTCCACCTGGATCAGCAAAGTTATTTAAATTTGAATGTGTACTTCCTATTAGATCTTACCGATTCCAAGAGTTTGGCATTTAAACCGAGAAATCGGTAGAACTCAAGGCAAGTGAGCCAGTAGTTTATTTTTATCCCTAGTTCAGCTTTTACCAGGTCTACAGAACACCTGGTATCAGGAACAACATTCGCGTTGTGTCCATCTCATTTTGAATGCTTCTTAGTATCGTTTTCACCTCAATAGCCAATTCTAAAATCTTTTCTACATAATGTACAATTGTTGAATAATTTGCAGTTTTCCTAATCCACGTGCATGACCGTTATAACCCATTCCTCTCTGAATTTACTTTTTTTCTTTGCGTGTACACCTTCTTCCTTTACCGACGTATCACTATCAGTGCTGTCACTTCAACTTTTAGAGTCAGCCATTTCGTGTAACAAAGAAAAATCTGTCTAGCTTGAAATTAAAATAATATTATACACATTGTTTATTTTTTGCTGTCGCCAAAGCAAATCAGTGTCAGGCTGTTGGGGAACATGTGACGTGTGATTGTAACAAGTTACATGATAGTGGGATAATAGTAGTATGTCTTAGATTGGCTGTACAACGTGTCAATCATTCTGGGGTTGCGTAAGGTATTGCGAAATGGTGGGGCAGGGTCAAGGCTTTGCTCTAAATAGAATATGTTATGGTATCAGATATGCTATGGTTTGATCCAGTGGTTAAAGAAAAGGGCTGTGTGGTCCAGTGGTTAAAGAAAAGGGCTTGTAACCAGGAGGTCCCCAGTTCAAACCCCACCTCAGCCACTGACTCATTGTGTGACCCTGAGCAAGTCACTTAACCTCCTTGTGCTCCGTCTTTCGGGTGAGACGTAGTTGTAAGTGACTCTGCAGCTGATGTATAGTTCACACACCCTAGTCTCTGTAAGTTGCCTTGGATAAAGGCGTCTGCTAAATAATTTTTATTATTTTTTTTTTTTGACTGTGGCACTAAGCGGTAAGATTGCACTGTGTCGAGGAATTCAGGACAAATGCCATCCCGGAGGCATTAAGCCCGGGAACAGGACTTGATCTTTATATTTCAGGACTGTCCCGCCCAATTAGGGACGGGTGGTCATCCTAATTGTGGTGTATGTGCAGTTGGACTGTTGAAAGTACTGTAATTAATTACACTGCATTATAATTACGGTGGGTGACCTAATTACACGCTATGATTACAGGGTTAAGCTCAATTTGTGTTGTAATAGATTATTGGCTATTTGTGCTAATTGGAATAAAATAAATAAACCAATCTTATTGTGATATATATATACAGTATATATATATCTATTACCAGGCAAGATTACATGGCACATTTCATTTTAACACTCACCTGTAAATCGCAAGTAGGTAGTGTAGTTAAAATCACTGTGAGAACATTCACAGGCTATTTTCAGAAGTACATGTCCCACAGAAGGCATCTCCCTACAGAACTCGTATCAGTGCTCCTCAATACACATCACCTGCACCCATGTAAAACCGTGTCAAATCACGCACACAATTCACATTACCCCAGTGATTCTGAGGAACTGTAGACACATTGTTTGTAGCTCAGGTGGACACCAGCAGGGCTGGCCTTTGTCCTCCAGTGGCTTGCTGACATCCGCTCTTGAGTTCCTGGGTGTAGAAAAGGAAGCTAGCTTGGTCGTGTGATTCAAGGACACCCACTGGACCTTCAGTTCTCCTGAGCTGTGAGGAGAAAAAATGAATCGACATTCAAAATTGGGGAGAAAATCGTGGATAAAATAATTGAGCACTCTAAAATAAAAAAGAAAAATAAATGTTTGGTGCTTGCTTATGGTCTCTATTAGTACTTAAGAAACACACACAAGTACTTAACTGACAACTTAAGCTCCTGGCTGCACTGTGTAAATGTTTTTCTTAACTCAGTATGTTTATTGTAGGTCGTTGAATGTTTATGACTGTTCCTTGCCAGAGCACTCCCGATGTCAAGTTTAATATAAAGACCACCTTTCCTGGTTAAATCAATACATCCGTCACTCTGCTGCTCACCACTGATGCTGGGGAACTCACTTATCTTAAAATTATGGAGAAGAAATATACATACATACATATATATATGTAACTAATTCTCAATATTTCAGTTGCAGTAATTTATCACGTGATCTCGTCGTGACACATTTTTAATTTTTTGCATGTTCTCTGTGAACCATGGTATAAAATCCCATAGCATAATATTTCTCTGCAAAATACAACTATTCCTATGCAGCAGCAGTGTAATCAGTTAGTACAGGACTTGTGTAAAGAGGTGCTGTCCTTACTGTTGAATCCTGTGCAGTGTGGATATGTGCTGTCCTTACTGTTGAATCCTGTGCAGTGTGGATTTGTGCTGTCCTTACTGTTGAATCCTGTGCAGTGTGGATTTGTGCTGTACTGTTGAATCCTGTGCAGTGTGGATTTGTGCTGTCTTTACTGTTGAATCCTGTGCAGTGTGGATTTGTGCTGTACTGTTGAATCCTGTGCAGTGTGGATTTGTGCTGTACTGTTGAATCCTGTGCAGTGTGGATTTGTGCTGTCTTTACTGTTGAATCCTGTGCAGTGTGGATTTTTGCTGTCCTTACTGTTGAATCCTGTGCAGTGTGGATTTGTGCTGTCCTTACTGTTGAATCCTGTGCAGTGTGGATTTGTATTGTACTGTTGAATCCTGTACAGTGTGGATTTGTGCTGTCTTTACTGTTGAATCCTGTGCAGTGTGGATTTGTGCTGTCCTTACTGTTGAATCCTGTGCAGTGTGGATTTTTGCTGTCCTTACTGTTGAATCCTGTGCAGTGTGGATTTGTGCTGTCCTTACTGTTGAATCCTGTGCAGTGTGGATTTGTGCTGTACTGTTGAATCCTGTGCAGTGTGGATTTGTGCTGTCTTTACTGTTGAATCCTGTGCAGTGTGGATTTGTGCTGTACTGTTGAATCCTGTGCAGTGTGGATTTGTGCTGTCTTTACTGTTGAATCCTGTGCAGTGTGGATTTGTGCTGTACTGTTGAATCCTGTGCAGTGTGGATTTGTGCTGTACTGTTGAATCCTGTGCAGTGTGGATTTGTGCTGTCTTTACTGTTGAATCCTGTGCAGTGTGGATTTGTGCTGTCCTTACTGTTGAATCCTGTGCAGTGTGGATTTTTGCTGTCCTTACTGTTGAATCCTGTGCAGTGTGGATTTGTGCTGTACTGTTGAATCCTGTGCAGTGTGGATTTGTGCTGTACTGTTGAATCCTGTGCAGTGTGGATTTGTGCTGTACTGTTGAATCCTGTGCAGTGTGGATTTGTGCTGTACTGTTGAATCCTGTGCAGTGTGGATTTGTGCTGTACTGTTGAATCCTGTGCAGTGTGGTTTTTTGTTCTTTTCTGTAATGTACTGTTTGACTGTGGTAAAAAGCGATTGTGTAGCCACTACCTACGAGGACCCACTTGTAAACAAGATGTGATTATGTGTTTAAATTCCCACATATTTGAAATGTAGACAAAGAAGACAAACACGGTATTTTCTTCTGGACCTTTCTGGACAAATTGAATATTTTCACACGCCCCAGTTATGGCAGTCTTCAGTCAAAAGATACATTTAGAAATCAGCGAGGATTGATCTTTTAAATCATACTAATAACAAGAGCAAAGATCCAGCCAGGGCAGGATCCTGGCAGACCTCGTTTTGTATAAACTGACCCACTTGTCTCATTAATCTTCAGTGCAGCAGACTGCTGTGACGTCAGGTTGCTAGGTGACCAGTCAGGCAAACGGAATCCCTCCATGAGAGGAGGGGAGGCCCCCGTCTCACTGCCTGAATACCGACCTAATGCAAGGCACAGCTGCGGTGGCAGGGCTGTGGTTTCAAACAGCAGAATGGATGTTTCACAGTTAAACCACACCACAGTGCGTTTAGGCAGCATGACACAACTGAACTGTAACTGCAAATGAATATACTTTTTGCAGGTAATGCAATACAACAGTAATGACAGAAGTTCAGGTTTCTTCCACACTGAAA
This sequence comes from Acipenser ruthenus, assembly GCF_902713425.1. Lineage (NCBI taxonomy): Eukaryota > Metazoa > Chordata > Actinopteri > Acipenseriformes > Acipenseridae > Acipenser > Acipenser ruthenus. Next base: position 40,226,113 of record NC_081199.1, on the reverse strand, counting down.
ATCATTCAAAAGTAAAAATACGTCTTTTTTGAAGTGAGAACATAGTTGTGCAAGTTCTGTGGATTTCTTGAAGGAGGCTGTACAGCAAACCGGTTTCCCTCCCAGGGTTTCAATCCCCCTACAGTTTCCTTTTACTACATGCACTCAGCACAGCACTGGAGTTATTAACACATTCTGTCTCATCTTATTCTGCAAATGAGATTCACTTACTTATCACTTACCCTTAATCCAGGAACAGAATATTCCCAGCAGCACGGATCTACTGTCTGCAATTTAATACTTCAAACTAGGATTGAAAGAGCTGGCCAACTTTCACCAAAAAGCATATTATTGACCAAACCATATATATATATATATATATATATATATATATATATATATATATATATATACAGTGCCTTGCGAAAGTATTCGGCCCCCTTGAACTTTGCGACCTTTTGCCACATTTCAGGCTTCAAACATAAAGATATGAAACTGTAATTTTTTGTGAAGAATCAACAACAAGTGGGACACAATCATGAAGTAGAACGAAATTTATTGGATATTTCAAACTTTTTTAACAAATAAAAAACTGAAAAATTGGGCGTGCAAAATTATTCAGCCCCCTTAAGTTAATACTTTGTAGCGCCACCTTTTGCTGCGATTACAGCTGTAAGTCGCCTGGGGTATGTCTCTATCAGTTTTGCACATCGAGAGACTGAAATTTTTGCCCATTCCTACTTGCAAAACAGCTCGAGCTCAGTGAGGTTGGATGGAGAGCATTTGTGAACAGCAGTTTTCAGTTCTTTCCACAGATTCTCGATTGGATTCAGGTCTGGACTTTGACTTGGCCATTCTAACACCTGGATATGTTTATTTGTGAACCATTCCATTGTAGATTTTGCTTTATGTTTTGGATCATTGTCTTGTTGGAAGACAAATCTCCGTCCCAGTCTCAGGTCTTTTGCAGACTCCATCAGGTTTTCTTCCAGAATGGTCCTGTATTTGGCTCCATCCATCTTCCCATCAATTTTAACCCTCTTCCCTGTCCCTGCTGAAGAAAAGCAGGCCCAAACCATGATGCTGCCACCACCATGTTTGACAGTGGGGATGGTGTGTTCAGGGTGATGAGCTGTGTTGCTTTTACGCCAAACATAACGTTTTGCATTGTTGCCAAAAAGTTCGATTTTGGTTTCATCTGACCAGAGCACCTTCTTCCACATGTTTGGTGTGTCTCCCAGGTGGCTTGTGGCAAACTGTAAACGACACTTTTTATGGATATCTTTAAGAAATGGCTTTCTTCTTGCCACTCTTCCATAAAGGCCAGATTTGTGCAGTATACGACTGATTGTTGTCCTATGGACAGAGTCTCCCACCTCAGCTGTAGATCTCTGCAGTTCATCCAGAGTGATCATGGGCCTCTTGGCTGCATCTCTGATCAGTCTTCTCCTTGTATGAGCTGAAAGTTTAGAGGGACGGCCAGGTCTTGGTAGATTTGCAGTGGTCTGATACTCCTTCCATTTCAATATTATCGCTTGCACAGTGCTCCTTGGGATGTTTAAAGCTTGGGAAATCTTTTTGTATCCAAATCCGGCTTTAAACTTCTCCACAACAGTATCTCGGACCTGCCTGGTGTGTTCCTTGTTCTTCATGATGCTCTCTGCGCTTTAAACGGACCTCTGAGACTATCACAGTGCAGGTGCATTTATACGGAGACTTGATTACACACAGGTGGATTCTATTTATCATCATTAGTCATTTAGGTCAACATTGGATCATTCAGAGATCCTCACTGAACTTCTGGAGAGAGTTTGCTGCACTGAAAGTAAAGGGGCTGAATAATTTTGCACGCCCAATTTTTCAGTTTTTTATTTGTTAAAAAAGTTTGAAATATCCAATAAATTTCGTTCCACTTCATGATTGTGTCCCACTTGTTGTTGATTCTTCACAAAAAATTACAGTTTCATATCTTTATGTTTGAAGCCTGAAATGTGGCAAAAGGTCGCAAAGTTTAAGGGGGCCGAATACTTTCGCAAGGCACTGTATATATATATACATTTAGTGGACAAAAAAATTGAAACACCAATGTAAAGTCACTTAATAGGGCGTTGGGCCACTATGGTACCCTGCTCTGTGGAGTTCTCGGTGGACCGTTTTTGATGAAACTGGCTGCTCGCGCCCCAGGTTGAAATTTGCAGTCAATTGATCTGCAGTTGCTCGCCTGTTTTGCCTTGCACTTTGAATTAATGCACGGATATCACAATCCTGGAGTATGCGCTTCCACCCACTGTTGCCCTTTGCTGATGATGTCTTTCCCTCGGAGTTCCATGCCGACATCACCTTAGACACCGTTGCTCGTGAAACATCAGCAAGTTGAGCTGTCTTGGTCACTGAAGCTCCTGCCAAACACGCCCCAACAATCACCCCTCTTTCAAAGTCACCGAGGTCTCCTCTTGCAGCCATGCTAGCCATAATTATAGGCAACCAGGCCTGTCCAGCATTTTTATACATGACGCTAAACATGCTGGGATGTTATTTGCTTAATTAACGCATGAGCCACACCTGTGTGGAAGCCCTTGCTTTCAATATACTTGGTGTCCCTCATTTACCCAGGTGTTTCCATTTTTTTCCACTACCTATAACATATTTAGTGTTGTACCAAAAGGCATCCAGGATACTGCCACATGCTATGATGTGTCCTCAGATGACAGAGTTTAATAAATGTTCTGTAAACATGAGAAAGGGCTCATTAGACTACCCAGTCTCTGCAGTGATTTGAAATGTGCAATGTGATCCCAGCGCGACTGGAACCAACTGCACTTCATTGTAAAGCAGCTGCATATTGATTACCTGACTGAACCGTGGCTGTTATTGACATGCTGCAAGCATGAAGCAGCGTGCTTTGCAAGGGAGCGGGTGTAATACTGAGCACACATTAATCACATAGCACACAGGCAGTGACGTCAGCTAGACTGCTCAGGGGCTGTAAATGCCTGAGATACCGATCACAAGCGCCACATAAACTAGACATGGGAGTAGCTGAGAGCAAAATCAAAGCAGCCACGGGGAAATAATCTCAGGGGGATGTCATGTCAGATCGAACGGGTTGGAATCATGAAGTGGAAATGTTAAGAAAAGATCTGTATCACTGAGGAATTGGAAATGTATTCATAGAATCAGCTGTGAACCAACTATAAAGAAAGCAAGTTACAGTTTTATTTAGAGGTGTGCTGATACTCAGAATTGCCTTTAAGAAGTATTTATCGGCAGGTATTTACATGCTGATTTCAAAACAAGAAAAGCTGTCCTTCCCTCACCTTTACAGTTGAGTACCAATCACTGGCAATTAACTTTCGCGTTGAGTGTTTTAAAAGCAGATTGGAAGCGTTTTTTCCTGTCATCCAGGGTGCTGTATGACAGTAGAAATGTCCAATCCACTCTCTTCTCTAGAAACATATCTAGTTTTCTCTTGTTTATACTGCTCCTCGTAATACTGTGTGCTTACTAACTATAGTCATGCCTGGATTTCCTCTCTGTTCCTCCTGATATCCTGATTTGAGTCTTTCATGACCTCAGTGATGCGTAGTAATAGAAAACATTCCTGTTAAAAATGAAATTCTTTAATGTTAGTGCGTTACACTTGGCCTCAAACTCCTATGAATTCCAGTGCATTGGCTGCCAGTGGGATTCCACTTGAATTCATTAGGAATTTGTCACCTTTACTTTTTAAATATATTCAGGACTAGAAAAAACAGAAGAAAATAACAACAAAACATTTATTTTTAAGATCTAACTCCAATGTAATTCTATGAAACTGTTGAAATTCCCTGTTTTCCCAGGTTCCCTCACTCTGCTCGGCTCTGCTGACATCAAGGGCACTCTGGCCAAGGCACAGGATTTCAGACCCCGGGAAACCTATCGAATGATTTCTGGAGCTGAGTATTTACGTGCTGGCGCTGGTATTTAAGAGGAAACATCCAGCCATTGAGATGAGAAGACAGTGAGCTCCCCAATCCCACCCATTCCCCTTCTGACCCTACCTGGCTCCGTCTGACCCTCCCTCCTCCCCCCTGCCTGCAGTCAGGATGATATCACTGTGCAGCCTGCACAGCACCAGCACTCGCAGACACCCCCGCAGATAATCTCTCTGACCTCACGAGCAGGACGATGGGCGATGGGACCTGGGTGGGCCTCAGCCCGGCAGAGTTTGAACAACTGCAGCAATACAGCGAGTGTGAGTACACAGACACCTTCTCTAATACAGTGAATGTGAGTACACAGACACCTTCTCTAATACAGTGAGTGTGAGTACACAGACACCTTCTCTAATACAGTGAGTGTGAGTACACAGACACCTTCTCTAATACAGTGAATGTGAGGACACAGACACCTTCTCTAATACAGTGAGTGTGAGGACACAGACACCTTCTCTAATACAGTGAGTGTGAGTACACAGGTACCTTCTCTAATACAGTGAATGTGAGGACACAGACACCTTCTCTAATACAGTGAGTGTGAGTACACAGACACCTTCTCTAATACAGTGAGTGTGAGTACACAGACACCTTCTCTAATACAGTGAGTGTGAGTATACAGACACCTTCTCTAATACAGTGAGTGTGAGTACACAGACACCTTCTCTAATACAGTGAGTGTGAGTACACAGACACCTTCTCTAATACAGTGAGTGTGAGGACACAGACACCTTCTCTAATACAGTGAGTGTGAGTACACAGACACCTTCTCTAATACAGTGAGTGTGAGGACACAGACACCTTCTCTAATACAGTGAGTGTGAGTACACAGACACCTTCTCTAATACAGTGAGTGTGAGTACACAGACACCTTCTCTAATACAGTGAGTGTGAGGACACAGACACTTTCTCTAATACAGTGAGTGTGAGTACACAGACACCTTCTCTAATACAGTGAGTGTGAGTACACAGACACCTTCTCTAATACAGTGAGTGTGAGTACACAGACACCTTCTCTAATACAGTGAGTGTGAGGACACAGACACCTTCTCTAATACAGTGAGTGTGAGGACACAGACACCTTCTCTAATACAGTGAGTGTGAGTACACAGACACCTTCTCTAATACAGTGAGTGTGAGGACACAGACACCTTCTCTAATACAGTGAGTGTGAGTACACAGACACCTTCTCTAATACAGTGAGTGTGAGTACACAGACACCTTCTCTAATACAGTGAGTGTGAGTACACAGACACCTTCTCTAATACAGTGAGTGTGAGGACACAGACACCTTCTCTAATACAGTGAGTGTGAGTACACAGACACCTTCTCTAATACAACGAGTGTGAGGACACAGACACCTTCTCTAATACAGTGAGTGTGAGGACACAGACACCTTCTCTAATACAGTGAGTGTGAGGACACAGACACCTTCTCTAATACAGTGAGTGTGAGGACACAGACACCTTCTCTAATACAGTGAGTGTGAGTACACAGACACCTTCTCTAATACAGTGAGTGTGAGTACACAGACACCTTCTCTAATACAGCGAATGTGAGTACACAGACACCTTCTCTAATACAACGAGTGTGAGTACACAGACACCTTCTCTAATACAGTGAGTGTGAGGACACAGACACCTTCTCTAATACAGTGAGTGTGAGTACACAGACACCTTCTCTAATACAACGAGTGTGAGGACACAGACACCTTCTCTAATACAGTGAGTGTGAGGACACAGACACCTTCTCTAATACAGTGAGTGTGAGGACACAGACACCTTCTCTAATACAGTGAGTGTGAGGACACAGACACCTTCTCTAATACAGTGAGTGTGAGGACACAGACACCTTCTCTAATACAGTGAGTGTGAGGACACAGACACCTTCTCTAATACAGTGAGTGTGAGTACACAGACACCTTCTCTAATACAGTGAGTGTGAGTACACAGACACCTTCTCTAATACAACGAGTGTGAGTACACAGGTACCTTCTCTAATACAGCAAGTGAAGGCGCACGGACACCTTGGGCCATTGAATAAAAAAGATGGCTCATTTTAAGGGTCTAATCTGGTCTGTTGTTCAGTCCCACTACCATGTACAGGTGCTCGGAACAGGGGCTCGGAACAGGGGCTCGGAACAGGGGCTCGGAACAGGGACTCGGAACAGGGGCTCGGAACAGGGGCTCGGAACAGGGGCTCGGAACAGGGACTCGGAACAGGGGCTCGGAACAGGGACTCGGAACAAGGACTCGGAGCTTTATCTTTATCTGTTGTTGGTTTTGAGGGGAAATAATCTCAGGTGACCTGCAACCTCCATATTCCTGAGAAAAACAAACAAACAGCAATGTGTGAATAAAACTGTAACACAACAGTAATAATATGAGTTTTCTTTTCTTTTTCTTTTTTTTAAATAAACTCAACTAAAACGATAACACTGGAAGTAACATGAAGTAACAACTGCTTTTGTAAAAGGTTCAGCTGAATCGTGGATTCAAAAGCACCGGAACCGCGATCACTGATGTGCAATCAATCCTTAATCCTTAAGCCTTTATTTATCCACATGAGTCAATTGAGAACACATTCTTATTACAGTGATGACCTGGGAAGGGGCTCACAACACCACAGCAAACAACATCAAACACAATCAATAAGCAGTAAAAAAAAACACATAATCAATCATAAAACATAACATCAAACTTAGCAGGCACAGATGGCAGTCAGCAATGAGTCGACCCTACGACTAAAAGCAACCTCAGTTAGAATGAGCCGTTCTCATTTTTACTTTTGTTGAAACTCATTCCAGACACTGGCTGCTGCAAACTGAAATGAGTGAAAACTGTTGATACCCTGCATGGGAGCAAACCAGTTCAATAAATTGACTGGATCTTAAGTTGCACAGTGAAGAAGAGAGTGCCAGTAAACTACACAAGTAAGCAGCCGTTCTCCCAGTGAAGGTTTGGTAGGTTAACATATACCAGCATGTGCCAGTGAAGGAAAGGCCAGCAAACCAAGATGCTTCTTCAGTTTAGTTGAAGATGTTATGATTGGATGAATGGTTAAGTGCTGAAATGGATTTACTGTAGAGGACATTAGAATGAAAGCCAAGGTGTTTTTGTCATTGCAGATTCCACGAAGCAGCTGAAGGATGTGCTGAAGGAGTTTCATGGGGACGGGGTTCTGTCCAAATACAACCCTGCACAGGTACTGAGCGCTGACAGCAGTCAGCTAGGCTGTCAATGTGTGCACCACCAGCACCACACTGAAGGGCAATGTTTAACCAGGACAGGTGCTTTAAAGAGAAAGGAAATACTGGTGTGTTACGGAAACACCCTGCAAAGTTTACAAGAAACGCACTGCGTGAAATTTTGAATCACGTATCATGAGTTGTAAATCAACTGGGAAGCAATTCATTTCTCAGGTGCGCTCATTCAGGTGCGTTCGACTGGAGAAACCAAAAACCGGGATCCCTCCTGCAACAATGCTGGTTTTCCAGGTCATTGTGACGGTCTTGGCTTAACAGCCTTCACAGGCACCGTCCTGCAGTCGAAGGACTCCGAGCAGTAGTTCCTGCAGAGCGGACGCTCTCCTCCTTGATGTAAACAAGCACCTTCTAGCTTGGTGCCAGCCTGTATAGCAGTGGCCTTGCAGCAGCCTCGAGTGGCGTAGCAGTGGTGCAGACATTTTTTGAACTCCGTGCAACATCCCCTGGCACGCCCCCCAGCCAATCTGGACCTCCTGAGCTGCTCAGCGCTGGCGAGCCTAACTGCCCAACTGGTTGCCCAGCAATGTGTCTCAGCTGCACACACTTGCGTAGGAACCAGCGACATGGCTCCCTGTTACAAGAGGGCAAAGCTTTTTTAGCATTCCCACTGAAACAAAATTTGTGAGTTAATATTGAAGATAATTAGGGCTCCCGAGTGGCACATCCGGTAAAGGCGCTCAGCGTGGAGTGCAGGATGAGTTCTATAGCCTGGACATCGCCGGTTCGAGTCCAGGCTATTCCACAGCCGACTGTGGACGGGAGCTCCCAGGGGATGGCGCACAATTGGCCGAGCGTCGCCCGGGGGGGGGGGGTAGGTTAGGTCAGCCAGGGTGTCCTCATCTCACCGCACACCAGCGACCCCTGTAGTCTGGCCGGGCTTGCCTGTAAGCTGCCCGAGAGCTGCGTTGTCCTCCGACGCTGTAGCTCTTGGGTGGCTGCATGGTGAGTCCGCAGTGTGAAAAAAAGCGGTCAGCTGACGGCACGCGCTTCGGAGGACAGCGTGTGTTCGTTTTCGCCCTCCTGAGTCAGCACAAGGGTGGTAGTGGTGAGCTGAGCCTAAAAAAAAATTATTGGCCATTCCAAATTGGGAGAAAATAATAAAAATAATTGGCAACGACTAAATTATTAAAAAAGAAAAAAAATATTGAAGATAATTAAGGTCCTACATAAATCGCGGTGAGATATTCACAAAAAATGCAGCTCAGTTGCGACCAAAGCATGAAAAACCGCAGAAATTTTGTTCTAGGTAATTAAAAAAGCCTTACAAACAGCATTTAATTTTCTTATCGACCTGAAATGGCAGAAACGGGAATTATTGTTTAATGGCAATTTTATATAGGCCCTACATGTGTAAGCAGAAATCAAGTCCAGCAAACTTTGTAGACTGACCGGTTCATTTCCAGTATTTCACAGTAAATAAAGTTAGAACACAAAAGCGAATCCAGACACACCTGTATATTTACAGTTTGCATTCAATTTCAAACTACTTCAGATACTACCAAGCACGGTCTGACAGACAGACCTTATCTTGAAATTGTTGCAGACTTTCTTTTTGTTTGAATTCATGCTGTAGTGTCTGTAGAGGAACACATGTGATCACATGAGCATTCCATAGGGCTTCACCGGAAAACTGTTCTTCACTCAGTTCAGATACCTCCTACATAAAAGTATCGGTAACTTTGTATATTTTAATTAGTAGCTGAGTGGACATTCATGAAGGTGCTAAAATGTATTAGTGAAAGTAAAAAAAAATATCTAGTATCCATGTGTTGCTGATCATGCTGTTTATTTAGAACGGAGATTTTCTTTCATGAAGCAGAAAAGAAGGTCAAATACATAAAAGAATACTGGATTTATGTATTTTTCAGGTTAAAGGAAATTGATCCATTTTTTAATATATACATATACCTCTTACGTGCCATAAAGAGACTTGAGGGGGAGAAAACATATTTCCACCCCCGGCAATGTTTTCATGTGGGGGGGGGAGGGGGGGTGCTTACGATTGACCGTTATAGAATACAGTACCTAATACACTCTTCCAGTAAGTTTGAAAAAATGATTCTGCAAATCCACAGCTATCTTACACAAGCAAACCAAGAATACAAAAATGGAAACATTTGGTAATTAAACAACTTGGTAAAAATAACTCTTAACTGAAGCTCGTCTGCAATTTCCTTATAACTTATCCTGTTCCAAATAGAGAGTGAAAAAAAAGAATTAATTTCAAGTGTTAGCGATTGCATCATCCTAAACGAACAAGGCAACTTGTTTTTCACACATGAGCCTCAGAGCATTCATTTGGCAGGAAGTGGTGTTGGTTCAGATGCATTCTGGAGGCTGTGGTTTCTTCACAGGTGTTTGTACAACACATTGTGAGTTGCCCTCCCGACAACAGACTCTGCATTGATCTGCCTGCTGCGCTGAATAACCAGCAGAAACAATCGGCTCATATCTTGGTGTAGCAATGCAGTGCCTTGGCCCAGAGTTTCTCAGACTGCAAAAAAACCCATAGTTTAAATCTATTTTTGGAAATTCAAATACGCGGATGTTGCTAACTGTGTTGCATTTTGTAGTGGGATTTGAATTGACCACACAGTGCTGCAAAAACGATTTTAAAGAGACCATCAGGTTCTGCACACCCGCCCCTGCTCTGTGCTGTGAGCTGCTGCTTACGTTCTCTCTGCTGAAAATAAACTGTCTCCCTCTCCACCTCAATGCTTTGCAGAAGCAAGATGTTCTCAGTCAAGTAAGCTTTTCCTCTAGATCTCTGGGATTGTGTGTGTCTGCTGCTTGTGTGTCTGCAGCATGCATGCTTTAACAGCTTGTCCTCACAATGCATGATTGGGTGTCTGCAAGAAGCTAACCTCTGAAACGCTTGTCTGCAAACTCTCCATTGACTTTCCGTCCTCAAACTGATTGGACACATAGTGCATGTGTACAGATTGCTGGTCTTCTAAATATGCCGTCACAAATCTCAAATGCAATTGGAAAGTTGACCCAGTACTCTCCAAGCATTCTTCAGACCATTTGAGCCCTTAATAGGTAGTGCCTCAGTGCCACTCTGGATTTTTTTTGTGATATACTGTAGATGTTTGAATATAAACTTAGCCAAGCGATTCAATGTTACAAAGATAAATGGGAGTGCTTTGAACAGCTGGATCAGTTGCAAGGATTCTAGAGATCCGATTAGTTCAGAGAAACCACAGTGAATCTCTAGCCAGTTTGAACTCATGTATATTGCTCAACAATGATAATGAAGTGTTGCTAATAACTTCCTGTTTGTAATTGAGGTTGAGCTAATGGGAACATAGACAGGCAGGCTAGAATCATCAGAGGGATCGAAACGACTGGAGCCAGCAACTATACAGCTCCCTCTCCCTCTCCCGCTTGCTCCTCCATCTTGCTACTTGTTTTCTCTCTCCCTCTCCCACTCCCTCCCCCTTTCCCCACTCAATCCTTCCCCCCATTCTCCCTAACCCCCCTCGTTCTACTCTACTCTCCCCCTCCCTTTTTCCCTCGCTCAGTCCCTCTCCACCCTCTCCAATCCACCCTACTCTCCACCCTTCCTCACCTTGCCCCCACTACATACACAGTCACTTGAGTGAATATTGTTTATGAGGCTAACTCCAATGCTCCCCCTCCTCCCCTCTCTTGCGCTCTCAGCCGATCGATTACGAGGGATTCCAGCTGTTCATGAAGACATACCTGGAGGATGATATTCCAGAGGAGCTGTGTCAGCATCTGTTCATGTCCTTCAAATGCAAGACCTGCCAGAGCTCTCCAGAGCAGCATCGATCCGGGGGCAATGTGATGGGTAAGAGTCTGGATAACTACAACATAGCAGCAATACAATACAACGAAATACTGCAACACAGCATCACAGCAATACAACAAGGCAGAGCTGACTCAATACCAACCCCTACAGGGTAGTCTGATGGGTGAGAACAACAATACAATCCAAAGAAAACACAATACACAAATAATCTCTACTGGCCCCAACTGGACGTGGGACATGATATTTTCTTGACTTCTAGAGTTTGCCTTTCTTTGGCGCCATCTTGTGTCAGTGTAATGAATAACTAGACCTCTAAATTTGCTACGCTGGCTACACATTGTTGCGCTTTTAGTAGAGAGGATGTACACAGTATGTATTAATGTATGTTTGCTGGTTCTCAGCTCTGAGCATCGCTGGCTGTGTGGAGGGATGTTTGCTGGTTCTCAGCTCTGAGCATCGCTGGCTGTGTGGAGGGATGTTTGCTGGTTCTCAGCTCTGAGCATCGCTGGCTGTGTGGAGGGATGTTTGCTGGTTCTCAGCTCTGAGCATCGCTGGCTGTGTGGAGGGATGTTTGCTGGTTCTCAGCTCTGAACATCGCTGGCTGTGTGGAGGGATATTTGCTGGTTTTCAGCTCTGAGCATCGCTGGCTGTGTGGAGGGATGTTTGCTGGTTCTCAGCTTATCGTCTCATATCCCTGCCTTACTCTGCTGCTGCTCTAGACACCCTGCCTCTTTCTTGTGCCGAGCCCTCCCATCTCTCCCAAACCTTGCTCCTTTCTTTCTCCTCTCCACTCCCCTCCCGTCCTCCCACCACTTTCTTTCTCCCTCTCCTTTCCTCTCTCCTCTTTCTACTGAACTCTGCTCTACATGCCCCCTCTCTCTCTTGCCTCTGCAGAGCCCCGGTCGATTGACGCTGGCATCTCTATCCAGACTGAAGTGGCTTGTGCCCCTATAACAGGTACTGGCTGTCTGAGCTGAATGGTCCTGTGATCACCATCACACTGTGCTTGTTGATGCTGTGCTGGCTGTGTGGTGTTTCTTTGTTGTTCATGAGGGCTAGCTTCAGTGAATTACTTGTTCATAAGGATGATCACAGTTTAAAGATGGGGGCACTGTGTGCTACAGTCCTGAATGTGTTAAGATGAGTTTTACATGGGACTAAAGGCTGCTGCTGAGGGCTGTAGCTTCAGGGACTTTTCAAAGTAAGGTCAGCTGCACAATGATGCAAATGAAGGGGAAACTACACCTTGGACATCCCCTACAGTTTCAATGCCCCATGCGTTACCTGCCCTGATTTACTCTGTGTTTTCATTGCCGAAGCTGCACATGTTTGTATCTTTGTAGTTTGGTGCATCCATGTTTTTCATTGTGTTTGTGGGCATTGCAAGGGTCTGTATATTAACACGTAATCCTGCCCTGCTCGTGGCATGTTCCACATCCAGGCATGAACGGGAAGAGTATCCTGAGTGCAATGGGACGCCACACTCCTGACCAGACTGCCACCACTGGGGGCGCTGCATCCCCCTCCTCCTCCCGATCCTCCTCCCAGAAGTCTGCAGGGGGCAGCAATACCCCCTGTGCCCACCAGAGGTCCCCCTGTTTGCAGCAGCGTTCAGCGGGGGGAGGCCTGGCAGCAGCACTCAACTCCCTTGGACCCTCCAGGATGTCTCCAGCCTCCCTGCTCAACCCCCAGTCTCCAGGTACTAGCGGCCTTCACTTCATACTCAAAGAGTTTCCAAATCGTGCCCTACAAACCTCCAAAAACGTAGCAGCACAATTAGACTCTCTTGAACAGTCTTGTGATAAACTTGTGATGATCCCAATTACAGGCAAATGTAAAAAAAAAAAAACACGCAACACAAACAGCTAGGCAGACAAGGAGATTTGAACAGATTCAAACTTTCACAGCAGCCGCACTGTTGTCTTTGGAGTAATCCCTGCTGTTTTGGCAGAAAGGAGACAGAAGTTTTCATCCCATTTCCATGGCAGAGTTTTCTATCACCTCTGGTGCATTTTGAGTTGCTCCGTTGGTGGTATCCGATCCTCTTTACCCTGCTTGAAAATCAGCAGAGTCCTTGGAAATGAGATACAGGTGCATGCATTCCTTTATATCGATCATTATGAATACACAGTGTTGTTTTGTGAACGCAGAGCACAAGACTGCAGAGAAGCGAACGAGCGTGCCGCTCTGGAAGAGCCAGTCTCCACTGAAGGGATCCCTCCTGCCACCACCCCAGGTGGTCTATCTAAAGGACATTGTCTGCTACCTGTCCCTGCTGGAGAGAGGCCGACCCCAGGACAAGCTGGAGTGTGAGGAATTACTGTACTACTGAGTGTGTGTGTGTGTGTGTGTGTGTGTGTGTGTGTGTGTGTGTGTGTGTGTGTGTGTGTGTGTGTGTGTGAGTCTGTGTATGAGTCTGTGTGTGAGTGTGTCTGAGTGTGTCTGTGTGTGTGTGTGTGTGTGTGCGTGAGTGTGTGTGAGTCTGTGTCTGAGTGTGTCTGTGTGTCTGTGTGTGTGTCTGTCTGGGTTTAAGTGAGCCTGTGTGTCAGCGAGTGTGTGTGTGTGATTTGGTTAGGGTGTGTTTCTGTGTGTTTTTGTATGTGTGTCTGAGTGTAGGTCTGTGTGTGTGGGAGTAGATTATATATGTCTGTGTGTTAAATAGACTGCATGCTGTGTGTGTGAGTGCCGTGGTTCAGACTGATGACCACTGCCTTCATGAGAGCAGCTGTGGTGCAAGAGTACCCTCTAGTGGTAAAGCAGCAGCAGCAGCACTATGATTCTCTCTGCTGACCTCACTGCAGGAATTCTGGTTCAGAATGCTGCTGCTGCTGCTATCTGGCGTTGCCAAAACACAGGCTGGTAATGCTTTCTATTAAAAAAAAAAACTATCATAATAATAAAATGCAATCATAAGTGTGTGCTCCTGTTTACAAAGAGTCAGCCCCCCATGTGTTTATCAGGGAAGTGTGTCGTTCTTAACCCCACTCCCCCTCCCTCTCCTGTTCGTTGCAGTCACGTTCCGGCTGTATGATGCTGATGGGAACGGTCTGCTTGACAGCTCGGTGAGTAGCTGATGTTTGTATGTCTCTGGGATGGTCTGTCTGTCTGCCTCTCTGTCAGTGTGGTGATGACAATGCTTGCTGGATTTATTAAAGAGGTTTCTCCACCCTGGTGTCTGTCTGTCTGTCTCCTCAGGAGCTCGACCGAATCATCAACCAGATGGTCCACGTGGCCGAATACCTAGAATGGGACTCCACCGAACTCCGACCGGTGAGGTGGGGGCAGGAGGGTCCCATATAAACTATAAAATAATATCGTTTTATATAGTAGTGGCCAACACACACTGGAGGTGGATAGTAGCGGAGAGGGTGTATTTTGGGGAGGTGTGGAATACGCTCAGAAGCTCAGAGTTCCTGTCCTGCCCCCGCAGATCCTGCAGGAGATGATGGAGGAGATTGACTATGACCGGGATGGGACAGTCACTCTGGAGGAGTGGATTCGGGGGGGCATGACCACCATTCCTCTGCTGGTGCTGTTGGGCATGGAGAATGTGAGTACAAACCGTACCGACAGACTTCACAAGTACAGTCATAACATGGCGGCACAAAGCAGGGCCTGATAATAATGTTGCACTCTTACTACTGTTCCCAGACTGAGTATGAAAACCTGATTGGGTGAGCAGACCCTTTCTCACCCCGGACTGCTCTCTAGACAAACGGCAGCTCTCTTGTGTGTCTGGTAGTGGTGAGCAGTTAGAGTCTTCATACTGATCTGCTGTTATTTTTTTGTTATAAATAAATAAATAATAAGTCAATTGAATTACTTATGTCTTCTTTATACAGTGTTGTACGTGGGAGGCTCTATTTGATTTGACAGACCCATCCCTCCCTACCATATAACGCTGCTACGAGAAGTGAAATGCTGCCAAAGCACAACCCTGCCATCAATTATACTGATTTGAAACAGACCTATTATAGGCATTTAAATTTAATTTCAGTCAGAATGAAAAAACGTCACAATCACAGCAGTCAAACGACATATCAGATTTTGAATGTATTTTATACAACACAAAATACAATTCAATATTACTTGAGCGTTTCGGAATCATTTCATGAGTTTTGATAGGCTGGTAACTTGACTCCTGTGTCTCACTCAGTTCGTTCACTGGGTGAATCAAAAGAACCGATCCAGACAGGACTCTGATCCAATTCCCATGATTCACAGTAAGAAGTCGTTCAAAAAGCACAAATCATTCATGAACTGCACATCACTAGTGTCTGGTCTGGTTACAGAGTGTGCGTGATGACGGGCAGCACATGTGGAGACTGAAGCACTTCAACAAGCCGGCGTACTGTAACTACTGCCACAGCATGCTGCTGGGGGTGCGCAAGCAGGGCCTGTGCTGCTTCTGTGAGTATCCACTGCCTCTGCTCACTGCATCCCCCTCGTCTTCAAGACAGTGTGCACTCTGAAGCTACCCCCCTCTGTCTGTGTGTTTCAGTCTGCAAGTACACAGTCCACGAGAGGTGCGTGTCCAAAGACATTGTCCCCTGCATCAGCACCTACACCAAATCCAGGAGATACGGCAGCGTGAGTATCCGCAGTACCAGGGGGAGCGAGGGGTTAATGCTGGGCAGACTGCTTTATCATGAGGACAGGTACTTCAATGCTGAAGCTCAGGTATCAGCAGTACCAGGGGGGAGCGAGGGGTTAATGCTGGGCAGACTGCTTTATCGTGAGGACAGGTACTTCAATGCTGAAGCTCAGGTATCAGCAGTACCAGGGGGGAGCGAGGGGTTAATGCTGGGCAGACTGCTTTATCGTGAGGACAGGTACTTCAATGCTGAAGCTTAGGTATCAGCAGTACCAGGGGGGAGCGAGGGGTTAATGCTGGGCAGACTGCTTTATCGTGAGGACAGGTACTTCAATGCTGAAGCTTAGGTATCAGCAGTACCAGGGGGGAGCGAGGGGTTAATGCTGGGCAGACTGCTTTATTGTGAGGACAGGTACTTCAATGCTGAAGCTCAGGTATCAGCAGTACCAGGGGGGAGCGAGGGGTTAATGCTGGGCAGACTGCTTTATTGTGAGGACAGGTACTTCAATGCTGAAGCTCAGGTATCAGCAGTACCAGGGGGGAGCGAGGGGTTAATGCTGGGCAGACTGCTTTATCGTGAGGACAGGTACTTCAATGCTGAAGCTCAGGTATCAGCAGTACCAGGGGGGAGCGAGGGGTTAATGCTGGGCAGACTGCTTTATCGTGAGGACAGGTACTTCAATGCTGAAGCTCAGGTATCAGCAGTACCAGGGGGGAGCGAGGGGTTAATGCTGGGCAGACTGCTTTATCGTGAGGACAGGTACTTCAATGCTGAAGTCAGGCTGCTGATTTGGTTTCTCTGTTCCAGATTATGCAGCACATCTGGGTGGAAGGAAACTCGCCCACCAAGTGTGACCGCTGCCGCAAGAGCATCAAGTGCTACCAGGGGCTGACCGGGCTGCACTGCGTCTGGTGCCAAATCACTGTGAGTACACACACACTGCCCCCTGCTGGGGGACTGGGAGCCTGCACCTCCAACACAAAGCACTGCTATAAAAAACTGAATATATGAAGTCAATATAATAAAATATAGGGCCCTAGTTTCAAAGCGTTTCCTCCATTCTTTAATTAACTCCTATTTCTTTTAAAGGAGAAAGAAATCATGTTACATGAAAAATGCACATCTTGAGTGTGCTTAACAGAACTTGAGTTATATCATTTAGGTGTTTGATTCTAGTTTTGTCAAATTAACAGGTGTTTTACTGCTTTCAAAAAAAATAGTTAATTAAAGACTTGAGTAAACACTTTGAAAATGTGGCCCATAATATGTATAAGATAGTTTGTCTTATTACCACAAATAGCCTAGATTAGCAAGAAAGAAAAAGAAAAAAGGAGACTTTAACTATCCATTAACTATCTGGTGAATCAACAAACCATTGTTTTAGATGAGGAATTGTGAGGTCACACCACACCATATTAGCCAGTGAATGAAAGGCTCTCCAGTTTAACCAATCAGACAGCTAGGTAGGGTCCACAAGCTTTAGCTGGGTTACTTATCAACGAACAGTCGCACGTTCCATGACCATTGCTAAAAATTAAGGCAGGTTGAGAAAGACTCACTGACTGGGTCCAAACAGCATAAAGGTATATATACTCGCTACAGGCTTTGCAATAATGACCGGGATTCCAAACTACCTGGAGAAATACAAGCTCTCCTTTCAGCAAACAAACAGCATACCTTTTCAAAGCCAACGTCATTGCTGAAACAATACTGAATAAATAGCACCTAAAAGCACCCAGCCTACATTATTTATCAAGTCAAAACAGCTGAACATTCCCAATAGACAATGATGCAGTAATACAGTTCATGGTCAGCAGGTGGAGCTGCTTGTCAGTTTTACAGGCATTCATTCACTCGTACACAACCCGGAACCTCACAGACATCCCCCTGCTGACTGGCCCTCCCAGCCTGAAGGATGAACTTGCATGTTTAAAAGCTTCTGGCCTATTTTTCTGTCTAGCTGATACAGTGCTACACAACAACCACCTGTCTGATTTTTTTTTTTTTACTAATCGTTTTGCAAATCCAGTTTCTCCTCTTTCTCTAGTCTTTCTGTTACCCCCTCTCTCTGCCCATCTCTCTAATTCTCTCACTTTCTCTCTGTACTTCCTTTGTCAAGCTGCACAGCTCCAGACATTGATTCCCTTAACACAAACACGGTGATTAAAACATTCACTGAAGAGGCGAATCCATCCAGTTGTTGTCTCCTGGTAAAGCTCTGAGGTGTAACAGAAAGTTTGTAAAGACTTACACATTTAAACAGCACAGTGACCATGTTCCATCTCTCCTCAGCTCCACAATAAGTGTGCCTCCCACGTGAAGCCGGAGTGTGACGGAGGCTCTCTCAGGGACCACACCCTGCTGCCCTCCTGTATCTGCCCTGTGGTGCTGGTAAGAGACCGTGCCCATTGGGGTGATAACAGGGTGGGATTAGTGTGGGTGCAAAGTGGGGCACTGGAGACTGGGCCCTCTGTCTGCTTGTATGAATGTTTTCAGCAGTGGTGTTGTATAGAGTTCAGATATAAACAAATATTACCTTGAGAATCCTTGGAAGCCCTGAGAGGTCTTTGTACCTCCTCTAAACTTTGTACCCCGTCTCTTTCTCTCTCTCTTCTCTTCTCTATCTCTCTCTCCTCTCTCTGCACCTCTCGCTCCTCTCTTGTGTCTTTTTCTCTGCCTCTCTGTATCCCTCTCTCAGGACCGCCAGTCGAATCTGAAGCGCAGTGAAAGCGAGTCTCCATCCTTCTCCAGCCACGATGACAGCAACCAGAGCTTCAAATTCCACACCACGGTCGACGGACAGGGCCTGCAGGTACCGCATACTGCCCAGCTGATTCCACTTCACATTCATGGAGAAGGAGAACACAGACAGAGCGATATAGCAATTCCTATCTGATTCCTGGCAGAGGAATTAAAAAAACGGAATAAAATGTTAGCATAGAGATTTAGAGCTACACATCAACAACACATACTCACCATTGAGACTGACACACTGGCAGCATCAACGCAGTCTTAACATCACAATGCACATTTGCCAGTGCTGTCTCAGAGTTGTGTATGGATTCCAAACTACCTGGAGAAATACAAGCTCTCCTTTCAGCAAACAAACGGGGTACTGGGGTGCAGTTGTATATGGCAGTACTGGGGTGCAGTTGTGCATGGCAGTACTGGGGTGCAGTTGTGTTTGGCAGTAATGGGGTGCAGTTGTGTTTGGCAGTACTGGGGTGCAGTTGTGTATGACAGTACTGGGGTGCAGTTGTGTATGGCAGTACTGGGGTGCATAGCAGTACTGGGGTGCAGTTGTGCATGGCAGTACTGGGGTGCAGTTGTGCATGGCAGTACTGGGGTGCAGTTGTGCATGGCAGTACTGGGGTGCAGTTGTGTATGGCAGTACTGGGGTGCAGTTGTGCATGGCAGTACTGGGGTGCAGTTGTGTATGGCAGTACTGGGGTGCAGTTGTGTATGGCAGTACTGGGGTGCAGTTGTGCATGGCAGTACTGGGGTGCAGTTGTGTATGGCAGTACTGGGGTGCAGTTGTGTATGGCAGTACTGGGGTGCAGTTGTGTATGGCAGTATATAAAGCTGTGTAGCAGAGTGCAGTCTGGTGTGTAACCATGCGTCCCTCTCCCAGATCACCCCCCTGCCAGGAACACACCCGCTGCTAGTCCTGGTCAACCCCAAGAGTGGAGGCCACCAAGGAGAGAGGTAAGGGCTGTCATCTATCACTCCCTCAGTCTCTCACTCTCTCTGCCTCTGTCTCTTTCCATTTCTGATTCTCTCTGTTCTGTATTTCTCTCTCTCTCTCTTTCTCTTTCTCTTAACTGCAGTAACTCAGTATTTGTCATGTTCCCTCCTGGTTATCCTTTCTTTGCCATGCTTCCACTATGTTTTATAACACTTTGCTTTGCTTTTACAATGGTAAACAATGGCTGAATCAGTGTCTCGCCCCCTCTCTGCTCCTAACCCCTCTGCGCTGTGTTTGCCCCCAGGGTCCTGCGCAAGTTCCAGTACCTCCTGAACCCCAGACAAGTGTACAACCTGGACCGTGGCGGCCCCACGGCAGGGTAAGAACCCCAGCCCCCCTCTCCTGATGCAGCTCAGCTCACAGACAAAATCGACATGTATTGCATTCCTCTCACGAGCAAGGGTTTGCATCAGTAACTTGTTTTATAGCATCGTTATAATGCCCTGCTTCTTCTGTTGCGCACTTCCATTCCATATGTAGGTCTCATATGTATGTATGTGATTTTGAGAGCTACAACCCTTTTAAAGGCAGCAGTGCATTGAAACGGATTCCTGACACACTGGAGGCATTGGAAACAGTGGATTTTGAAGGTGAAGAGGTTACATAACCCCCTCCCTGGATCACTACAAGAGCTACTCAGAGTGTGGAGTGCTCCTTGAACATGCAGCATTCTCTTTCAACGAGGGAGAGAGAGAGAGATGGAGGGAGGGAGGGAGAGGTGCTTCACAGAGCTGGAACATTCGTGAGGCACTCAGACTCGCCATATAAGGAGAAACTGGTCTGTGAACCTCTCTCTCTCTCTCTCTCTCTCTCTCTCTCTCTCTCTCTCTCTCTCTCTCTCTATATATATATATATATATATATATATATATATATACTGTATATACAGTATCTCTCTCTCTCTCTCTCTCTCTCTCTATATATATATATATATATATATATATATATATATATATATATACTGTATATACAGTATCTCTCTCTCTCTCTCTCTCTCTCTCTCTCTCTCTCTCTCTGTATATCTGTTTTTCACTTTCTCTATATATCTGAAGGTCAGTCTTTGTTGACAGGGGAACTGCACACTGGATTATGGGCATAACAGGAAATCACAGGTGCTTCTGATTAGTACTGTATCGGGCAAAGAATAAAGACTAGAGTCTTCCGCACTGTCAGTCCCTTCCCATCCCTGTGAAAGATGATGGAGACAGCTCTTGAGACTGCTCTTCCTGCCAATGTGCCCCATCCACCCTGGCCTGGAGGGATGAGGGAAGGAGCAGTCCAGTCTCCATGCCTCAAGCCTGTCCTGGACTGGAGAGAGCACCCTTCTCTTAGGGTGGTGAGAGAGGGAGCAGTCCAGTCTCCATGCCTCCAGCCTGCCCTGCAGAGATGTCTCTTGTCCCCTGTGATCCAGTCTTCGTCCCCGTTGCCAGTCTCCTGTGCCCAGGCTGCACCGCTCTGATCCTGCTGTTGGGTGTCAGAGACTCGCAGGCAGGGAGATGAAAGGCAGAGCAGCCGTGGCAGACTGCGCCTCTCCTCCCAGGCAGATTAAAGCAGCTTTGAAGATCAGAAGACGGTCTCCTGGCTGCAGCTGACTCCGGAGAGGGAGAGCAAGAGGAGAGAGCGCTGTTTGATTCAGGGCTAAATGTCACCTCCACCACCACCACAAAAAAAAATGATTTTGTAAAAAGAGAAACATTCTCTTTCAAAAAGCTTGTCATAAAACAAATCTGCCTTGTCATTCCTGCCCTTTCCTTTCCACGCGTGCAGCCTACACTGCATCAACACCTGCAATCATGAGCGCCTCAGGGTGTCCTTGCGATAGGAATTCTCAAGTGTGTGTGTGGCTCCTGCTTTGATAACAGAGACATGCTGGATGTATTATATTGAATTGTGTAGATCTAGCAGCTACTACCTTACCCACTGAGCGATGCCAAGATCATTTCACTAGTGCCCAGCAGGTGGCGGTGATGTACTGTATTAAACAGGAGCTGATAGACAGTTTCAATCTTACCAATCTAGGAAATTAACACTTTTAACTCACAGCGATCCTGGTCATTATTGGATATGGATCATGAAATGCAGTCAGATCAGATTTTTGACTCTTTCTCTCTCCCTCTCTCACATTCTCCCCCTCTCCATTTCCCTCTCTCACACTTCCTCAGGTTGAATTTTTTTCGAGATGTTCCTGATTTCCGGGTGCTGGTGTGTGGAGGAGACGGGACAGTGGGATGGATCCTGGACTGCATAGGTACAGTATTATTATTATTATTATTATTATTATTATTAGTAGTAGTAGTAGTAGTAGTAATAGTCGTCGTAGTAGTTTTGTATTATTATTGGTAGTCAGTAGTACTAGTAGTAGTAGTGTTATTGTCATCACTCTTATATGCTCTTTTTTGCTGTGTGTGCAGACAAGGCAAACTTCTCCAAGCACCCTGCAGTGGCTGTGTTGCCTCTGGGCACTGGGAATGACCTGGCACGCTGTCTGCGCTGGGGGGGAGGTGAGGCTTCCATACAACCATATACAGGAGTGAGAGGGAGGGATCCGCACCGCCCCATAGCACACACACACCCTGCTCTAGAGTGTGTGTGGGAGTGGAGGGGGATGTCCTGCTAGTTTAACAAAGAGCCCACTGTCTGGCAGCTTGTCTTCTGTCATCCAGAGTGCTAGGAGAGTTTTGGAGACAGGCATGCAGGCGTTTGAATCGACAGCACTGCGACAGGACAAGCTGACAGTGAAACTCAAACTCTGTAACCTCATACAAAGATACGGACAGGAAAGTGCTTTTGCTGTGTGTTTTTCAATTGTCTCAATAATGTATGTAACACTGTAACTTTGAATCCACATGTAAAAAGCTCTGAAAAAGCTCTTTGTTATGACACTGTGTCTTGGCATGTGTCAACACTATGAGTGGATAACTACAGAAATTCAGAAGAGTACAGAGGTTTCATAGCACTGCCACTGCATTGTGTTCCTGTCTGTCTGTCCAGGGTGCTCATCATGAATAATGTACTGTACTACTATACTGAGTTTTCAGAGAGCAGTTACGAGCCAACACTGTGGCCTTGTGTTTCTCTTTGTCTCCCCAGGCTACGAGGGGGGTAACCTGCAGAAGTTTCTCCGGGACATTGAGAACAGCATTGACGTGGTGCTGGATCGCTGGAGCATCGATGTCATCCCCAATAACAAGGAGGAGAAGGGGGACCCCGTCCCCTACAACATCGTCAACAACTACTTCTCCATCGGCGTGGTAAGAGACAGCTCTTCTTCAGCACAGCAGGACACCTCGGTTATAATCCTCACTCCATCCAGGTCATAATCCTCACTCCATCCAGGTCATAATCCTCACTCCATCCAGGTTCTAATCCTCACTCCATCCAGTTTATAATCCTCACTCCATCCAGGTTATAATCCTCACTCCATCCAGGTTATAATCCTCACTCCATCCAGGTTATAATCCTCACTCCATCCAGGTTATAATCCTCACTCCATCCAGGTTATAATCCTCACTCCATCCAGGTCATAATCCTCACTCCATCCAGGTTATAATCCTCACTCCATCCAGGTTATAATCCTCACTCCATCCAGGTTATAATCCTCACTCCATCCAGGTTATAATCCTCACTCCATCCAGGTTATAATCCTCACTCCATCCAGGTCATAATCCTCACTCCATCCAGGTTATAATCCTCACTCCATCCAGGTTATAATCCTCACTCCATCCAGGTTATAATCCTCACTCCATCCAGGTTATAATCCTCACTCCATCCAGGTTATAATCCTCACTCCATCCAGGTCATAATCCTCACTCCATCCAGGTTATAATCCTCACTCCATCCAGGTTATAATCCTCACTCCATCCAGGTCATAATCCTCACTCCATCCAGGTTATAATCCTCACTCCATCCAGGTTATAATCCTCACTCCATCCAGGTCATAATCCTCACTCCATCCAGGTTATAATCCTCACTCCATCCAGGTTATAATCCTCACTCCATCCAGGTTATAATCCTCACTCCATCCAGGTTCTAATCCTCACTCCATCCAGGTTATAATCCTCACTCCATCCAGGTTATAATCCTCACTCCATCCAGGTTATAATCCTCACTCCATCCAGGTTATAATCCTCACTCCCTTTTCTCATAAGAATGATTACAAACAAGAGAAGACCATTTGTCCCTTCAGTCCTCTTCCGGTTTTTAGTTGCTGACTGATCCCAAATTAAATAGATACATTTCCCTCAACCTATTTTTGTAGCTCACGATATATTTTTTATATTAAAGATTATTTATGCTACAGATTTTTTATGCTACAGATTTTTTATGCTAAAGACTGGGATATACTGGGGATCTGTAACTGGTGATAAAGGAATGGCAAAGGATGTTTAAAACAACAACGGCACAATTACACTAAGGAATCTACAACATGTAAACACATCTATGAAATTATTGTTTTTTATGATCATTGAATGTGCCATTCTAACAGTTCCACTCAGCATGTTCTGCTGTGATACGATGATGTAATTGCCCTGGTTTTTATAGTCATAGCAAGAAGGAGCATACTGTATAAGGATATGGATGTGACATTTCTTTGAGTGGCTTTAAAGAGCTAGTGACGTGATGCCAGTGAAGCCAGCGAATGCTGCAGGATCTGGCCACACTCCCACACGCCTGCCCACCACAGGCCCTCCCTGCTGCCTGGAGAGGACCTTTGTTCCCCAGTGTAATGACCTGCGTTCATGTGCAACAATTTACCCATTCATGATGCAAATTCAAGGCCAGCTTTTGTAAGCTGCAATTTAATTATTACAAATCACCTGTAACTGAAAACGTCGGAATAACCGCTTTGTGGTTGCTTGGCAACCTGTTATCTTTTCAGTAATGTAATAACCATAATGGATGGACAGGAACATGTTGTTTAAGAAGGGGAGGGCAGCTCAATTGGAGGTTTTGCAGGGTTTCCAATTGAACCGTTTCATCTCCAGACTCCTCTTTCTGGCTGTGAGGAAGAGAAGAGAGGAGCGGTAAATTCAGAATGGAGCTACACCAGGGGCTATTTAGGTTTCACCGAGATGTACGTTTAAACAGATTGAAAAAAAACACCTGGCAATGTTGCAAAACTAGGTAGAAATGAAGCGTGTGCTCGTACAGAAAGGGTGACCCCACATGCCAACGCTGTGTGGTGTACTGAAGATATTTGTATCCTTTTGTATCCTCTTTAAGCTGACTGATATGTCAGAGTGATGCATCTGTCAGCCCTTTTAGACAGGTTACAGCTGGTTCTAAGTGGCCCTGCTCACATTTTGACTGGCAGGAGGTGAACCTGCTGTAACACTCCGCTGTAGCTCGGTTACAATGACCACCAATCGGATTGCACACAAGCTGATGGGTTCCAATGACCTCTGAAGATTCCAGAGTGTCAGTGTAGCTCCAGCTCTGAACATTCAACCCCATGTACGGTGTCCCTGACCCACTGACAGCAATAGACACATCACTCCAGGGGGGCTCTCCTTCAGTTACTGCGCATCAGAGATATCAGGGGTTCTGTACAGTGCTAGCTGTATCCTAGGGTGGCTGGGCGTATTTGTGAGATTTAAATGAATTCCAGCATCTATTATAAGGTACATGCATACAGTTCTCCCTGTATCTATAATGTAATCAATTCAATAATGAGTTTATTATCTTTAAGGAAAAAATCTACAAATTCTATTAGAAACTCTTTGATGCTTTTTCATTCACACTGTACAGGGTTGGTGGGCATCGCTGTTCACATTGAGCACCTGTAATCTTGAATAAGTGTTTGTGCTGGTGCTGCCTGACAAGTTTCATTGCTCTGCGGTGCATACTTTATTCCCCAGCATAAAAGTAAACTGGTAAAGTCGAGTGGCTTTCAAACCAGCCTGTATGTGTTTCCATACATGTGATATTGTGATTTACTCTTGCCATCCCCTGTGTTACCCCAGCAGCCAGCACAGCAGAGGATATAGATGAGTGTGTAGCTGCTTAAGGGGACGGGGAGGGAGGACGGGGGGGCTGGCACAGGCTGAAGGTCAGGGGAAGTATTGATAACACACAGGAAGTGCAGGGCTGCCAGGTCCAGACTGGGTTACAGAGGTAATGACAGTGCTGAGTGACAGCGCTTCTGTCCCTGCATAAACATCCCCTCCCAGGACAACAAGTATCAGGTCAGATTAATGCAGTCAAATAACACTTCTGTCTTAGTTACTTAACAGTGCAGAGCCCTGTGTGGTTTATATATATATATATATATATATATATATATATATATATATATATATATATATATATATATATATATATATATATATAATATACAGTATATATCAATATTTGTATATATATACAGTATATATCAGTGTTTGTCCAGCGGGTAGCATGTGATGGTAGCGGAGACTCCATTGGTAGAAAGTGCAATGGCATGTTCTCTCCACTGAGTGTCCTTGTTGTGTTTCCGCTTTCTTCAGGACGCCTCCATCGCGCACCAGTTCCACCTGATGAGGGAGAAGCACCCCGAGAAATTCAACAGCAGGTATGAGACTATGTGGAGAGCGTATGGAGTCTTCAACCTTGCTTTGCGGTTGTTATGCTGAAGAATTACTGTCCTGCTAACAAAGCCCTTATTTTGTGTTCTTTATGGTGGGGGCGGGCCCGTGTTCATCACGCGTGACCTGTGTGAGGTTCAGCGCTGTTGAAGCGTGCACCTGCGAGCAGGTTAGTTGTGCACAGGTGTGCACTGATCAGCCAGGGGACTGTATGGAGGAGCCAGGCACTGCTGTGTTTAGTCTATCACAGTAACAACAGAACATCCTGTCAGCATCCTCGCAGGAGCAGCATGCTTTAACAAACCACAGACCCAACTGTACAGCTGTCAACATTGACAGGCTTGTGCAGGGGAGAACGACAGTGCTAGCGAGCCGAGAATGCAGTGTTTAGGCTAGTGCTTATTATCAGGGTGCAGGGCCTTGCATTTCAAATGATTGCATCCTGTTCTAACAAAGCGTGACTGCCCCCCCCCCCCACACACACACACTCTACAGCAGCGGAGCGATGCTGTTATGTAAATGGATTTTGTTCCCCAACAGCCGCTTCACTCTGCTCTGCTCTGTGCTTGTGATGCTCGTTTGAACTTCAGGATGGGCAGCCCGTCATAGGATTTATTTATTAGCTGTTTGCAAGAAGGTTTGCTGTTTATCATCCCAAAGCACAAAGCAGAGAGCAACAAACAACTTAACTTCCATTAAACAGAGGCTGACGAATATGAAATCCTCAGCAACAGACCACAAATAGTTTGCAATGCTTTCTTCCAGCCTCCCTAGAAGGTTGGTATCTTCCCAAGCAGTGTTGCAAGACTTCAGCCCTGCACTGTGCACCTGCTTTTACATTTTGCTGACAGTATTTTTCTGTTAATTGGTATTTGGATACTGGAATTTGAACTGGCTATGACACCTATCCCAAGCTCTGTTGATTAAGCCAAATGTTGGGGCCTGTGTGCTTTAGATACCACTAGGGGGCAGAGAGAGCAGAGAAGTTTTCAAACAAGAATTCCTGTGAAGTGAACTTATTTCATTGCCCAGAGGGTCCCTCAGATTGCATGTTCTTTCTTTTCTGATAATTTGCACCCCTGCTTGGGGACTGGGGGATCTTTCCGCAGTGTCAGGAGCAGGGCTGATGCAGCATGTCTAACCTCTGGGTGCAGCTTGTAGAGAACATGCAGGGAGTGCCAGAGACAGTTTTCATTCATCGGCATCTATTTAAAGGAACATGTTTTCAAGGATAATAAAGTAAAAGTGCATTATTGTCAGATTTCCAATATCCCAGTTTTTGCTCATTTTACAACACATTACCTACATAAAGAGCGATCAACATGATTGACAATACGTTTTCAAAGTGTGTTGATTTTCATTGTGAACCAGATCGATCAAGGGGCTTACCCAGGTGTGCACCGCTGCTGACACACCTCCTGATTATAAGAAGTGAATGGCAGAGACCCTGCATCTAATAGCAATGATTTGGCATCTCCTCTTGAGAATATTTAATTTTATATAATTGAATCGATAGACTGAGGAGGCGAATTCTTCCCAAGCCTCTGCTAATCCCCACAGTGTGTCCATTATTAATGCTCAATTAGCAGCTCTGTATCTTTCACGCCTGCAGTTTCAGTTCACCTGAAGGAACAGCATGTGAAAGTACTGACACCTCACTCCAGGATTACCGCAAAGTATGTGAAAATACCAGCAGTTGTAAAATATGCGTTTGCAATCTTAGCACAAATAGCAGTATTAGTAAGACACTTAGTGGGACACTTCCCAGACTGACATGCTTTGTATAACAATGGATTAGTGTCACCATGTCTAACCTTAAATTAGTCAAAAAATAAATGACTCCAGGCTTGGAGTCCAGATTTGCATTAGGATGTGAGTTGAAAAGCCTGAACTGTCCCAAACTGTCCTAGTGTACATAGAGTCATATGGTAACACTATGCAAGAGTGGGAAAGCCCTGTTTGCTCTGTGATGGTGTGGACAGCAGCACGACGCAATGCATCCTGCAGCCCAGCATGCTGCGACTCTCGTTACCTGACCTGGCCTCGTTATCTTGCACTGCAGGGTAGCAGCCCTGAGTGGGCAGCCCAGGTAATTGCCTGTGTTTGTCATTCAGGATTCTTTTGATTTTCCGGTTCATCACAGTTCACATTGCCTCATCCTTTTTGTTTACATGTGTGACTTACTATTGGGCTGCAGTGCTTGAGGTCCGCCCCTGTTCTTGGAATGCACTCACTGCAGTAGCACACTGGCAATGGTTACATAGTGGAAGCATGTCTCCTAGGAATTCTAATGTACTCATTGAGGCTGGAACACTGCAGATCAGTGGAAGAGACTGGAAGAGGCCAAGTTTCCCACTCAAACACAATACAGAGGCATGAATTAGAGTCGCTAGAGCTAGGAAGCTAATATATTGTGGCAAAGAAAGGATGCCAGTGGACTAGTGTGTCACCAAGCTCCTGGTAATGCTGTAATGCTGAGGTTTTCTGTACAACTTTCGAGAAACCCAAGTCTGCCTGTTCTTTCCAATAAGTTATAAAAGGGACCGCATGCTATACCCAGAACGTGACTGCAGGTCGAACAGAAATATACATGGAACAAACAAATGTTCAACCAAAATGCAAACAGGCTTGTGTCATGACAGATGCAGGTTAAAAAGCTGGATGCATAGCATGCCAAAATGATGGTAATTGTGTTTAGTGCTGAAGTCCTCCCTGTACTTTGTACAGCCGGTCAATATATATACATAGTAAACCCAAAACGAAATGTGCCTGATTATACAAACTGTACAGAACTTCCATTTGCCGCTCTAGGGATTCCTCATTTTCTTTGAGGGCAGCCACCTGACTGCCCTGTGCACTCTGTGGTACTGCTCCAGCTCCAGCACCCCTTCCACAGCCCCTGCTGGGTGGCTGGCTGGGAGCTCAGCAGGCACACAGGTATCTCAAAGAGGATCAGAAGCACAATTAAAACTTTCAATTGATCTCCACTAACAAAGTGCTGCCTAACAGATGACGTGTTATCTGCAACGAGGGTCATAAAAAATCAAAGCACCAAGCAACGACCCAGAGCAGACGCACTTAACCAATCCAAATTCACTCTGGTCACAATTTCCTTTTCATTTAAACTGGCTTTACTGGCTCGCAGATCCCCAGTACTGAGTTCTCTATACTGTACTGTATTGAATGTGCTGGCTCTCAGATCCCCAGTACTGAGTTCTCTGTACTAGACTGTATTGAATGTGCTGGCTCTCAGATCCCCAGTACTGAGTTCTCTGTACTAGACTGTATTGAATGTGATGGCTCTCAGATCCACAGTACTGAGTTCTCTATACTGGACTGTATTGAATGTGCTGGCTCTCAGATCCACAGTACTGAGTTTTCAATACTATTATACAGTAAAATAAATGTTCTGAATTTCAGAGCCACAGTACAGTACAGAATTATCTATACTAGACTATATTGCATATCGTTTTTTGCTTCCATTTAAAGAACATACACACACACACACACACACACACACATACATACATACATACATACATACATACATACATACATACATACATACATACATACATACATACATACATACATACATACATACATACATACATACATACATACATACATACATACAGCAAGGAGGCTGTGTGGTCCAGTGGTTAAAGAAAAGGGCTTGTAACCAGGAGGTCCCCGGTTCAAATCCCACCTCAGCCACTGACTCATTGTGTGACCCTAAGCAAGTCACTTAACCACCTTGTGCTCCGTCTTTAAGGTGAGACGTAATTGTAAGTGACTCTGCAGCTGATGCATAGTTCACACACCCTAGTCTCTGTAAGTCACCTTGGATAATGGCATCTGCTAAATAAACAAATAATAATACATACATACATGCATGCATACATACAATCAGCTACAAGGAACCAGACGAGCACTGAAGGTCCAAATGCTCTCCTCCTGGTTGTACCAGTTCTTATGTTCTTAATTTTTTAAGGCTCATTTTGAATTTCTCATGACAGACTAGGAAACAGTCACTTAAGTGCTTTTCCATTGTGCTGCTGCAGTGAATAGGGGCAGTATGCATGGCTCCTCAGGGCAGCCTCTGATTCCCTTCAGATAGCACTGCATTACAACAATGGCTTCGCAATGTGATGGTTCTACAAGCCCAGCCATTCAATCTAAAACTCACTTTGGGGGATGAAGCTTCTGATCCTGCACTGGAAAGCTTACACAACTTGACCTCGTTGTCTCCCAGCTTGCCATAACCAAGGAATTCAACTCTGTCAAGGTCTATTGAAAAGGTTATGCAAATACATTCCCCCCAGAATCCTGAAACTCCCTGTATCTGGCACCTATTATAAGACAATCTTGAACTATCTCAGAAACTTTTCTCCATGCCCGCCAAGTGCTTGTGGTACTGAATCACCCCCCAAAATGTTCAGTTATATTTTCCCAAATCTGTCTCGCAGTTTTTTCCTTTTTTCTAGGATTTCTTTAAAGAGCTGTTTTGAAAGACTAAATAATGGTTTATCTGCATGGAACTTTTTCATATTGTTGTTTACGAAACAAACAGTTTTATAAACAGCAAAATGTATTCTGTTAATCTAACAAACACACTTAAAAAATAAATAAATAAAACAGTATTTGCATAATAAGCTGGCCCTTCCACTCCTGGTCTTTGGTCCAGCCCTGTTCTGAAGTGTTTAATTGAACCAATTAACCCTCAATCCAGACCCTGAAGGAGTTCATTATGTAATGATACCTGTTAAACTTGGAGTGGGATAGACCTCCAGGACTGTGACTGGACACCCCTGCACTGAAAGTCAATTCATTTCCACTAGAAGTCTTTCTCAATGTCTTTGACGTTTGTTATTGAATTTATGAAGTTTCTTTTAGTATTGGGAGCTTGTGGTGGGGGAGGGGTATTTGGAATCTGGAACCCTCCAATGGAAATGCCCCCCCCCCTCCTGTCCTGAATCATTAGCTGTGTAACCTAACCCCCATGTTGTCCTCTGCTATATCTCATCCTGAGCAAGGTCTTCTGTAGCAGCCTCAATAGGATTGTGTTACTATAAATATTTCAGATATACACAATCAGTGCAGATGTTCAGGATGATCTGAATGCATGCCGTGCGGCTGGGTGTTTGTGCTCACGGTGTTTGCAATGAGAGAGCAGTCCGTGGCATGCCAGAATCAGTGGCCCTCTCATCAGATACACCAGGAGTAGGTTTACACTGAAAGAACACTCCGGGAGGAAAGCAATACTTCGGAAAATAAAACATGCAGCACGAGAAATCGGAGTACAAGATAAAAACACGTGGAGAATAGAAACTATTCCTGTCAAAGAATGCACGTTTTAACAATACTGTATATATCTATATCTATATCTATATCTATATATACATATATATATATATATATATATATATCTATATATATATATATATCTATATATATATATATATCTATATCTATATATATATATATATATATATATCTATATATATATATATATATATATATATATATCTATATATATATATATATATATATATATATATAGATATATATATATATATATACACGTGTTGTAAATACCAATGCCCTGACTCTTTCTTCCTGGTTCTGGTTCCAGGGTGAAGAACAAGCTCTGGTACTTTGAGTTCGCGACGACCGAGACCTTCTCTGCCACCTGCAAGAAACTCAACGAGAGCGTGGAGGTGGAGGTGAGAGCGCCAAGCTGCACCGGCACACTGTGCCATTCACTGTGTTGAGTGACAGGAACCTGCCACACTGCCGCGGGACAGGGCCTGGAATCAGCTTCTTCGCTTGTCCAGGCAGGCCTGCAGCTTGCATGTATATATTTTTATGGGCCTGTGGCAAAGTGGTTTGCAGTGCACAGGTGTAGTGGTGATGTGATTAGGAAACAGAAGACAAGTCAAGAAACAGGTTTTATTATTGTAATCCTGGTCTGGCAACCACAAAGAATAATCCCAGGCAATACACAGCAATGTGTATTGCACTGTTTCAAAACAACGGGTTACAGTCCGGAAGTAATAAGACACAGTTCAAAATGACTAAACACAGTAGAACACACACACACACACACACGTTCACAAGTCCAGAGTGAGTGCTATAGTGCTCATGGTGTAATACAATTTACACGTGTACAATGGTGCAGTGTTGTCCAGGTTTAGTGCTGGCCTGTAGCGACGGATCGTGTTAGCTGTCTAATAATAACAAACAAGTAGATTTTTAGACACGACAAAACAAACAAAACACTCACTGTAATTTCACAGTACTCCTTTCCGGTTTCAGCTTAACCATAACAAAGGAACAGATCACCTCGCTACGTCCCCTTACGTACTGTCAGTCACGCCCCTTTGGTTGCCACATTGCTTCCCTTCCGGGTCGATGACTTGGTGTACTGTAGCTCTGCCCCCTTTCTAGATGGCCAACTTCCACCTAACCCTGGGAATGAATTGTCAGGCCATCCAGTCCGGGGCACTCTGTTCCCTTTACACAGCACCCTCACAGGTTCAGAGGGAGATTTATAACCAAGATTCATTTTTTTTTCTGTCACAGGGCCTTAGCAGACTGCTCAGGTCTGCTTTGAATAGCCTCTCAGTGCAGGGTAACCCATTCTCAAGAGCATTCACAATTAATGTATACTAAACTCCCCCTCAATGCTGACACTGTACAAGCACTACAATATTCCTTTTGCAGGAGCACAGTAACATCCCTGAACTCTGATAATATCATATGCATTGAGTTTCACACTCACAACCTGCCCCCCAGGCATATTGACTGATACCACTCCTCACACTTAGCCCCAGGCTCCTTCATCCCATCCCTCTCATCAGACCTGTAATACGACCAGCCCCCCCCCAGTGCCCTCGCTGAACCATCTGATAACGGAGCCTGCTCTAACACTCTATCAGCAAAATCAAAGTTCCGTGTCTGAAGGCTGACCCTGCTCACGAATCTTGATGCATCCCACTGGCTCACAGGATTGATTCTTTTAGCAGAATGCAATGCTCTCTGTCAACAGCCTCCTGTTTTTCAGGAGCAAGAATACAAAATGTTACTCAGATACTAAAATAAATTATCTTATAAAAGTTTATCATGTTAAATTTGAACGATAATTCTGAGTTTTCCCATGTTTTTTTTTATTTTTTTTTATAAGATTTACAATACCTCTTTACAATGCTTCCCTATTCTTTCACCTATGCTGTTACGAAGGGACACTTTTATATGGGTTTTGGCGCAGCATTGTGGCTAAGCACTTTTTTGAGAGTTTTTGAGTTTCAGTCCCTGTGCTGTAATTGTATACAAGCCTGCACCCCCAGCCAGCCAATCAGAGAAGAGAACCAGAGGGATTGCTTTCCAGCATTCTGAGACTCAGCACAAGTACAACTGCAGGCCAGCCGCTCCGTTACGAGCTGCAGATATCCTCTGAGGATTGGTGAACTGAAGCTGAAAGCTTATTAATAATGTGTATTAACAAACAGAAAAAAAGAACAATACTGGGTACATTTGAAATCAAATGTCAGATCTTTGAACGTACTAAAACCTAAAGAAGGACCACTCTGGATCCCAGTACAGCATAGTATCTTAACCCACCGTTTATACAGAGCTCCTGTTACAGTACAGGCTCACTGCAGTGGCTGTTTGCAGGCTTGCCTGTAGGTTTCATCTCCAAAGCCATCGCTCAGGACAATCTAATAAAAACAATTCGATAATACATGAAAAGAACTACAAATTCTAATAACAGAATTGTACAGGGCTGTCAAGCTAGTATTATCTTTTCCAGCCTACACAATGATACAGAACAGCCTCTAAACATGACATATATTTTACATCAATCAAAACACTACACACAGTACACAACAACATTCTGTGACAGGAGCTTTTTTCAGAGGGGTGCCTGGAAAACTGCCATGGAATATAACAACATAATATCCTTATTCCTTCAATTGAAAATTAAGTATACTGAGTTAATAGAAGGACAGAACCCAGGGCCTTATTTTCCACTGTGCTGTAATGATCATTTATTGAGGTCAAAATATGCTGTACTTTCTGTAATTACACATTTTTCCTGTTTAAATTTTACTCCCATATTCCATGTCCCTCAAACTGGAATATAAATCTAAATGAAGGGCCATGGTCAACACAACTTAATACAGGGAAGTGGAAAATGCACAGATCTCTCACATAGTTACACAATATTCAGGTCTGATCCCTCATGGTAATCTCCAGTCAGAGCAGGCTAACCCCCCCCCCCCTCTCTCTCTCTCTCTCTCTCTCTCTGTTTCCTCTCGTCCAGTGCGACGGGATCATCCTGGACCTCAGCAACACCTCTTTGGAGGGCATCGCTGTCCTCAACATTCCCAGCATGCACGGTGGCTCAAACCTGTGGGGCGAGACTAAGAAGAGGCGGAACTACAACCGCATGAGCAAGAAAGTGCCTGAGAAAGCACCGTCCAGCACCGTCATCGATGCCAAGGAGCTCAAGTTTTGTGTGCAGGGTGAGCATGTTGGGGGTTCTGTATATATTTATTGAGAGTCAGCACAGGAGATCCACAAGCATGGAGATTGTGTTCAGGAGAGACCCGGGGGCCTTCAAAGCTAAGAAGTATGTTTATGAGAACGGACCAGATAATAATCCAAGAAGAAGTGCTGACCACGCCTGACCCTGCTGCTGCTTATTGCAGGACTCTGCTTGAAATTGGGTTTTGGCAGCACTTGTGAAGGCATTTATTTATATTGTGTGCAGCTGTGAACTACCTGGGTCAACTCAGAAAACAGTTTGCTTGTTAGTCCCTGGGCTGGGTTTGAACCTGCAGAAAGTCAGTGTCTCTTTCACTGCACACCAGCCCTGCTTGGGGCTTCAGAGACAAATCTCCTTTTATGGCTGAACTGAGTTATAGAGCCGTAAGAGGCTTTCAGAGGCTGTCTGAACAAAGGGAAGGGACAGCGGGGAGAGAGAGAGAGAGAGAAAGAGAGACTGCGGAGAGCGCAAGCATCACGCATCTCCTTAAAAAACAGATGAGCTACTCTTCCTCCTGCTCACCCCCTCTCAGCTGCTTCCCTCTGGCTGAAAACCAATTCAGGATATTACATCTATCAACACTCCTCTCTCTCCCTCTCTCTCTCTCTGTTGCCTTTAAACTGCAGCTTGAACTACCAAGTCTGGTTTCCATGGAGATGTTGTCGGGGTCTTGTTGAATGTGCCTGGCCTGCCTGAACAAGGCAGAGAGAGGGAGAGAGAGAGAGAGAGGGAGAGAGAGAGAGAGAGAGAGAGATAATTGTTCACTTGCTTCTCCACTCCCTCTGCAGTGCTGAGTGCTCCCATGTTATTTCACAGTTTGTTAATACACGAATATGATTCTCACGGTCAGGTCGCGTTGACACCGTTGACACACACAAGCATTGCACTCCAGTGTGAGGACCCTTGACTGATTCACCTACAGCCCTGAACCCTCTACACCTCTAGGTTAGATAGTAACTGTGGTTCAAAAACCCTAACTCAGCCACCTCTCCCAGAATCACACCCAGGTTCCTGGCCCAGCTTGCAGCTGCAGATTGGGTCTGGAACTGAAACAATGCAGAGGAACCTCAGAACCTCTCAACGCAGGTGAAAAAGCAAATCAGAAAGGGTCTGCAAAGGATCCATTCCAGGTGAAAAGTGTAGTTTGTTTTCCATCTGTGGTGATCAGGTCAAATAGGAATCCTGAGATAATGCGTCCAGGAAAAAACCTGATAAAGCCCGCTCTTTTGAAACCAAGAAAAACTATTTGGAAGTTTATCTGCAGGTTTCACAGACCCAGTGTAGCACTAATCTTACATTATCTTTCCAAAAGTAACATTAGGTAGTCCAAGATTAGTGTTAATTGGGCTGGGAAACTTGCCGTACATGCTGTTGCCCTTCTTGGGGAAACCTATTTACGGCCACCATTTAGACCATTAATCTTCAAGGCTTCAGTTGAATTGAATGATTAAATTGAATTATATTCCCCTTTTTCATGAGATGCGTTCAGCACGCTAAAGCACTGTGATGACGCTGGCTAACCATGACCCAAGGTGCGGTATTGAAGTTTTCCTTTATAATCTGACCTGGACTTGTCATTGTAGGCAATGGAAAACCAGCAGAGGAGAGAACCAAATCAACTGGGAAACAGGCTATTGAGAGGGTGAGAGGGAGAGAGGGAGAGGGGGAGGAAGAGGGAGAGAAGGAGGAGGAGAGGGAGAGGGAGAGGGGAGAGGGAGAGGAGTAGAGGGAGAGGGAGAGAGGGAGAGGAGGAGGAGGAGTGAGAGAGAGGGAGAGGGGGAGAGGGAGAGGAGACAGAGAGGGAGAGGGATTGTTGTCAGTTGACTCATATCGCTAATCTTTTGCTGCTACAGGCAACGCAATAGAAATGAAATACATTCAACATAAAAGCCGCTTGCAACTTTGAGCAGATGTCCTTCCAGAGCTTTGATACACAAAGCTATTAATAACTTAAAAACACTGAACTGATCCACCCGGGACACACAACCTGAGACGACCATCTCCTCCCCATTATATCCAGGCTGCACTTCTCTGGTGCGCTGGGTCAGATAGCTGTAATGTTAGTTCCCAATTATTTTAGGAATGACAAGCTTATCACATGTATAATTTCTGCAACTTGAACCCAACTGGAAAAAGATACTGTACTATAGGTCAAAAATCTTCTTCATTAGGACCCTGAATGGTGTAGTTTAGTACACAGGGCATACAATCAAGACCAGTATTTAATCCAAAAAGTTACACAACTGAAAGAAATATATATATTTTTTTCAGGCTAATTTCTGACAAGGCTCCCAGTCTCTCAGCTCTAACCACTAGACCACGCTGCCTCCCTCCCAATCCCTCAGCTCTAACCACTAGACCATGCTGCCTCCCTCCCAGTCTCTCAGCTCTAACCACTAGACCACACTGCCTCCCTCCCAGTCCCTCAGCTCTAACCACTAGACCACGCTGCCTCCCTCCCAATCCCTCAGCTCTAACCACTAGACCATGCTGCCTCCCTCCCTGTCCCTCAGCTCTAACCACTAGACCACACTGCCTCCCTCCCAGTCCCTCAGCTCTAACCACTAGACCACGCTGCCTCCCTCCCTGTCTCTCAGCTCTAACCACTAGACCATGCTGCCTCCCAGTTGTTCTGGTGGCTGTGAATGAGGGCAGTCTATTGCTCTAGTGGTAAGTTGTGTGTCAGGGAATGTGGCGTGTGAATGGAGCTCTGAGAGGCTCTCAGTGCTAATGCAGCTCCACTCCCTCGGGACGAGGCTTTTATTTCATTAGTTGCTCCTGTAAATCCTTTTCGGAAACACAGATTCCTGGAGGGGGGTAGGGGGGAGAGAGCTTGAATTTCACTGAGGGGAGCGAGGGAGAGAGACTTGCACATATTCAGCACAGAGTGTTGCATCAGAGCAGAAACTAAAATGCACATAATCCCAATTATACAGAAAAGAATAACACACACTGATGTTTCAAGCTGCTATGGACAGTAGAGTTAAATCTGTTATTGTCAAAAACAAATTGAAACCAGCAGTAGACTTGCATTGTTTGGATAATATAATTGAAAAGGCATTCCCAGACAGAAAAACTCCAGAGATAATGACATTAAAGCCTCTGTACTTTGAGAGCTATGAAGTGCAGTGTTGTACTATACTGTGAATACCAGAGGGCTGGCATTCTCATTGACATCGAGGCAGGAGAGAACGACACACAACAGGACAGATGATCAGAGGGGCTGTTTGTAAACCAGCACTGTTCCTGGGTTCAGATTTCTACATCAAAGCACAGGACTTTGGATATGGAAACAATTGCTTTTGATAATTAGATGCAGCAGGATGGAACTCAGTATTAAGCAGAAAAGATGTACCTCTGCATCTGGTAACACCACGGTATTAATCAGAAGGACCCACGTTTCCTGTGGTTCCCTTTGCAGAATACTGTCTGTGGATTGCCCAGGTTTACGACCTGCACTTGTCTTTCCCCTGTGCTTTCAGTGTCAAGTAGCAAGCAGTGAGATAACACATGCTGTTTAAATACATAAATAAGTATTTAATTAATATGCAATTAACCCTTTGTTGAAGTTTCGTTCCATGTTAATAAACAGTCACTAGATATGCCATGCATGTGTGTATCTATCACTCGACTGCCACTGGAGCTCATATTTCCAAAGTAGGTTCAATATGTTTTTTGAGACTCGGTAAATAAATAATGCACATTAAAATGACAGGATAGCTATTCACAATCACGTTTTCAAATTGTGATGACTGCGTGAATATTGTATTAGTAGCTTTACATAGCGGTCTGCGTATGTTTATAAAGCACTGCATGGGCAGTTTCTCTTTGTGTAACAGAAGCCTGCTGTCCACACCTCCACCTTCACACTCAGGCCTCCACATTGTTCAGTACTGAAAGAGTTAAGATCCTGTAGAACTGTGATGTTCCCATCATGCCTGGAGACAGAGCAGCAATAGGGTTTCTTTCCATTAACATCATTCAATTACTGAAAGGCTGTTGAGTTTGTACGCAGTACAAAAAAATAAATACATAAAAAAAGATTGAAAAAAGAGTGTTTTGTTTTTCAGTGCAAATGTCTGGTAATAATGAAACTGTCCCCTTGCAATAGACAGGGATTGCTTCAGTGTGGAAATCGTGAGGTCTGTGTAAACAACACAAAACACCAGCCTGCTCCTGCCTCACAGCCTCCATCCCTCAGCACTGAGGCAAGCTCTTCAGCTGGAATGAGAGCACTAGACCACACTCATTTCTTTGTAATGTTGTTGATGCTGAATCATAGGGATCCTTTAAGAGCATTGGGTTTATAGATCAATCAGCTACTAGGAACCGGACTAGCCTGTAAATGTTTTTATGTTCTTTTCTTCTTACAAACATGGATTGTAACTTGAGATTTTGTTTTTAAATGTAAAGATTATTCCATATGCTGAAATCCTCCAGACTGTCTGGGAGAGGCGCTTGTGGAGCTAGATTAACAAAGCTCCAATGCAAAATCTGCACCTTTGTTTGTGGAATTCAGGGACTCAAGTTTAATACAAGCTGGCACTGGTGACACTGCGTGCAGGACATTGTGATGCATCTGATCAGTGCCAGACAGGAGGGTGGCAGGGTAGGTAAGCTATGTCATGGAGAGTTGGGTCTATTATTAGCATTGCCTTGGTGACACAAGCTGCATGAACCTGAGGCTGATTAAAAAATAAGAAGATTGTTAATGTCATAACTGCCTTTAGTCATAACTGCTATCTGATTATCAACGTTGCAAGGCGGCAAGCAAGAGCTATTTATAGGACTGGCTGCAAGACGAGGCCTTGACTTGAATCTGAGAACCAGTGTGCTGTTAGTGTTCAGGATAATGCGCATTATGAACATGCAGGGTGGCTGTTCTAGGGTTCTCTTTCTTTCCAGCCCTCTCGTATCACCCTCTCAGGCCTCTGAGCACTTCAAATTAGGTGTTAACATTCACAATATTGTGCTAGTTCTTACTTCCCCCCCAACGTTGCTGTTTCTCTGTACGGTTACACAGTCTGGATTTATATGGGCTTCCCGTTTCATTTGTGTCTACCAGTTTCTATTTGCAGTTTTTGGTTAAATTAACTGCCAGGGTAAATCAGTAGCAGTTTGCTTGTTTTAATGAGTTCTTCCCAGTGTGTGAAGTATACTGGTTCCCCAAGGCT
Source organism: Acipenser ruthenus (assembly GCF_902713425.1). NCBI lineage: Eukaryota > Metazoa > Chordata > Actinopteri > Acipenseriformes > Acipenseridae > Acipenser > Acipenser ruthenus. The sequence goes on along the minus strand of NC_081199.1, from coordinate 40,186,492 downwards.
AATCCTTGCGTTGTGAGTAGAGTATTGTGTCACATTGAGGATGGTTAAAGTCACACCTCCTCTCTCCCTCCCCCTCTCTCTCTCTGCTCAGACCTGAGTGACCAGCTGCTGGAGGTGGTGGGTCTGGAGGGAGCCATCGAGATGGGGCAGATCTACACAGGGCTGAAGAGCGCCGGGCGCAGGCTGGCACAGTGCAGCAGCGTCACCATCAGGTAAGAGTGAGGGCCAGGAGAGACCTGCTGTTCAGGATCTGGGCTGGAGTGTGAAATATCTTACCTTGAAGAAAATTAGTGGTGTACCTTATGAAAGTTAACCATTTGCACACTTGCAGTTTTCCCATGGTTCCCATGGTTATCATATCTTTCCATGTTTTACCAATGCTTACCTATGCTTTTTCAAGCTTGTTCTATGCTTTATTGCAAGGCAGTGGCTGGCTGGCTAGTGTGGCTGTGCACTGGAAAGAAGTGCCAATTTGAACAGCCCCTCTTGTCCCAGGGTCTCACTGTATTGTGTGCATCTCGTTCCAGGACCTCCAAGCTGCTGCCCATGCAGATCGATGGGGAGCCCTGGATGCAGCCTCCCAGCACGGTGAGAGCCTCCTCCTCCCAACCCTTCCCTCTCTTTCAGCTGTGTTTCCTACTGTATATCCTTCTCACTCTACAACATAATCTGGGGTGCATTGCCATATATGTTGTGTATGATGAATTAGGCTTCTTTTATCTCTGTAGTAAAACTGGATTCAAAATGGATGCCAAATGAATTATTCTGACATTGAAAATGCATGCCAAGGTAGAACCTGCTGTGAATCCAAATGTGTTCAATGTTTATTTGCAGAATAATGTAAATGCTGTTGTTCTTCTCCCTCTCAGATTAAAATCACGCACAAGAACCAGGTGCCGATGCTGCTCGGACCCCCACAGAAGACCCCCTTCTTCTTCCTGAAGCGGCGGAACCGCAGTCGGGATTAGAAAGGGGGGGCGGGAAGGGGGGGCCGGGGAGCACACTGGTGAAGGAGAGAGGAAGTGAGGTGGGGAGGAGGAGGGGGGGGGGATACAGCGCTGCAGGACAGGACTCCAATACTCCTAGTGTACTGAGAGTAAAAGAGATAACAAGACACAGTAACAAAGAAATCTGCCTCCCCCAGGAGCCAATCCTGCTATAAGAAGTGCGTCTGGGACCAGTGAAGCACCTCCATCCCAGTCCCTCACTCCTCGTCACCCTCTGGACTCACTCAGCCGCTCTCCACACTGACTCCTCAATATCTCCCAGGACAGACAGGACAGACACAACCTCTTTAACTCCCAGGTCCTGCCATGCTGGTTTGTGCAGGAGAGGTGGGACTGGGAGCCAGCGATACAAGTCAGTCCACAAGGCGATCCACTGGGCACATTAATGAGATCGAGTAGCTCTTTCCCTGGAAGCAGCAATAAATAATGGATCAGTTGATGTTTTATGTTTATTTTTGTGCCCCCCCCTGAGCCCATGTACTCTCAAAGCACACAGAGAGGAGAACATGAATCTCATCATTTATTAAATATTATTGGAATGTGCAGCTTGGAACTTGGTTTAATTAAAGTGTTTGTTTATGGATTCTGTGGGCTTACTAATGTTAACCCACTGTTGCTCTTTTTAAGATTGCCAGCACTGAGTTCTCTATACTGTACTGGATTGAATTAGTTGGCTCGTAGATCCCCATTACAGTACTGAGTTATCTATACTAGACTGTATTGAATGTGCTGGCTCTCAGATCCACAGTACTGAGTTCTGTATACTAGACTGTATTGGATATGCTGGCTCTCAGATCCACAGCACTGAGTTCTCTACACTAGATTGTTTTAGCTTGTCATGAAATGATAGATTGAGAAAATGTACACTGTAGAACTGAACCCCTGTGACAGAGATCTCGGACCAGCCCTCAGTACTAGACAGTATACTCTTTTCAGTGTGGCTACTGACAACCATACAGAGATGAAGGACACAGCTAGTGGAATACTGCATTTATATAACATACTATGCTTGCTATAACATGAACCAATTGTATTAACACATTCTGGTTCATGATCTAGACTGTTGTGGGTTTATTTAACAGTAGTCTAGTAGTCTAGAACAGTTTTGTGACTATCAAACTATATTATTCTCATTTAAAAAATGTCTTTGTGTTTTTAGGGACGATATCTTACTTTCATCAGTAAAACAAACCCAGTGTCCAGTACAACGATGGATTGAATAGTACAAGGACAATGTGCTCAAGGGAAAGGGGCCAGTTAATCACTGATCAATTTCACTTGCTAGAGGATGCTTTTGCAAGCCTCGAAAGAGCCTGATTGAATTCACTGTGATGGAAACAGCGAGGGATGTTATTAGCGAAAGGGGAGATTGGATTGAACTAGCACATGATCGGTGATGTGCTCAGTGCTTCACACCCCACAGAGTTCAAGCCTGTCATGGTTAATGCATCTTCCTGCTATATCCTGGAAGGGCATTCCAACCAGAGCACTGAAATGATGAGGAGCAGCCCCACACCCCATCATTGACACTGGCTGTCTGCTCTCTCTCCGTACCCCCATCTCCATTTCCTCTCCCTCCCTTTCTCCAGAAATGCTTCCACTTCTCTTATTGAACTCATGTGATTCAGTTTGCTTCAGCTGCCCTGCTGCTTCCCTGGCAGCTTTACAATGCAATATGTTTATCACCCCTCCAGTTGCGTGACATTCCCTTTTTGCTCCTCATTTACTCAGCATTGTCGGCCTGTATCCCCCAGGACAAATGCAGTGCATTAAAAGGTCATGTCCTTTTCTTAATATTACTGCATCAATGCCAAAACTGAACGAAGAGGGGGTTTCGTTCACACAGTGCACACTTTGAAACAAAGCACGAGGACAAACTGAAGCCAACGCATGAAGGCTAAGTATATCCGCTGGTAAAGGTGTTACTGTGGGAGGCACGATCGCAGGGTGGTACAGTCCTGGCTCTCCATGTCTCCTCTGTGAGGGGAGCTGTGAGTGTGTGCACTGTGCTGGTGTACTCTCAAACTTATTATTATTATTATTATTATTATTATTATTATTATTATTATTATTATTATTAGCCTTAAAAGCCTCTGGCCACACCAGAACAAGTGTAATACAAGCAAGTGACATTTCAACCAAAAACTATAAATATAACAAAAAAGCAAAAGCTACAGACCATTTCTGTTAAAGCCTGGTGAAGTCCCAACAGCACTGGGACACCAAGGTGTTGATAAACACACAGAAAGAACACCAGACTGTAACTGCAATAATGCTCAAGCAGTCTGTCTACAGGACTGCTTGCAGTGCCTCCAGACTCCTCACCAAGTCTCTTCTCCTGTGTTTTGTTGTGACAGTTCCAGTTCTCATTTCCACTTTGACCGTTCATGTCATGTGTTACTGCAGAAACCCTACCAGCAACGTGAAGAGTCAGCACACCTAATTGCAGTGTAGCTGACATCACCTGACCCTTTCACTAGTTTTGATTTTCCTTCTACGGAATTGAGATTGTTGACAAAATGGTGCAGGTTCGTTGAAAAGGATTTTTACATAGCACACAATGAATGTCATTGTAAAGGATCCTGAGCTGAATGACAATCTGCACACACTTGTTGTCTACAAGTACTGAATCCACTTTTTCCAAACGTCCCTGGGGACATTAATGTGGTTTTGGTCAAACTCCAGGGCTCCAGGAATGGAGCTTTGGCAGGAGTGGGACCCAGTCCGAGTCCCATGAAGAGGGGATTGGCGGAGCTGCAAGCTGGGCAGCACAGCTCAGAAGAACCTTGGGTTCAAGACCTGGTTCTTTCAGTCCCTTTATCCAGAGGACCCAGAGATGAGGGTAGGCAGTGTCCTTCTGCAGGGACACTCAGCTGCCCAGGTGCCTACAGAACTCAGAAAAAGAGGAAGGCATTGAACCTGGTTGTCATTTTTAAATATGGTAGTTCAAGTGCTCAAAAAGCCAGTGCAGTGCTCCTAACCAATGATATCGAGGAATAAATCCCAGGCTATACAGATTCCATTGGGTTATAATGTGCAGGATATTAAAATGCAAAACAGCAAACGTGTTGAACTGTGATGGGGCTGGACGGCAGGAGTGCAGGGACGGGGACCTCACTGTCACTGTGGAGACAGAAGCCTGCTTCCCTCCCTGGCACAGCTCTGCCCACTCCTGAGCTCTGAGCAGGCACCCTAGTGCCTTGTTTATCTGTCCACAGACAGACACACACAATGCAGTAGACTGTGAGGTGCACCACTGCCTCCGGAGAATGCTCTTTCTCAATAAGGTTAGAGAAAGAAAGACACTACCAGTAGAGTAGGGTTCATATCATTGCTGAATGTAACATTGTAAGCGTGTGTAGAAATGACTCCCCCTATCTAGTTGGATATTTAGTTGTTCTTCTCCCTCCTAAGTGGCGGTGTGGAGCAGGGCGAGCGTGCTGCCCTCTCCTGGCTGCCTGTGACTATTGCATGGGATCTGCATAGCTCTGTACCCCACCCCAGTGTTACATGTTTACATCCATGCTGTTTTAGAACAAATAAAAGAATGATGACTATCGCCCATGACTCCTGCTGTTTTCATTGCTGGGATTGTGGGAATAGGAGGACTGGCCAACACTCTGTGATATGAACCACTGGAATACTCCAAACCTGCCCCTAAGTTCACGCTACAAACTAGTTTCTACAAATCTCATAATATTCCCGCTGTACCTTATAAACCTGGGTAGAAAAATACTGCTTGATTACGATCAGTGAATATCATGAACTATGTTCTAAAGCAAAACTTCAATGTGACGTGGTGCATTTCTACTGTACCAGCAATAAGTAAATCACATTTACAGAGGTCATCGTTCAAGAAGCATTTGAGAAGAGGCTGCACAGTGCTTTACTTTACACATCCCAATCATGACATGTACAGTAGCCTGACGTGTACTACCATATGCTTCCTGGTCAGAAGTATCAAGCCTTTCTCTATTTTCATTTACAATGAAGGAGCTGATTTCCGTGTGATGATGATAATGATGATGATGATGATGATGTGACGATGATGATGATGATGATGATGATGATGATGATGATGACGATGATGATAATGTGACGATGAAGATGATGATGATGATGATGATGATGATGATGATGATGATGATGATGATGATGACGATGATGATAATGTGACGATGAAGATGATGATGATGATGATGATCATGATGATGATGATGATGGTATGAAAGGTGGAGCTCCCTGTTCTGCTGGCTGTGTGTCAGTAATGTCATCCCATGTGCAGGGTCTGCGTGGGCATTCCACCGCACAGCAGCTCCATGGGGAGGAGGGTCACCTCTCCACGACAGCTGTGCTCTCTCTGAGAGGCAACGTGTGCTTCCCCTACACACACACACACACACAGATACACTCAGAGCACATTTAAAACACCTTGCCTGTGACCCTGTCTACAGCACTGCTCTGGCACTGCTCTCCTGGTGCCATGCAGTGGATTAACAGTGTGTGTTGATTAACACACATTATACCTGCTGTGTATTGGCTCCTTCCCCACGGTATCAAAACAGGACAGGTAATCATGTCAATGTGAGATCAGTATCACAGGGTGTTATTTCTGTACACTGCAGCACAGACCTTGCCAGGTTTCCAGTATTAATATTGAATGTAAAGAAGGGCCTTTACAGCCTTTTTCACATAGCCGTGAACCAGCACTAAAAATACATTGCAGCCCTAATTTACTGAAGAAGGCACCAGCTGAAACGTGAGTGTACTAGACTTTTGTTTTTCCCTTTGGCTTTTATACAAAGCTCTACTGATTTTCTAAATTTGTTCCAGGGCTGCTTCCCCCTCCCCAGTGTTCCTGTACTGCTTTGTGTGAGCTGCTTTGTCATGCCGGGTGATTGAGGGCCAATTTCAATATGATCTCTGAGTGCTGTCGGCTCTTAAACTAACCAACAGCTTGCCAAGAACCCTCATCCCCACCCGCCTGTACACACAAGCAATCAGTGTGCAGAGTTACATACTTTCTATTAGAAATGTTTAAGGAGCTCAGCATGAGTGGTGTACAAGAGCAAACAAGCAGTTAACCACAGCCTGCTCCATTTGCTTTACTTTCAGATGCTACTTTGCTACATTTTTTAAAAATATATTTAGGATTTAATCTAACATGACTAAATACAGGTGTAAGGTAGTAATCAGCAATATTGAAGTTGATAAACAAATGCTTGAAAAGTTGAGACGTTTCTCTTGCATGGGAAGTTTTTAATGTGTGTTTCTTCATTCTCTCAGGAACTCCTCAATAACTCTCTAATCTCAATGTTATCCTGCAGTGTCTGCACAGCAGACGCACTGGCGTGTGGCTGCATGTCCTCGGCTCTAACCCCAGGTATCAGGGAGACAGGCTTGAAAATCAAGGGATCCCTGCCCCTCCCCTCAGGAAACACTGGCTTTGTGATGCTAATCGCTGGGAAACCACAGCTTTAGTGAACAAAGACGAGGAAACCAGACATTCACCTGCGCCCCCCTCCCCCAAACACACACACACTGTCCTCCAAACACACACACTGTCTCCAAACACACACACACTGTCCCCAAACACACACACACACACTGTCCCCAAACACACACACACTGCCCCCAAACACACACACACTGTCCTCCAAACACACACACTGTCCCCAAACACACACACACACACTGTCCCCAAACACACACACACTGCCCCCAAACACACACACACTGTCCTCCAAACACACACACTGTCCCCAAACACACACACACACACTGTCCCCAAACACACACACACTGCCCCCAAACACACACACACTATCCCCAAACACACACACACTGTCCTCCAAACACACACACTGTCCCCAAACACACACACACACACTGTCCCCAAACACACACACACTGCCCCCAAACACACACACACTGTCCCCAAACACACACACACTGTCCTCCAAACACACACACTGTCCCCAAACACACACACACACACTGTCCCCAAACACACACAAACTGCCCCCAAACACACACACACTGTCCCCAAACAACACACACTGCCCCCAAACACACACACACACTGCCCCCAAACACACACACTGTCCCCAAACACACACACACTGCCTCCAAACACACACACACTGTCCTCCAAACACACACACACTGTCCCCAAACACACACACACTGTCCTCCAAACACACACACACTGTCCCCAAACACACACACACACACTGCCCCCAAACACAACCTCCCCCTCCCCCAAACACACACACACACACACACACTGTCCTTCAAACACAACCTCCCCCTCCCCCAAACACACACACACACACACACTGTCCTTCAAACACAACCTCCCTTCCTCCCAAACCCACACAGGCTGCCCCCCAGACTCACAGAGTTGCACACAATGGCACTCAGACACAGGGGTTTCGTTCACACCGAGCTGAACTGTTTTAGATTCCGCCCCACCCGTCTCTCTTTCCCCCCTAAAGCAGAAAGTGATTCCTGTACTGATGAGAATATCAAGTGCAGATTCAGGACAGCTATATAAGCTCTTGCTACAGTGCAAAGTTTGCCCTGTTTTGGCTTTTGTAAATAGAACAAGGATTTCAAAAAGGCTGCTAATGCTGTTGATTACTTTTTAAACCACGTCAACATACAGTACATTGGTTGACTCTCTGGCACAGTAGCGTTGTTTAAAGGTGCTGGTGTTTATGCCCCTCAATGATATACAGGGTTGTAGTTCTCCCAGTGCAGTACCTGCCTCTGTAAAGCTTAGATAGCACACGACAAACAACAAACCAATTACATTTTTATAGTGCCTTTCACAAGGCAGTGTAAAACAGGCTTCAACCTCATGCACTGTAGTATCTCTAGAGATCATTCTAAAGCAAATAATTACCAAAGCTACATCAAACAGATACAGTAGACTCCGGGATGATAGGACCACGCAAAGGGAATTCAGTGTGGATTTGAATAGTTAATCCCAGAGGAGTACCCAGGAGTCCAGCCTGGAAAGATATCTTATCTCAGGGCTGTAGCCTTGCTGCTGGAACAGAGCGTGTGTCTCACAGGGAACTCGATCTGTATTTAATCCAGCCGGGTGACTTCTCCACAAACCTGACATTACACAACAGCGGAATCCCACTCTCTCCATTCACCTGCTCTTTGTATAAAAAACTTCCTCTTTCAAGTGCTGACAGAATGAGTCAGGAATGATCTTTGAAGGCTCTATTTTTAGCCGGCAAGTCAGAGCGAGTCCTGCATTAGGAAGACACTGATTCCCCTTTATACTGTGTTTAATGTTGAAAACATTTCAGCAGGGATGTAACACTGGAGCCCAAGGTCTGATTAATAATGAGAACGCATTGTTTACAACACTGCTTTTTAACACTGTGTTTCACTGCACAATATGCACCCTTCTGTATTACAAGCTGATGCTACAAACAACCCACAAGGCTAATCCGAGGCCTTTTAGCTCAGTGTTTTAAACATGCTTTCAGTGAAGTCTCCTATACACTCTACCAGATCAGATAGCTTCATTACATACCTGTAAGGTAGTTGCAGCTATAGAGACACACGCTCACTCGCTGGCCACACATGCGTGCTTTAAATGCAACTCGCAACATCATCTGTCTGTGTTGTTGATATGTAAGAAGAGGATTTACTTTTTTTTTTTTTTTAATTGAGTTTTTGCTTACATGTTTACAATGCATGTTTAAGTGTGCCTAGCTTGTTTCTTACTCGTTTCACAAGATTCTCTTTATCAGAAGTGGAGCAAGCAGTGCAATCAGTCAACCAGTCTCTACTTCTGTGCGGCGCGGTGACAGACCTCTAGGTCAGTTCTCAGATTAGCTCATCCATGCTGATACAGCCTTTGAAAGGACAAGCTGTTTGGAGTCAGGTGAGCAGACATGATTCTCACCCTTCTGACTGTATGGAAAGAGGCACAGCGATCATGGATGGAAAGAAGCACCGCGATCATGAATGGAAAGAAGCACCGCGATCATGGATGTAAAGAAGCACAGCGATCATGGATGTAAAGAAGCACATTGATCATGGATGTAAAGAAGCACAGCGATCATGGATGTAAAGAAGCACAGCGATCATGAATGTAAAGAAGCACAGCGATCATGGATGTAAAGAAGCACATTGATCATGGATGTAAAGAAGCACAGCGATCATGGATGTAAAGAAGCACAGCGATCATGGATGTAAAGAAGCACATTGATCATGGATGTAAAGAAGCACAGCGATCATGGATGTAAAGAAGCACATTGATCATGGATGTAAAGAAGCACAGCGATCATGGATGTAAAGAAGCACAGCGATCATGGATGTAAAGAAGCACATTGATCATGGATGGAAAGAAGCACAGCGATCATGGATGTAAAGAAGCACATTGATCATGGATGGAAAGAAGCACAGCGATCATGGATGTAAAGAAGCACATTGATCATGGATGTAAAGAAGCACATTGATCATGGATGGAAAGAAGCACATTGATCATGGATGTAAAGAAGCACAGCGATCATGGATGTAAAGAAGCACAGCGATCATGGATGTAAAGAAGCACATTGATCATGGATGGAAAGAAGCACATTGATCATGGATGTAAAGAAGCACAGCGATCATGGATGTAAAGAAGCACAGCGATCATTGCTACCCTCATACCAGTTGTGATGAATCGTGGGCAGTACATTCTTTAGGACAGGTTACTGAGAGTATTAGTCTCTGGGCATTTGTTTTTTATAAGTCTCAACAGTTTATGGTACCGTTGATGTAGCGTGCTTTGTAAATAATGATGTAATTTTGTAGTCATTTCGACTGCAGAGAGACTCATCAGGACACAGCAGCTCATACTGCAGAGAGCCTTTATTATATTTCATCATCCTTTAAAATAAGAGGTGAAACTTTGCATGTGGTGCTATAAATATTTCACAGAGCCAGTCCCAGTACTGAACATACCAAGTAAACACATTGCAGACATAATAATACAAGCATTTCATGTTGTGTATACAGTACATTGTTAATAGATTGCTGACCCTTGCATGCAAGCTGATATTAAACCAAATGCTTCGATATCTTCATTTGTTTTCTTCAAGAAACACCGGCTGTTCCTTTAAGAGCCTCTGAGGCTCTGTTTGGAAAGCAGCTTTTTAGTGAATGAAACCCAGTCATTCATAAAGTAGGCCAGTCCCACGCTCTGGTTAGTTAGCTGGCGCCTCATATATTATTCAGCAGTTTATTCAAAGAAACCCGCCCCATCGCCGAATACAGTTATAAGTAATCCAAGACCTGATCGCTCATTGGTTCCCGTGTGGCTCGTGGCTGGTCCTATCCACCAATGGGCACGGAGCTCGGTGATCTGTGAGAGCCCCGGGGAAAAGCCAGCGCGTCCATTGAGAAAATCTCATTCAAGTTTTCGCAGGCGGAGAGAGCGGATCATCTATCTGAGCTGTGGATAATAGACATCGTCGCTGTTTGTGTGGGATTTAAAAGCGATCGCATTGTTATATTGCGTTGGAGGAAAGCAATAGCACAAGACTTCAAGGTGAGTTTCAAAACACACGAAAAGGGATCTGAGAGAAGTACTAAGCTTTCGGAGAAGTTGCACTGTTATTACCCAGTCCGCTGTATCGAAGTTATTCTCAATTGTAAATACAGCGCAGGAGAGAAAAGCAAACGCCATTTTCTCCATCTCAACATTTACTTTGGCAACCATTTTCTGGTGCTTTGCACAAAGTTGCATGATTGTAATGTTATAATTTTTCGAAAGGGGTTTCTTGTGAGTTTCTGACGGGGTTCGTGCTTTGCGGATTGAATTGTTCCCCGGTGTCTGAGGTTAAGATTGGGGTTGGCTGTTTTTTTTTTTTTTATGAATGGAAGGTCGGTGTTTTTTGTGAATGGGGGCTCTGCGCTGGCTCGAGTTACACTTCATTGAAAAACAAACAAGGGGCCACCGAGGGGGGAGGGGAGGGGAGTGGGGGTGTAAGTATTTTAAATTCTTTATTTAAACAAACTGATCAAAGATGATTTTCTAAATTTGTCACATGTAGACAGTATAAGTTTAGTTTTGTTACGTACATAAATTAAGATGTATTTTTTTATTCTTTAACGAGGATTATATAGACAACTGTTGCATTACATGTATTTTCTTTTCTTTTTGCATGAGACCCGTACTTTTAGAATATGTATGTTAGTTTAAAATAAATGACATGTCTGTGTCATGTGTTTAAATGTTTGCTCCATGTGTTTCCTTTTTAACTTGCGCATCTTTCTCCTATATTGACTACGTTTGGAAACTAAGTAGACACAGTAAAAAAAAAATTTTAAAAAAAAAACAGTACGCGATGGTGCGCTGCTAACAGAACTGGGGAGAGCGCAGCTTGCGCGGACCCTCCGCTCCAGCCTACCTGTTGCATCAGTGCACGCTGGGATGCAGTGTCCTTTCTTTCTCTGAAGATTTTTAATAGCAAGCTTTACCTGATCTTCCAAAAAGAGCCGACTCTATGCGCATGATCTGCTGCCGTAATGTGGCTCAGTACAGCCAGTGTGCACTGTCTGGGATTTGTGTGAGGTTTTATTTAATGGTTTGGTCACTTACCTGGACTGGGATTTTGACACGAGGCCGTTCTTTCCACAGTACAATGGTGCGAGTCTGTCATGCCCCCGATCCCAGTGCAAGGAAGATTCAGGGCACACCACGAAGAACCAGTGGGTTGCTTTTGGGTTTGACGGTTCTTTGCTATAAAGCCGTGTAATCTTTACAAAATGAGTTTTTATAATTATCCCTTTGCTAGATATTGACGGGAAATGTTAACGCTGTAATGTTCTATTGGGGATACTCCTGGTTGAATTACACAGCGTGTGTAGACTTCTCTATACTGTTTCCATACACAGCAATGCCGCGGGCTCAGTACGCCGCTTCTAAATATAGCATTACAGGGCCATTGCTTCATATCGGGAGCAGTAAAAGCGATCGCATTGTTATATCACGTTGGAGGAAAGCAATACGACAAGAACCCGAGGGTGAGGTTCAACGTGGAATAATATGCTTTTGGAGAAGTTTCATTTTACAGCACCAGCGTTAAACCCGGTGTAGTTATATTAGAATGGTGTCCCATTCTAGGTGAAATGTCACGACTTGTTTGCTTCTCAATCCTTTCAAGTTTCAAACAGTGTGCGGTTTATTGTGGGCATCTTATAAACTTTTAAATCAAACTTAAATTTCACAATATTTAAACGGCGAATGCTTTGTCAGTTTTGTCTAAATGTCCTGTCTCTTTTTCCAGAGAAGCAGGAGCACAGACAGATCTACTTTCCACGTCGCTGAATGCGAACAGCCCCACTCGGTAAATCGCCTTTCACGAGCAGCAGCGCCATGGACGGATTTTATGACCAACAAGTCCCCTTCATGGTTCCTACGAGTGTAAGCGTTTTTTTATCTATATATCTGCCTCTATCGGTGCTTGATAAATACAACTTGTTACGCAGCGCAGTCGCTCCTGTCTTCCCCTGTTGAGTTATGCTTTGACTGCTAAGGGTTTGTTATAGCGGCGGCCAGCAGTACTGTAATTACCCAAAACGTACTGCAGGCTCCTTCATTTCTAGTGTAAATACTGCGTGGGTCCTGCAGATCTGTGCAAGGAACAGATGCATGTGGGTGTTGATTATAAGTCTATCATCAAACAGGAACAGAGCACAGTCTGCTGGCAAAGCGATGCTTTTCAGTAGGAAGTATTGCAGAGTCCTAGCACTTTGCTTACTGAAGCTGTCCTAATCCTCGGGCGAGGGTGGGAACACGGCACTCTTTGGCGGGTGTCTGGTTTAGACCTCATTGCGGAAGAGCTGCAGTGGTTTAAGAGTTTTAGAAGTTTCAATATTGTTTCTTCTCAGTGTCCAGCCGAAGAGTCCAGCAGCAGACAGGCAAATGACAGAAAGCGGAAGTTTCTAGACACGGAGTTGGCCCATAACTCAGAAGGTAATGATAACTCCTCTCTCTCTGCTTCGCTGGCTCATCTTACCTCCCTAGGAAGAGTGGAATTGGGTGTGTATGTCACCCAATATTCTGGAGATCAGTGAGAACCGTGGTAGTTTTAACAAGGGTGAGCATTCTCTAACCTGACTCTCCTCTCCTCTCTCACACAGAGTTGTTCCAGGACCTCAGTCAGCTGCAGGAGATCTGGATTGCTGAAGGTGGGTGCTCCTCTGCCCACCCCTCTGCTCTTACCCTCCCCTGTAAGAACAATGTGACTCACAGATCAATACCAGCTTTCCTATAGTGACTTATTGAGCAGTAACTGGCATGGCGTCACCCTCTTTATTCTACACTGTATTCCAACACGCAGACCTCCACATTAGATAAAGGATCTGGTCAGTTGCCAATCAATCTTATGAGTGGTAAGAGTAATAATCGATAGCAGTGGGAGTTAACAATCTGGTGAGGCTTGCGCTAGTCAGGGGCCCTGTCAAACTAGTTCTTTATTGAAATGTTAGTAGTATTTTTTAATCGTTGACACTTCAGTGGCTTCTCAATCTTATGAAAGTGGATTGCTGACCTCATGTTCAGTCCCTGAAGTAGGTTTCAAAGAGGAAAGTCTGCACTTTCTCCCTGGACTTTGCTGCAGTTAGTCTTCCCCACCTTGGTTAGCATGTCTGCTGGTTAATGTGTTCAGGTTGGGCTGCGGAGGGGTCTGGAGGGAGTCCAGCACTTTAATTATTTACACCCCTGTTTTGTGTGTTCCTTGTTTCTGCAGCTCAGGTTCCTGATGACGAGCAGTATGTCCCAGATTTCCAGTCTGATAACTGTGAGTACTGAGAAGCTTATTAATACAGGAGCTACCAGGAGGGGTGGGGGGAGAGGGGCTTCAGAACTAACTCCCTTATACTGTGCGAAGAGAACTAAACAAGCAAGCATGGCCAAAATGAGATGGACTGTAAACCAACCACTAGAACTAAAATACAACCAAGCATAGCATGAAGAGGATTGAAGCGCATGTTCTAAACAAGTCAAGTCCCCAAACCGGGTCCACACTGCTCCTGGTAATGAATACATTCAGACACACAATCACTAAGGTCCCAGCTGCACACTGTAGGTCTGTGATGGCCAGCTGTGAGCGCTGCCCTTGTTTGGTCCCGGTCAGGTTTATCTGTATTAAATTACCACTGCGGTTGTCAAGCCTGGCTGCTTGTCTAGTTAATGCTAACAGAGGGGAAGGGTTGCTCTGTGCTAGCTGATGGAAGTTTGTGACAGTGTGTGGCAATGCTGTGTAATTGAGCGCAGTGGAAAATCATTTCAATGACTGATTGCTGGAGAATATTTCCTCTGCCAGGAGTGCAGGTAGGGTCAGGGCTGCTGCAGACGTATGGGAAAACTCCAGCTCCTGCTTGTGAATGCATTATACACCGAGCACTGAGCTCTGTGTGTGTGTCACTGCATCGCTTTCCAGTTCCACCAAGGTCACTGCAATCACAAAACAAGTGGTCCTGAACATCACCCCCAAATCAAAGCACTGGTGCTGAACATCACCCCCAACACCTACTCCTGTGTGTTTGTGCTGCTGCTGCTGCTTCTCAGCCTAGTTTCCTTTCTCTGTTCCTCTGCTTGTAAAGTCTCCTGGTGTGAACTCACACGCAGTGCAGAGTGATCTGAATACAGGTCTGTCTCCACAGAGACCAGGCTGCAGCAACAGAAACTTTACATATATACACAACAACAAACTGCCCACAATTCTTCGGCACTATATTTGGTCTTTGAAAGGAAGGCACTTGAACCTTGTAGGGTTTGATTGGCCCTGTTTGAGTGGTTTAACAGGGCCAGTGCTGGATAAGACAAGCTATGAATCTCTTACATTGTGTTTCTATTCTCTTTGGTGTCAGCAGCAACATTGTGTGTCTTTAAGTTCTTTCAGAAGAACTGCGAGTGTGAAATGGGCCCCTTCTAACAGGATCTAGTTAACTGTGCTTTGATCTCTGATTTACGACTTGTGTTCAGAAATAATTGAACCCTTCATTGCCCTGGCCTGCTGCTGCCTTTTGAGAGTGTGTGTTGTATTGGAAGGTGTGGTTTTTTTTTTTTTCACTCAGCATTTACCCTTGAGGTGATTCATTGAAACCAGGTCCTCTCTGTCCGTCTGCCTCCCACCCAGTCCCTCTGCTCTAACTGCTGTGCCTCTCTCCCAGTCCCTGTGATCTAACCTAGAGTTTAGAACATCTGGAGGCGGGTTCACATAGTCTGTGGTTAAGCTGCAGCTCTTTATACAAAGTGCGTCAAATAAACTCAGTTTTAATCTGATTTTATTGGCATGTATCAAACTCCTGAAATAGATGAAGTTGACTTTAGATGTGCATTCTCCAACTAAATTCAACAAAAAAAGCAGACAAAAGGGGAATAGAGATTTTTTTTCCTCTCTCCTCATTTGGACTTCTTGCTTGTATTTAATATATATATATATATATATATATATATATATATATATATATATATATATATATATATATATATATATATATATAATATTATATAATTTAATTTTTTTTTTTTAAAAGCAAATGTCATATCCCCAAAAAGCATCAGTGGGTGGTGACATGCTTTTTTTGGTGCAAAAAAAAAAAAAACTCTTGGGTTCCCTGCCAGATGAAAGCCCATCCCTATTCTTCTCAGCTCGATGTGCCTGCCTTGGAGCGAGGCCCTGCAGTCTCTGCTGTGGTCTGGCTGGGTTCCAGCCAGGCAGCCCTGCCTCCATTCAGAGCCCCAGCTGGCAGGAGAGCCATTTCCTCTGGTCACGTGGGGAGGCAGTGTTTACTGAGTCCTTCAGAGCCTGCATTTATTGCACTGGATTGGCAGAAAATAACACGATTGAAACCACTGAGCTACTCAAACCCACTGCCACACTGCAGCCCAGCACTCTAACCACTGAGCTACTCAAACCCACTGCCACACTGCAGCCCAGCACTCTAACCACTGAGCTACTTGACCCCACTCCAGCACTTCCTGCAACCACCAAGCTACTCCAGTGATGGTAATACACACCCATTGCATAGCAGTTTGAGCCATTCCTGATTTTAGCTGCGAGTTTAATCAGACAAGCTTGTTACCTATGCACTGTGGCTAATCAAGCTCGTATTAAAACTTGGAATGGGATAAATCTGCTAAGCAGTAGGGTCTTATTTCCATTCGACCCCACTGCAGCCCAGCAGTTTCTTGAACGACTGAGCTTCTCGACCCCACTCTCTTGTCTGCCAAGTTGAATGAGTTATCAGGCTCTCACCCCAGAAGGGGATATAATTGCACTAAATATATTGTGTGGGGAAATGGGAGCTAAATGATAAACTAATGGTGAGAAGCAGCAGCTAATGGTTACAGCGCGAGAGGGAGGGAATCGCTAAATTGTATCCATTTAAGATCCTCAAATTACAGCGCAGGATGATTCATCTTTAACTGCTGGTCCAATAATAGATCTGTGCAAGTTACAGTCAATGTGTACATTCCAATGTGTTTTATGGTGTTCAAGGCTTTGGTCTCAGAGTTTAACACTGCTGTCGATCACTGTCAATACCTGCTGATAGAATGTTTCTGTGCCTTGTGAAGTATCCGTACCGCTTGGGTGAACTAAGTGAACTTGAGTATTAAATCAAGTACCTAAAAGGTAGCACAATATCAGTACAGTTTTATTTTTTTAAGCTGACAATACTCCTTTTAAAGGCACGTTTGTGTGTGGTGGTAATGTAACCTGCTTCTCTCTCTGTCTCATAGTGATGTTCCATGGCCCCCCCCTCACTAAGATCAAGCGCGAGTTCCACAGTCCCTCCTCCGAGCTCTCCTCCTGCAGTCGTGAGCAGAGCCTCGGTGCTCCCTACAGAGAGAGGTGCCTTTACAGCTACAGGTAACTATCTAGCACGTGTCGCCAAACCCTGACGCACACATTGAACCCTCTTTCAGAGTCATACAGGTGGGATTGATCTGTTCCAGGTACCCGTGTGTGTGTGTGCGTGCGCACAGTGGATCTTGCAACTTGGGAATTGAGTATTTACGGTGTGTTTTCACCACTCAAACAGTTCACTTCCCCATCTCATCTTTCTTTCTTTCTTTCTTTCTTTCTTTCTCTGTCTCTCAGCAGTGCCTATGACAGGAAGCCATCCGCTGGGTTTAAGCCGCTAACTCCGCCCTCGACTCCAGTGTCACCATGCAGCTCCAGCCACACTCCAGGGACACACCCCCTCCACGGACAGACTCCGCCGCCAGTCCCTGCACACAACCGTGGGACACACCCTCTGCAAGAACAGACTCCGCCTCCAGCTCACCCCCAGAGGACACACCCACTGCACACCCAGACCCTGCCCTTCGCAGTGCCCCATCCACCTCTGACACACACTGAGGGGCAGTATGGCTCCGAGCACAGGTGAGTGAACTGCAGTGATCCTAATGTCCAGCAGGTGGCATTGTTGTATATGCTATACTGAATTGTTTCCAGGCTTCAATCTGTGGACATTAGAAACCATCTGAGATCTAAAGAATAATCCAAGATCACTGTCAGTTGTTTTGAAGAGAGTTTTGATAGGCAGGTTGCCACTATTCACTCTTCTGAATGCATCCTTTCTGAATCGCCTGGGAAACTTTCCAAGGAGCCGAACTCATAGGGGTCATGTCCAATTCACAAGTTAATGCTGGTTCAGTCCAGATGTAATATCTACAAACAGTCACTTAAGAAACATGACCCTCCCTAGACTTGGACCAGCTGTCCACCACAAGCTTCCTTTACCCATTTCCCACGGGCATAATCTATATACGTGTTCTCTTATTGCAGTGAGCAGTGCTGACATTCCATTGGATATGAGCCCAGAGGTCTCAGTGCATTGGGCATGCAACTGTACAGTCTAAATTAAATGTATTGGCCAGGATAAAACTAAGAGCTTCTTCTTGGTCCCCTGGTGGCACCACACAGACTGTGGGTGCAGGTCTGGGGCTCTGCATTCAGCGCTCTGGTCCTGGCAGTCAGGCAGGTTTATAAATACGTGAGCGTGAGAATCTCCTACTCAGACTTCCTGAGATTCGTCTCTCTGCAGCCAGGGAATCCATGCCATCGCGATGATGGGGAGGAATGAGCTGCTATCAATCATTGCGTGGGGCATCTATATCAAATCTGTGCAGATGTTTAAATATCGTTCTAAACCCGTCTCCTCCCTCCAGGTTTCAAAGACAGATGTCTGAGCCCTGCTTGCCTTGCCCCCCCTACCCACCCCAGGCCCACAGCACAGTGTCCCGGGACTGCAGGCCTCCCTACCATCGCCAGATGTCTGAGCCCCTGGTCCCTGCACCTCCCCAGGGCTTCAAACAGGAACTGTCTGACCCTCACTATGCTGAGCAGGGGGTGCCTGCCATGGGGCCCCCCCAGCCAGCCTTCCAGCACCCCATGAACATCAAGCAGGAGCCCCGAGACTACTGCTTCGACTCCGGTGAGTAACCCAGAGCTGCAGATACAGGGGCTGTAGTGACCAGGGGTACAGATTGAGGGGGGGGCTGGGGGCTGTAGTGACCAGGGGTACAGATTGAGGGGGGGGCTGGGGGCTGTAGTGACCAGGGGTACAGATTGAGGGGGGGGGGCTGGGGGCTGTAGTGACCAGGGGTACAGATTGAGGGGGGGGGGCTGGGGGCTGTAGTGACCAGGGGTACAGATTGAGGGGGGGGCTGGGGGCTGTAGTGACCAGGGGTACAGATTGAGGAGGGGGGGGGGGCTGGGGGCTGTAGTGACCAGGGGTACAGATTGAGGGGGGGGCTGGGGGCTGTAGTGACCAGGGGTACAGATTGAGGGGGGGGGGGCTGGGGGCTGTAGTGACCAGGGGTACAGATTGAGGGGGGGGCTGGGGGCTGTAGTGACCAGGGGTACAGATTGAGGAGGGGGGGGGGGGCTGGGGGCTGTAGTGACCAGGGGTACAGATTGAGGGGGGGGCTGGGGGCTGTAGTGACCAGGGGTACAGATTGAGGAGGGGGGGGGGGGCTGGGGGCTGTAGTGACCAGGGGTACAGATTGAGGGGGGGGCTGGGGGCTGTAGTGACCAGGGGTACAGATTGAGGGGGGGGGGGGCTGGGGGCTGTAGTGACCAGGGGTACAGATTGAGTGGGGGCTGGGGGCTGCACTGTACAGGCTGTATTTCAGTGAGTTGTGGAATGCTCTGCTGTTTGCTGTGTCTGTTCTCACCAAGCTGACAGTCTTGCCACTGCGGTGAGAGTGAGCACTCCTGGCTGGAGTTTCACAGAGCCTGCTATTCACCCGCTTGTAACCCGATGGAGGGTCGACTCTTACTGCCGTGCAAAGCCAGGGAGGCTGTGTCTGCAGCCTGCATTGTTTGAGAGCTGTTTGGTGATGGAGATTTTAAAAGATTGAGAGTAGTACTGGAGTAGAGGGGTATGATGCACGCACCAGAACACCCCGCTGTCCCCGAGTCGCACAGACGCAGTGATGCACACCGAGGACAGGGGCCGGGCCAGGGAGACTGCGACTTCTCATGCTGAAGCGCTAGCCAGCTCTCTGACTGGGAGGCCGGTGATGTAATGGCAAATCCCCTAATCTGCTTCCCTGTAAATACTGGAGGAGGGGGCAGGGGGCAACAGATGGTGGAGATTTAATTCTGGAGGAAGAGCTGTTGTGATATTAGAGAGGCAACAGGAATATTTGATGTGTTGCTGGATCTCATGGGGAGGGGAATTGCTGCGATTTCAGAAGGGCACACCAGCATCCTCGCTGAACACCAGACTCCCCTCACCTCCACCTGTCCACCACGTCTAGATCATTAGGATCAAGGGCAGAGCACAGCGAGGGCTATTCCAGACCAGCTATTTGTTAGAAGCATGACTTTTAATTACTTACTTGAACCAGTTACACGTCCTTTTCAGGTAATCTGTAAAGTATTTCATGGACTACCTCTAAAATGTGATGCAGTGGCCCTCAAGGACTGGAGCTGTGCTCCTGTTCTACAATTAAGCTGCATAAGTGATGCTGCTTGCGGGCGCTCTGGCAGGGGGCAGGAATGCAGCAATGGCTCCTGAGAGGGGGGGTGGGTCTTTGGTGCCCATGCCAGACGTGGGGGTGGTGCTTTCCACTCCAGTTGTTGCGTCAGAGCTTGCGTAAGGGATTGGCGCTGCGGGTGGAGTTGGCTGCATCTGCACAGCTTTGTGCTCACCATAGCGGATCAGTATAATTGGAGATGGGCAGGGAGGAATTAAAGCTGCTTGATCCAATGCAGATATAGAAACACACTGCTGAGGAGCCCAAGCAGACACGGTACAACCGGCTAGCATTGCCATCTAGAGGAAGGGGTTGAGCTAACCAGTGTATGCAACTTTCATTGCCTGACATGCTGGCCTCTTTGTCCTCATGTTAATTCTCTTTGTGTCTCTGTCCTTTTTGTTACAGAAGTGCCTAACTGCCAGTCCTCGTTCGGGAGAGGAAGTTTCTACAACAACAACGACAGTAAGTGTTGCCACGGCTTCACTATGAGAGCAGCAATCTCAGAACGCACACTTCTCTGATTTCCCCCTTCCTGCATGCCATCTTTCTAAAAATTGACAGTGTACAGATGTTTGAAACCATAATTTAACTGACATACAATTTTACCTAGATAGCTTAAATGAGAATTGTCTGAGCTGTACTGAATGACTGGGGGCTCTGACACTGTACCCCTGCCCCAGCCTGCCTGCCTGTGGTTAAGCCAGTGGTAGGAAGGAAGGGGAGCGGATAGAGGAACGCTCAGCCCGTCGGTTTCTTATCTGCTGGAGAGCGCAGTACACAGGGTGTAACGGTTGTGGGATCAGAGAGAAGCCAATTCCCACCTCCTTCCTGCCTCTTGTTTTGCACAGCTGACTAAAAATAATTAAATAATTTGCTCTGCTAGACACATGCTTTTATCTAATCAGTGGCCTGGAAATCGATCTCTCTCTATCTATCCCCCCCCCACACCTGTGTTCTCGTCTGCCTCTGTCTCTAACCTGTCCCCTCTCTCCTTCCCTCCCCCAGCAGGTTTCTCCTATGACTGTAACCCCCGCCTCTACTACGATGATGCCTGTGTTGTACCAGAGAGACTTGAGGGTAAGTCCCTTCAGACAGACCACAGTGTTGCATTGTGTGCAGTATCCATGAGCCACACATTTCAGGTGTGCTGATCACAAAGCTATTTTGGTCTAGCCAGCCCACTGTGACTGTTCAGAGAGGTGTATCTGGGTTTTAAGTTGGGGAAAAATGTCCTCAATCACTCTGCTATGAATGGATATTCGGTGAACACACACTGTCATGTGCAAGTGCCCCCCCCCCCCCCCCCCTCTTTCACACTAGTCGAGAGTATCAATTAAGAGTCTGGAGTGCTATTTCTGTTCAGGCTTAGAATGACAATGGAAGTGCTAATGTAAGGACATTATAATACAGCTTTATAACCTGTTCTGTAGTATAAAGGGCTTCCTTCTAACTAGATGGTGCTCGTTTATCTATTGTGCTTATCTGCTTTGGAGGATTTTTTCCAGTGTGTCCAAGGCCCTGTGTAACCCCCTCTCCTCTGCTCTCCTTTCTCCCCAGGCAAGGTGAAGCAGGAGCCGGCTGTCTACCGCGAGGGGCCCCCCTATCAGCGTCGCGGCTCCCTGCAGCTCTGGCAGTTCCTGGTCACACTGCTGGACGACCCCGCCAACGGTCACTTCATCGCCTGGACCGGCCGCGGCATGGAGTTCAAACTCATCGAGCCCGAAGAGGTCAGCCTCCCTGAATCTGATGTTGAATACAATGCGCATCAGTTAGGGGTTTGAATAGCGCTTCCAAAACGCTTGTACCATTGTCAGATATACAGCTGAGGCCGGCTGTAGTGCTTATACTGTGTGCAGTGTACACTGATTTATTCAAGTCTCTTCCATATACATGTTCTACGCATGATGGAGTTTTGTAGGTTTTTAGGTTCCTTAGCTTAAAAACCTAGAAAACTAACACCTGTAGCATGCGTGAATGAAGTGCTGCATGTGAACAGCTTTCCCCAGGTACTGACTGTCTTCTCTTCTTTCTCCTCCCTCCCCCCCCCCAGGTGGCTCGGCGCTGGGGGATCCAGAAGAACCGACCAGCGATGAACTATGACAAGCTGAGCCGCTCTCTGCGCTACTACTACGAGAAGGGCATCATGCAGAAGGTAAGGATTCGTACACAATGAACAAGATGTTTTCTACGCTCTGATGCATGAACTTGCACAGCTTAAGACTGCTTTTGCATAGCGGTTTCACCCGTTCCAGGTTTTACTATGAGCTGGGTTAGCCACAGTGGAAAGGTAACAAGCTCAGTGTGTCATTAAACTCTGTGAAACCAGGAATGTGGATTAGCGCAGGGCTATCCTCACTCATGCTTTCCTCCCTCCTCATCTCAGGTGGCTGGCGAGCGGTACGTCTACAAGTTTGTGTGTGACCCTGAGGCTCTCTTCACCATGGCCTTCCCTGATAACCAGAGGCCCTCCCTGAAGCCGGACCCAGACTGCCCCCAGCCTGAGGAAGACACGCTGCCCCTCGCACACTATGAGGAGGGCGCCCCCTACCTGCTGGAGGCTGACCAGTGTGTAGGTGGGGGCCTGCCGTATGAGGGTTATGTATACTGATCATCCTTCACTCCCCCCACCCCCCCTCTCTCTCGCTCGATCCTGGACTGCTATTCCTGAGCGAGCGCCACAGGAAGAGCCTGCAGCATCATCGCTGCCCTGGGGCTCCTGACTCCGCCCACCTGCTCCGGAATGGGCCTTGTTGCTATGGACACTGGGAGGGGCAGCAGTAGCTGGCTGATATCTTGTTTTCTGCATCTACTGGTGTGGATTTGTAGCATTTCCATAATGACAATCTGCTTTTAAATTGTTTTAGCTTTTTGACCACAGTAACTGTTCTATATATAGCTGCCTTTGGATGTTTTTTGATCAGTCATTTTTAAAATATATATAACAAAAGGGCTTAAATCTGCAAAAAAATAAAATAAATGTTTGATAAATTGTGGCCCCTACCTGCTTGAGACCCCCCCCCCCCCCTTTTTATCACAGTTCTGACCAAAGCAATGGGCTTGTCTGAGGAGCTGTTGATGACATCATTGACAACTCGGTCCCTGCAGCCACTCCCAGCTGCCACAGGAAGTGACCCAACCATTCTTCCTGTCACGTGACTGGTGGCAGAAATTGTTTCTTTTCTTTTGGTAAATAAAAAAGGGATGCATATGACAGTATTTTTCTGACGTTTTGAAAGAATTTATAAATATATATTGCACGGAATTGAAGAGAATTTTGTAGGTTTTTTTGTATTTAGAGCTACAAAGAAATTGTATTGATTTTTGTTTTTGTTTTTAGCACTGCTCTCTCTCTCTCTCTCCCCCCCCCCCCCCCCTCCCCCGGTCTGAAAAAAAACTTGTAAAGTTCTTTGCTGCGTTTTTATATCGTTTCATGGAGTTGTTTAAAATATATATATATATATTTTTGCAAAGGCTGCATCTGTTTCATTTCAGATTATTGTATAATATGCTGTATAGTTCTGCCTTTTACAAATCTGGATCTATATAATCAACCCTCTATACAATCTTGATCCCCAGTGATGCAAAGTCTTTAGAATGACCGCTCTGGAGCGTGTTACCCCTTCCCTTGAGGTGGGCAGGTGCGACACTTCCCCTCCACTGGGGTCAGGGGGCATACTAGCTTGGACAGGCCCCTCCTTCCCTGAGTTGCTTCATAACGTGTACATAGCACTGCTGAGTTAACAATCTGTACTGTGTACAATAAAGGGATTCTTTCTGCTCCACTGGCCGGCTCTTCATTCATACTCGAATAATGGAATGCTTGGGAATTTTTTCTATTGCAATAATGGGGGGGGGGTGTTCAAGTTTACAGTATATTAGCCAGGAGGTAAAGGTCAGCAATTTTGCCTAAATGTTTAGCTGTTGTCAAATATGCAAGATAAATCTAGCTGTTGGCACCCCTCTTTTTAATATTGGGGACTGTTCTTGGGGAGAGTGTCAGGGCTGGATTCCAGCCCTAGAAATGGGGTGAGTATCCCAGCTTTGAGGTCTGAACTCCAGTGAGAAGGGATTGGGTGTTTCTTCGTGCTGGGTTGCTGACCTCGGAGCCCACAAAGGCGGGGCAGTTTGATTTCCAGTAAGTGATGCCGTCACTGTTGCTGTATTGATCCGGTAAAAGCCAGCGGAGTGCGTTTGGGAACGGCAGGTCCCCTTAGTGCTTCGCATTGAAACAAAACCCACAGTATTGCAAACAAGATGGAATAGCTGGCGTGAAGGTTCATAATTACCATTGAGAGACGAGGGGCTGCGTGTTGCACTCTGCTGAGAATGCGTTCCATTACCACATAATATCATTGTCAACATAATACTGATGCTTACAGGTTTCAGTTTCGTATTTGGGAATGAAATGTCCAGCAAACAGATTTGTAGGTGGGATGACGCTGCTAATTCTAACAGTACATACAGAAGCTCTGCCAAGAAATGTGTTATGCATGTTGTAGCATCCCTGAAGTATGATTGATTTTATATATATATATATATATATATATATATAAGCAAGCTGCATCTGTGTTTCAGTAATAATAATAAAGATGGCAGACCTGACAGTCTTTGGTAGTGCACTGATACTCGCACATGCTCTGTTGCATCGACGACTATGAGCTTTAACCTGCTGAGAGCCTTGTCACTCAAGCTTGCTTGCTTGCTTGCTCGCTCGCTGCTTCCTTGCTCTCTCTCTCTCTCTCTCCAGCACACTGTTTCAGCCCTAAACTCCTCAACTGTTCTGATCCATTAGCTGGAACGGCATACCCAGCTGGCTCTTCATTTGTTCAATAAAAATGATACTATGGGCCAATGCAGTACCCCTAACCCCATTCTATCTGTGCTGTCCCTTTAACAGCTCTGCACCACCACCCGCGTGCAGCAGATGGTGTGAGGAGTAATCTGCACGGACAGGCGCTGACATTCCAGCACTCTTCATGAAGAAACTGCTGGCTGTCTCCGCCTGCACTCAGTGTGCACTGCAGTACAGCGCTGCCTGAGTTGCTATTTCTGTTTGTAGCTCTGTGTCTATCTTCAAATCTCTAACAGAAAAAGAACACCTGGATCCCCCCCCCCCCCCCCCCCGGTGTCGACTGTCTCTGAAGGAGAGAGCAGCTGTCTCAATTGTATTACTAGACAGGACTCATGTTTTGGTTGTGTAATATAAAGTGCTAATCAAGTGCATTCATGGGATTTGCTTTTATGTATTGAACAGGTTCTAAAAGAGCATGCGGTACATGTGTGTAAGCAGCTGCTATTTCAATATTCAAGTGTGGTGTCTGCCTCCAGGCTGGAGAGAAGCTCATACAGGGGGTTCCTCTCAAGACCTAGGACCTATGGAATCGAAGCATCTTGAAAATGCAAACTGCAGTGTAACCCATAGCCTCTCTCGCCTGCTACACTGCACCGCTGCCTCTCCTCATCCTCATTCAGCATGTGGCCTTCGTGAATTATTTCATCTCCTTGGCAACAGAACTCACCGGAACACCTTCTATTCACCAGAATACCTCCACGCACGTTTTAGAAACAGCTCAATATAACCACTGTAGTTTGACCGCTCAGTACAAAAAGGAAATGAGTCAACAATGATAGAGACCGAATACCCTTGAAAATGTTCTTAGAAAAGCCTTGGAAAAACCTACAGTCTTCATGCAGGAGGGTTTATTAACGGAGTGTTCATAAACTGATGTACCTGTAATCAACAGTAACTATTTCAGGACCACTATCACTGATGCTTACCAGTGTCGTGTAGTAGTTAGAGCTGAGGGACTGGGAGGGAGGCAGTGTGGTCTAGTTGTGAAACTTGTGAAACGTACAGTATACATGTTTTCAGTGTGGCAGTGAAGCATTAATAATGTACTGTATCTTCTGATTGGCCGGTTTGTTTTAAATGTAGTTCACACTTCTAATACCCCTTACTCTGTCATCCTGTACACACAGCAGCTGACGCAGCTTGTACAGGAACAGCTCGAGGAGCGCTTTCTATAAAAGTACTGTATATGAATACCGATAAATGAAAATGTCCATGCATAGAACGATTGCAGTTTTGTGTGCGTTCTCAACCTCTCGGATGTCAATAAGCACAGATGTTTGTTTACACAGAATATGCGCGCCTCCTTTTCAGGTTCGTTTGCGCACGCCCGGGCACTCAACTGATTATATTCAAGTTCTGATCCGACAGCACCCTCTGGTGGTAAAGTCATATGACTGCGTCAGTAGTTTGAACTCGTCGCAAAATGACTGCAAATTACTTTGCAAAGCAAGTACTTTAATTGGTACACTATTAATCTTTATTACGTCGATATGCCGGTGTCATAGCCTAATGATGCTCATCCCCAGCTAAATTTCACCCCTGTGAATTTTAGCCTCTAGGTTCATTCTCAACCCTAAACCACGGCGTGAGAATTAACCTAACATTCGCCTAGGTTAAAATTCATGGGAGTGAAAGTTAGCCGGGGTGAGCATCATTAGGCTTTATTGGGATGACAAAATAAATTAAGTTTTGCCAAAGCATTTAAACAACAAACATCAAGGCAACTCATCAATACAAACAGAACAGTTTGTCCGTGTTGGAGAGTCCATTGAATTCTGGTGGGCAAATCTGGGGAAATACGTGTCTCTGCTGTGTTTGTATTTGGGGCAGTGTAACAGGAAGGAAGTGCATCTCTGTCTCGACATCTCCCAGTTCACAGTGATAGCACAGTCGGGTTTCTCTGGCTGTGGTCACTGAGTCTGTATTTGCCTCAGTTTTGTGTCTTTGCTCCTGACCAGGTATTCAGCCAGGGTAAAGTCTCTTTTTAGGACCGATAGCACTGTAGTTTGTTCTGTGTTTTTAATTGGGCTTTTCAACATGACACATATGTTTCATTATTAGGTTTCGGAGTTGTTTTTTCTTGGTGTTGTTCCTCGATTGGGGTTTGTTTTTTGGACACGTACTCTTTCTGTTTCGCATTATTTTGCATTTTCGAAGATGCTATTTAAGTCTTTAACAGTTTGCTTCCTGTTTGGGTTTTTTGATATTGTTTCATTTGACAGCTGTTTAATACGCTGGTCAGATTGACCGCTCATGGTTGTGCTAGGTAAGGTATGCAAACGTGGTCGTTCTAATGGTGTTACAGACAGAGATACCGTAGCCCAGCTAGAAAAGCAATTGAATGCATACAGAGCGATGTGGATTGTAAACAGAAGAGACGGCACCTAACAAAATAGAGAAAACCCATTTAGAAAACGTATATTAGACCTCAGACAAGGAACAGCCAGTGTCATCCTCTGTACATACTGATCGTTCAGCAACTTGAAACTCCCCGCACAGCACCGTCTTCTGTTCTCCTTTATTTAAACTAACTCTACTACCTGGAGCACCTTTAAAATCTAGATGCATTTTTGATAGCGACATTTAAATGTCATTGGTATATCAATTAGTCTGTGTTGTTTTTTTCGTGTTAATTGAATCCTTTTTTTGTACACTCGATGTCCAATTGACACTGCAATCGTGAAAA
Source organism: Acipenser ruthenus (assembly GCF_902713425.1). NCBI lineage: Eukaryota > Metazoa > Chordata > Actinopteri > Acipenseriformes > Acipenseridae > Acipenser > Acipenser ruthenus. Next base: position 40,158,932 of record NC_081199.1, on the reverse strand, counting down.
ACCTTCGGAAAAGAGCCATAAAACGTTCCTTGATAAGATATTTGGGGACAGACGTTGAGGAATAGAGCCCACTAAATGAAAATGAGTTGAATTGGCAGACTATACATCTTGAACGTGCAGAATAGTCCACTCACCATGACACAATGATCCTCCATTTCAAACAGTATATTCTGCAAATCTAAGTTGGATTCAGTGTAGAATGCTACACATCACTGGTACGCAGTCATACATGTACAACCGTATATATTTGTTTAATGATTTATTATGTTTGCTTACAAGCAAGCTTTAATAATGAACAAAGATGTATTATTAATTCACATTTACAGAAAAACCAGTTTGCTGATTGCACGCTCCTATAGACACGTGTTTGACCGGAGAGATGCTCTGAGTCTGAGCAGCGCTGAAACTCCCTCCCTCACAGGTCTGCGAAGGCGTCCTTGTTCTCACTCAGCCACTGCTCAAAGCTGCGCACTGCTGGGTTCAGTCTGCGGGTCAGAACGATGTCCCGGTCTGGTTTCATCATGTAGAAACGGAACATGTCAGCAAATTCCTCCGCTCCGGGGAACCCCAGCTTCGCATAGACCTCTGCAGACATCTGTCAGAGGAAAAGGGGGGGACAGCGGAAGGTGAATTGCAGTTTAAAGTGACAATCCTGAAATTCACACCCCCTCCAAATGCAGGCAAAGCAAGGGAACCATCACACATGTAATGGAACCACTATGAACTCCAGCTATGTGCGAAGATGGACGCCCACTTTTCCTCTCCTTCTCCATCTCCCTGTTTCCCTCTCCCTCTCAGTCTCCCTGTTTCCCTGTTTCCCTCTCCCTGTTTCCCTCTCCCTCTCCCTGTTTCCCTCTCCGTCTCCCTGTTTCCCTCTCTGTCTCCCTGTTTCCCTCTCCCTCTCCCTGTTTCCCTCTCCCTCAGTCTCCCTGTTTCCCTCTCCCTCTCCCTGTTTCCCTGTTTCCCTCTCCCTGTTTCCCTCTCCCTCTCCCTGTTTCCCTCTCCATCTCCCTGTTTCCCTCTCCCTCTCCATCTCCCTGTTTCCCTCTCCCTCTGTCTCCCTGTTTCCCTCTCCCTCTCCCTGTTTCCCTGTTTCCCTCTCCCTGTTTCCCTCTCCCTCTCCCTGTTTCCCTCTCCCTCTCCCTGTTTCCCTCTCCCTCAGTCTCCCTGTTTCCCTCTCCCTGTTTCCCTCTCCCTCTCCCTGTTTCCCTGTTTCCCTCTCCCTGTTTCCCTCTCCCTCTCCCTGTTTCCCTCTCCATCTCCCTGTTTCCCTCTCCCTCTCCATCTCCCTGTTTCCCTCTCCCTCTGTCTCCCTGTTTCCCTGTTTCCCTCTCCCTGTTTCCCTCTCCCTCTCAGTCTCCCTGTTTCCCTCTCCCTGTTTTCCCCTCCCTCTTCCTGTTTCCCTCTCCCTGTTTCCCTGTCCCTCTCTGTCTCCCTGTTTCCCTCTCCCTCTCCCTGTTTCCCTGTCCCTCTCTGTCTCCCTGTTTCCCTATCCCTCTCTGTCTCCCTGTTTCCCTCTTCCTTTCCATCCCCGTTTCCCTCTCCGTCTCCCTGTTTTTCTCTCCGTCTCCCTGTTTCCCTCTCCCTGTTTCTGTCTCCCTGTTTCCCTCTCCCTCTCTGTCTCTGTATTATTATTATTATTTATTATTATTTATTTCTTAGCAGACGCCCTTATCCAGGGCGACTTACAATCGCAAGCAAATACAAATACATTCAAGTGTTACAATATAAGTCATACAATAAGAACAAGAAATACAATAATTCTCAAGTGTGACAAACCACAATTCAATAATACAGCAGATAATAGTGAAAGTTACATCAGGATATGATTAAGTAGTGATAGTTACATCAGGATATGATTAAGTACAAAATACTACAGATTAAACACTTGGGAGATTACAATATTCTGAGGTACAGGATTAAATGCAGTAAAATAGGGGGCAGATAAGAGCAAAATAAAGCATATTTAAATGAAGGGTGATAGTGTCCCAGGATACAACAGAGGAGTTCTACAGGTGCTGTTTGAAGAGGTGAGTCTTAAGGAGGCGCCGGAATGTGGTCAGGGACTGGGCAGTCCTGACATCTGTAGGAAGGTCGTTCCACCACTGCGGAGCAAGGGTGGAGAAGGAGCGGGCTCGGGAGGCAGGGGAGCGTAGCGGAGGTAGAGCCAGTCTTCTAGTGCAGGCGGAGCGGAGAGGTCGAGTGGGGGTGTAGGGAGAGATGAGGGTCTGGAGGTAGCTGGGTGCAGTCTGATCAAGGCATCTGTATCCCTCTCCTTCTCCCTGTTTCCCTCTCCCTCTCTGTCTCTGTTTCCCTCTCCTTCTCCCTGTTTCCCTCTCCCTCTTCCTGTTTCCCTCTCCCTCTCTGTCTCCCTGTTTCCCTCTCCCTCTCCCTGTTTCCCTGTCCCTCTCTGTCTCCCTGTTTCCCTCTCCCTCTCCCTGTTTCCCTGTCCCTCTCTGTCTCCCTGTTTCCCTCTCCCTCTCCCTGTTTCCCTGTCCCTCTCTGTCTCTCTGTTTCCCTCTCCCTCTCCCTGTTTCCCTATCCCTCTCTGTCTTCCTGTTTCCCTCTGTCTCTCTGTTTCCCTCTCCCTCTCCTTCTCCCTGTTTCCCTCTCCCTCTCCCTGTTTCCCTCTCCCTCTCTGTCTCCCTGTTTCCCTCTCTGTCTCCCTGTTTCCCTCTCCCTCTCTGTCTCTCTGTTTCCCTCTAGGTATAACCATGGGAAACGCTTGGGGAAAACTGTACAATTACTGTTGCAATTTACTGTAGTAAAGTTTTATAAGGGCAGATGTAACACTTTGTATTTGTAGTTGGTGCAGCTAATGTTTGATTTAGAAAGCAGTAAAATGGATCCAGGTTTTTTGAATTACCCACTGTGTAAAGAATAAATGACTTGGCTTCGCCCACGTTTTTTTATTCATTGAAATTGATTACATTTGTATCTGCCCTTATAAAACTTTACCACAGTAAATTGCAATAGTAATTGTACAGTTTTCCCCAAGCGTTTCCCATGGTTATACTATGTATTTACTATAGCTTACCATGCTTGCCATGCTTTTGCATCCACCTCACCATAGCTTTTGTGCTTTACAATGCTTACCTATGTTGTACCATGCTTGCACTGTGCTTTACTACAGTTTTCTATGCTTTTACTGTGGGAAACGTTTATAAGGGTAATAACACAGAGACCCGCACACCCAGCCCTGCTGATGGTCAGTACCTTCCCATCCCTGAATGGCTTCCCCAGGACCTTGCTCATGACCTCACTGTACTGCTGGATGGTTAGCCGGTCAGAGCTCAGGCCAATGGTCTTGCCAAGGTAGTCCTTTGGGGCTTTCAGCACACTGACCACTATCGGCCCCAGGTCAGCGACAGACATGCCGTCCATAGGGACATCGCCCACTGGAATATCTGCAGAGAGAGAGAGGGAGAGGAAAGGGAGAGATGGGACAATATATTGAACAAGATATTGAACTTTGGCAAGAGGTTGATATTGAAATCTGACAATGCTTAAAACAACTCTCCCCTCCCTTCCATGTCCGTCTCCTCCCTCTCCCTTCAATGTCCCTGTCTCCTCCTTTTCCCTTCCTGGTCCCTGTCTCCTCCCTCTCCCTTCCAGGTCCCTGTCTCCTCCCTCTCCCTTCCATGTCCCTGTCTCCTCCCTCTCCCTTCAATGTCCATGTCTCCTCCCTCTCCCTTCCATGTCCCTGTCTCCTCCCTCTCCCTTCCATGTTCCTGACCCTCTTTCTCCCTTCCATGTCCCTGTCTCCTCCCTCTCCCTTCAATGTCCCTGACCCTCCGTCTCCCTCCCATGTCCCTGTCTCCTCCTGCTCCCTTTCATGTCCCTTTTAAACGTTTTTTTTTCTTTAAGCTCTATACAAATGCATTATGTTTTGATTTTCTTCTGTTTTGTCCTGTGCATCGCTCTGATCCACTTTTTGTATGAAAGGTGCTGTATAAATAAAGGATTGATTGATTGATTTATTGATTGATTGATTCTAAACCTCATTTTAAAGAGTAAGCAGCGGGGTTCCGAAAAATATAGTGTTACACGTCCCCACGTGTTGCAACAACTGTTTAAATAACGCACCTGTAACTTGTTATTGTTAACATCCTGACAACTTTACACTTATAACTTTAAAGTCTGTTTCAAAGCTCTGTTCAAAATGGCTGCTCTGGTGCACTGGGGTTTGAGATCTGTTCTCTAAATCACTGCAGGAAGAGCGATTAAAAAAAAAATGCTCTGGCCTTTCTGTTCCGTACCACATCATGGATCGTTATTCCTGTGTTACCTGTTTGACAATGTGGGTAATAATCCTGATGCTATCAGTGCACTAGAGTGGGCATTTTGAAAAGAGCTTTGAAACAGAGTTTAAAGTTCGAAGTGTAAAAAGTCAGGTTATAAATGAAAAGAAAAATGCCAGGTACATTACTGAAACTCGTGGGGCTGTGTAGCGCTATGTTTTTCAGAACCCCGCTACTTGCTCTTCAGCCTCTCTCACTCACTGAGCCGGTATGCTCCTTCAGAGGCTTCGCTGTGAGGCTTGAAGAAGGTCAGGAAGTTCTCAAAGTAGGCAGGCATACGCACGCTGGTGAAAGGAACCCCGTTGTCTTTGAGATACTCCTCCACCTCGATGAAATAAAATAAACTATTAAACAGCAACACAGGAACACGAACAACAGCATCACAGACACCAGCTCTGTCAGGAAACTGGGTCAGCAAGTGCAAATGCAGATTGGTCTGTTTGTAGGTACATTAATTCATTATCTTGTCTTGACAAGAAAGGCCTATGTAGTTGCATTGTACTGCAGTGAGCTGGGTTGAATTGAATTGATGGGTACTGAATTGAATTGAGAGAGAGAGATGGAGCAGGGCTGGCAGGGTGTTGCTCTTCCCTGCTCCAGCCCTCCGCATTGTTGCCCTCACCTCCCCTTTGCTGTCGAAGTGTAGCACCTTCAACTTCCCCCCAGTCAGCTTGTTCACGTTCTCCAGCCCGCTGTACACAAAGTGCTTCAGCCCCAGCTGCTTAGCCAGGTCCACTGCAATCTTACCCTGAGAGGGAAGAGAGCGTGAGGGAGAGGGTGAGACAGAGAGAACGAGGGAGAGGGAGGGAAGGAGTGTGACAGGGTAGCCGAGCAGTGAAGACGTCCCCAGCTGTCAGAGACACACACACAGGTACTACTGCTGAAAAGCGCACTGCGGCGCCGTTTTTATTCAAAACAAAAATCAATAAAAAGGTTGAACACAAAACACTTCTCACAGAGCCAAAATAAATATTTAAACAAAAAGAGGTCACGAACACAAAATCCCAAACCCCAAATAAGTGAGGGAGAGAGGGAGACACTGCCCCGAGTGGTTGTAAGAAGTACCACACTGCTCTGTACCTGTTGAACTTCAACATCCTTGCTGAAGTGCTCCAAGAAGTTTGTCACGAAGAAGCAGCCGTATGCGCCCTGCAGCGCAGCCTCTATCTCCCCCTGCTGGCTCAGGTCTGCCTTCACCACCTGGGCTCCAAGACGGGATAGCTCCTCTCCTGCAGGCTTCTGGGGGTTCCGGGTCACCGCCCGCACCTGGAACGAAGCATCCTGGAGCAGAGCCCGCACAACTGAGCCACCCTGACCACCTGCACACAGAAACATACACACAGAAACAGTCACACACATACACACCCACACAGAAACACAGTCACCCACACAGACACACAGATACACACACAGAAACACAGTCACATACACACACACACAGAAACACAGGCAGACAGAAGGAGACGTTATTTTTATTTGAAGTCAATTCGTCTCTTTTTTTCTTCTGGTAAAACCTATTTGCTCACTTTGGTACAATTAACACAAAGCTCTTAAGTGGACCGTTTCTCAAGACGATCAGCTGGCTTAAGTGTTTGAATTTGCTTGCCGTCTGCATTGTTTAAAACCAGCTCAGGCAGTTCACCCTGCTCAGCTGCACCCTCACTCTCATTCACCAGTACTCTGAATCTCTGAATCTCTAGGTCTTGAGAAAGTCTTGGGCACCACTCTCTCACCCAGTGGAAGTGCATTCCTACGTAGCTGAACCAGTCCAAGCCAGACCCATCAAACTAGTACAATACTCAGCCCCCCTCTGGATAGTTCAACAGGTTCCCACTGGCTGCAGTATGACCCTGTGTCTTCCCTATTATCATACGGGACTGTGTGCTACAATGAAAAACGAAGGTCCAGCCTTCTAGGGCAGTGGTTCCTAACCCCAGTCCTGAGGACTCCTTCTGGTTTTCATTCCAGCTGAGCTCTCAATTACTGAACTAGACCCTTCATTGAACTAATAATCTGCTTAATTTGACCGTTTTACTTGTTTTCAGATCTTAAACAGTTGCAGATTTCAAGTTAGCCTTAACATTTTATAAGCAACTTGAACTCTGTAACTTTTTAGGAGCTGGGAACCACTTATCTAGGAAACCATTTGCACTCACCTGTAGCTCCAAAAACCACGATCAGCTTCCTGGCTGCCATCTCTCAGTGTTCTTATTTTGTAGCTGTACAACCACAGTGTGTTACCAGTACAAGCACTCTCTGTCTTTATATTCTCTGCAATCCCGAGGAACCACCCAACCCGGAATCTAACTCTAACTCCAACTCCGCCCCCCGGGATGTTTAGATTCTGTCCCTGCCTTACAGCAGGGTTCTAACCCCGCCCCCAGAATGCATGCTTTTATCTGAACTCTGAACAGTAAGTTTTAAAACTGATGTTTTAAGGACTGTGTATTTTCGTCCCTGATCTATATCTCATACTACTGCAGCTTATTTAAAACTCAAGATGCTTTTGAAGCTGAATTGAAGCTGGTAAAACAAACCCAATAACCCATAACTCTGAAAACACTAAACAATAGAATATTTAGTGATACTAAATAAATATAGAAAGTCATGTTTGCGTTTTTAAGATTTGATTCTCAATAAATAACATTCAATATGTAACTAGAAACAACAGTTCATTTACATAAGACTTACATAATATGTATATTCATTAATTGATAGAAAACCCTCCCTGTCCTCACTCAGTACAGCCATGGAAAATACGTCATTCGGATCTATATAAACACATTTATGTATATATCAGATATATGTACATATAAGATTGTATAGCACCTCCGTTAGAAAGAAGTGAAGCTCACCCCATTGTCTGAGAAATGTGTGGGATTAATATATATGTGTTTCACATTCAAAGCCATTTTTTTTCTAATTTCAGTATTTGCAAAATGCCATTAAACCACTCATAAGCAGGTCATCCTGTGTAGCCAATATCAGGTGTGGGGACAGCAGGTGAGTATACCTGAGTGTGTCAGAGTGTACCTGAGTGTTCCTGAGTATTCCCGGGGGGGGGGGGGGGGTCTCTGGAGATGGTCTTGTGGTTTATCAGGTCCCCAGGACCCCTTGATGGCAATGCAGTTATCATGCACAATTGGGCTGGAATTATTTCTTCATTTTCTTCTCTTTGTAAATTCTCATGGTCCAGATGCCTGCTCACAGTTACTCAGCACCACCTTTGAGAACCAGTTCAGTTACCACTAGTCAGAGTGACCCAGCACATTGGTTCAAATTCAATGCATTCATTTAACCAGAATATAAGCCTTGAGCTATTCCTGAACAGAAAAGCAGAGAACACATTATACAATAATCACTTAGACTATTAGCTACAGGTTCAATACAGAATCAAAATGATAACCTAAAAATATTAAAATATTTCACGCTGACAGAAAAGCAGAATGGAATCAATTACAATACACAGAATCAGGCAATGTCTACAGGATCGGACAGATTTAAGATCTGTATTTCAGCAAAATAAGACAGTGGCAATCTCTAGGACCTGCCATTTCAGTATGGGATAAACGCCAACTGCTTCTTTGAGTCGTCGTGGTAGAGCTCCCTCAGAAAAGCTGCCTATAGTAGAAACAGAGCAAAATGTGATAAACCACAGTGAAGCATGATAAAGCAGAACGCTTTGTAAAGAACAGCAAGGTATGGTAAAGCATATTAATAAATGAACTGTATCATAGAACAGAGAAGCATAGAACTGTATCACAATGGAAAAGCGTGGTCAAACTGCGAGAATACCGTGCAGAAATACTGCGGTCAAGTTTTATAAGGACTGCCTAAAAGAAACGGTCTCCATTGGTTATTAATCTAGTTTTTTTTATTGGCAAAACATAATTAAGTAAATGCAGTGGAATATATATATATAGTTAAAGCAATCCTTCTCAAACTTTTTATTTTTCATTTTTTTGCACCCTTATGTAAAGCTAGACGAATGGGTGTGTAAGCCTGTTGCACAATAAAATATTGTCAATACACACTAAGAAAGAGTAATAATAAAGAAAGCCTCTCCCTCTGTCTCTCCCGTTGTAATAGGCGTGACTCAGCACAGTCCTGCATTCAGAGAGCACTCAAGCGAGACGGACTGTTTGTGACGTAACTGCAGTTATAGTTACAAAACAAAGCAGGTCACTAAAATTGATTTCTCAGTTTGATTATTTTTGCATTTTATTTTTTCTATCTGTGTGCTATTTCCTTGCAGCCGAATAAATGCATTGGCTTGTCTTTAGAATCGAGGCACACAAATTAATACGGTCCTGTCCTTTATGTAAACGGCCGACCCCTGCCCTTTCCCCCTTGTACCACCAGACGGCGCTGTGATTACCCATGTCAGTGGTTCTCTGTGGTATGACGAAGCAGCCACTCTTGTGCTCGATTGGAGCTCGAGTGTAGCTCAGAAGGGTGGAGCGATCAGTCAGTGTAAGTACATTGTAGGTAACATTAAAAGTTAAAAATAAATTGCATTGGGAGGACTCGTTTAGGGATTTCCATTAATGTAACACCGTTTAACCGTTGAGTGTCAATTCAATTCTGTTTTTGTCTTTGGAGGATCGATGCAAACACGATTGTTATTACATTTGTTATAAACATAAATAAATAAAAGCACCGTTGGCAGATGTGAGGTCTGCTGCCAATTATATATCAAACACGCTTTTAATTCATGACACTAGTTTGCTTTTTTACCTGGTAGGAGACTTATTGTAATTCTAACACGACAGTAACGCAGCTTTTAATTTGAGGTGTTTGGAAACACAGTCGAGAGAGATCTTCGCTTTGCCACACAGTGCACATTCAGATCAGTGGTGTATTCCAGTTACTGCCTGAATCACAGCCATCATTAGTATAATACAATACCACCAGACCCGAGGCTAAAACAGAAGTGCCTGTACGCGACGATTAAAGGTGTGCAGTAACTATACGGCTATGTTCTAGTTTCTGTGTCCACAGTGAGTTTTGTCCTGCTATACCTAGCTAATCCCAGTGGGGTTGGTCACAGTTTTCTTAAAACGAGACGCACCGCTGAGCTCAGAGGCACTCTCCTTCTCTGGCTGTGAATGGTCGCTGTTGCAAGTGTCTATAGCGGAGTGTGTGACTCAGCTGGTCTGTGTTTCAGGGTGGCAGTGTCTATAATGGAGTGTGTGACTCAGCTGGTCTGTTTCAGGGTGGCAGTGTCTATAGTGGAGTGTGTGACTCAGCTGGTCTGTGTTTCAGGGTGGCAGTGTCTATAGTGGAGTGTGTGACTCAGCTGGTCTGTGTTTCAGGGTGGCAGTGTCTATAGTGGAGTGTGTGACTCAGCTGGTCTGTGTTTCAGGGTGGCAGTGTCTATAGTGGAGTGTGTGACTCAGCTGGTCTGTGTTTCAGGGTGGCAGTGTCTATAGCGGAGTGTGTGACTCAGCTGGTCTGTTTCAGGGTGGCAGTGTCTATAGTGGAGTGTGTGACTCAGCTGGTCTGTGTTTCAGGGTGGCAGTGTCTATAGTGGAGTGTGTGACTCAGCTGGTCTGTGTTTCAGGGTGGCAGTGTCTATAATGGAGTGTGTGACTCAGCTGGTCTGTGTTTCAGGGTGGCAGTGTCTATAGTGGAGTGTGTGACTCAGCTGGTCTGTGTTTCAGGGTGGCAGTGTCTATAGTGGAGTGTGTGACTCAGCTGGTCTGTGTTTCAGGGTGGCAGTGTCTATAATGGAGTGTGTGACTCAGCTGGTCTGTGTTTCAGGGTGGCAGTGTCTATAGTGGAGTGTGTGACTCAGCTGGTCTGTTTCAGGGTGGCAGTGTCTATAGTGGAGTGTGTGACTCAGCTGGTCTGTGTTTCAGGGTGGCAGTGTCTATAGCGGAGTGTGTGACTCAGCTGGTCTGTGTTTCAGGGTGGCAGTGTCTATAGTGGAGTGTGTGACTCAGCTGGTCTGTTTCAGGGTGGCAGTGTCTATAGCGGAGTGTGTGACTCAGCTGGTCTGTGTTTCAGGGCGGCAGTGTCTATAGTGGAGTGTGTGACTCAGCTGGTCTGTGTTTCAGGGTGGCAGTGTCTATAGTGGAGTGTGTGACTCAGCTGGTCTGTTTCAGGGTGGCAGTGTCTATAGTGGAGTGTGTGACTCAGCTGGTCTGTGTTTCAGGGTGGCAGTGTCTATAATGGAGTGTGTGACTCAGCTGGTCTGTTTCAGGGTGGCAGTGTCTATAGCGGAGTGTGTGACTCAGCTGGTCTGTGTTTCAGGGTGGCAGTGTCTATAATGGAGTGTGTGACTCAGCTGGTCTGTTTCAGGGTGGCAGTGTCTATAGTGGAGTGTGTGACTCAGCTGGTCTGTTTCAGGGTGGCAGTGTCTATAGTGGAGTGTGTGACTCAGCTGGTCTGTGTTTCAGGGTGGCAGTGTCTATAGTGGAGTGTGTGACTCAGCTGGTCTGTTTCAGGGTGGCAGTGTCTATAGTGGAGTGTGTGACTCAGCTGGTCTGTGTTTCAGGGTGGCAGTGTCTATAGCGGAGTGTGTGACTCAGCTGGTCTGTGTTTCAGGGTGGCAGTGTCTATAGTGGAGTGTGTGACTCTACTGGGCTGTGTTTCAGGGTGGCAGTGTCTATAGTGGAGTGTGTGACTCAGCTGGTCTGTGTTTCAGGGTGGCAGTGTCTATAGTGGAGTGTGTGACTCAGCTGGTCTGTTTCAGGGTGGCAGTGTCTATAATGGAGTGTGTGACTCAGCTGGTCTGTTTCAGGGTGGCAGTGTCTATAGTGGAGTGTGTGACTCAGCTGGTCTGTGTTTCAGGGTGGCAGTGTCTATAGTGGAGTGTGTGACTCAGCTGGTCTGTTTCAGGGTGGCAGTGTCTATAATGGAGTGTGTGACTCAGCTGGTCTGTTTCAGGGTGGCAGTGTCTATAGCGGAGTGTGTGACTCAGCTGGTCTGTGTTTCAGGGTGGCAGTGTCTATAGCGGAGTGTGTGACTCAGCTGGTCTGTTTCAGGGTGGCAGTGTCTATAATGGAGTGTGTGACTCAGCTGGTCTGTTTCAGGGTGGCAGTGTCTATAGTGGAGTGTGTGACTCAGCTGGTCTGTGTTTCAGGGTGGCAGTGTCTATAGTGGAGTGTGTGACTCAGCTGGTCTGTTTCAGGGTGGCAGTGTCTATAGCGGAGTGTGTGACTCAGCTGGTCTGTTTCAGGGTGGCAGTGTCTATAGTGGAGTGTGTGACTCAGCTGGTCTGTGTTTCAGGGTGGCAGTGTCTATAGCGGAGTGTGTGACTCAGCTGGTCTGTTTCAGGGTGGCAGTGTCTATAATGGAGTGTGTGACTCAGCTGGTCTGTGTTTCAGGGTGGCAGTGTCTATAGCGGAGTGTGTGACTCAGCTGGTCTGTTTCAGGGTGGCAGTGTCTATAGCGGAGTGTGTGACTCAGCTGGTCTGTGTTTCAGGGTGGCAGTGTCTATAATAGAGTGTGTGACTCAGCTGGTCTGTTTCAGGGTGGCAGTGTCTATAATGGAGTGTGTGACTCAGCTGGTCTGTTTCAGGGTGGCAGTGTCTATAGTGGAGTGTGTGACTCAGCTGGTCTGTTTCAGGGTGGCAGTGTCTATAGTGGAGTGTGTGACTCAGCTGGTCTGTTTCAGGGTGGCAGTGTCTATAGTGGAGTGTGTGACTCAGCTGGTCTGTTTCAGGGTGGCAGTGTCTATAGTGGAGTGTGTGACTCAGCTGGTCTGTTTCAGGGTGGCAGTGTCTATAGTGGAGTGTGTGACTCAGCTGGTCTGTTTCAGGGCGGCAGTGTCTATAATGGAGTGTGTGACTCAGCTGGTCTGTTTCAGGGTGGCAGTGTCTATAATGGAGTGTGTGACTCAGCTGGTCTGTTTCAGGGTGGCAGTGTCTATAGTGGAGTGTGTGACTCAGCTGGTCTGTTTCAGGGTGGCAGTGTCTATAGTGGAGTGTGTGACTCAGCTGGTCTGTTTCAGGGTGGCAGTGTCTATAGTGGAGTGTGTGACTCAGCTGGTCTGTTTCAGGGTGGCAGTGTCTATAGCGGAGTGTGTGACTCAGCTGGTCTGTGTTTCAGGGTGGCAGTGTCTATAGCGGAGTGTGTGACTCAGCTGGTCTGTATTTCAGGGTGGCAGTGTCTATAGTGGAGTGTGTGACTCAGCTGGTCTGTGTTTCAGGGTGGCAGTGTCTATAATGGAGTGTGTGACTCAGCTGGTCTGTGTTTCAGGGTGGCAGTGTCTATAGTGGAGTGTGTGACTCAGCTGGTCTGTTTCAGGGTGGCAGTGTCTATAGCAGAGTGTGTGACTCAGCTGGTCTGTATTTCAGGGTGGCAGTGTCTATAATGGAGTGTGTGACTCAGCTGGTCTGTTTCAGGGTGGCAGTGTCTATAGTGGAGTGTGTGACTCAGCTGGTCTGTTTCAGGGTGGCAGTGTCTATAGCGGAGTGTGTGACTCAGCTGGTCTGTTTCAGGGTGGCAGTGTCTATAGTGGAGTGTGTGACTCAGCTGGTCTGTTTCAGGGTGGCAGTGTCTATAGTGGAGTGTGTGACTCAGCTGGTCTGTGTTTCAGGGTGGCAGTGTCTATAGTGGAGTGTGTGACAGCTGGTCTGTTTCAGGGTGGCAGTGTCTATAGCGGAGTGTGTGACTCAGCTGGTCTGTTTCAGGGTGGCAGTGTCTATAGTGGAGTGTGTGACTCAGCTGGTCTGTTTCAGGGTGGCAGTGTCTATAGTGGAGTGTGTGACTCAGCTGGTCTGTTTCAGGGTGGCAGTGTCTATAGTGGAGTGTGTGACTCAGCTGGTCTGTTTCAGGGTGGCAGTGTCTATAGTGGAGTGTGTGACTCAGCTGGTCTGTGTTTCAGGGTGGCAGTGTCTATAATGGAGTGTGTGACTCAGCTGGTCTGTTTCAGGGTGGCAGTGTCTATAATGGAGTGTGTGACTCAGCTGGTCTGTGTTTCAGGGTGGCAGTGTCTATAGTGGAGTGTGTGACTCAGCTGGTCTGTGTTTCAGGGTGGCAGTGTCTATAGTGGAGTGTGTGACTCAGCTGGTCTGTTTCAGGGTGGCAGTGTCTATAGTGGAGTGTGTGACTCAGCTGGTCTGTGTTTCAGGGTGGCAGTGTCTATAATGGAGTGTGTGACTCAGCTGGTCTGTTTCAGGGTGGCAGTGTCTATAATGGAGTGTGTGACTCAGCTGGTCTGTGTTTCAGGGTGGCAGTGTCTATAATGGAGTGTGTGACTCAGCTGGTCTGTGTTTCAGGGTGGCAGTGTCTATAGTGGAGTGTGTGACTCAGCTGGTCTGTTTCAGGGTGGCAGTGTCTATAATGGAGTGTGTGACTCAGCTGGTCTGTGTTTCAGGGTGGCAGTGTCTATAATGGAGTGTGTGACTCAGCTGGTCTGTTTCAGGGTGGCAGTGTCTATAGCAGAGTGTGTGACTCAGCTGGTCTGTGTTTCAGGGTGGCAGTGTCTATAGTGGAGTGTGTGACTCAGCTGGTCTGTTTCAGGGTGGCAGTGTCTATAGTGGAGTGTGTGACTCAGCTGGTCTGTTTCAGGGTGGCAGTGTCTATAGTGGAGTGTGTGACTCAGCTGGTCTGTTTCAGGGCGGCAGCGTCTATAGTGAGTTTAATGTTGTATGATCTCTCTTGGTCTCTGTTCCAGTGTTACGCTGTGGTATCGGAGGTCCTGCAGTCTTGTGCTCACAGTATGGAGAGACTCTTGCTGGTTCTAGTGTTTCTCTCCTCATCTCTTTTGCAGTGCTGCTCTATGGAAGGGGAGGAGGTATCAGATATCTTGCGCCTCAGTGTGGGAGGCTGCCAGTTCACTGCTCGGAGAGACTCGCTCTGTCGCTTCCAGGACTCCATGCTGAGCACCATGTTCAGCGGCAGGTTCCCTCTGAGAAAAGACCACACAGGTGAGCGATGATGTATTGTAATAATGTACATATTCAACACAAAGGAGTGAAGAGACTGTCATATATACAGTAGCCACAAATATTTTCTCCCCTTGGCTTTTATTATGGCAGTTGTTGTATTGTTGGCTAATTATAATTGTACTGGTACTGAGACGACCAGCCGCCCTAAAGCTCACTGTACTGTACTGTTGTGTTGTACTGTGCTATACTGTACTGTACTGTTGTGTTGTACTGTGCTATACTGTACTGTACTGTTGTGTTGTACTGTTGTGTTGTACTGTGCTATACTGTACTGTTGTGTTGTACTGTATTATGCTATACTATACTGTACTGTGCTGTACTGTATTATGCTATACTGTACTGTGCTGTGCTGTACTGTACTGTGTTGTGTTGTGCTGAGTGTGCTCACTGTCTTTCAGGGGCTTGTGTAATCGAGAGGGATGGGCAGCTCTTTAAGTTCCTATTGGATTATCTTCACGGGGAGCTCCACCTCCCTGCTGATGAGGAGACGCGATTGGCTGTGCAGCGGGAGGCAGATTATTTCGGGGTGCCCTTCCCTCAGTCGCTGACGGAGCAGCTTGTCACAGAGATGGAGTCTGGGGCTCTGAGGGAGAGCACCCCCCTGCGCCAGGTCAGTGTGTACAAGCTTAACTCCCAGGCCCTGGTACATTTCACAGAAATCAGGAAATCCATGAAACAATACAGCCTGAGTTCTAGTCAGGTCTGTACAGTAGCCTGCCTCTCTCCCTGTCTGTCAAGACCTGTCTGATCCGTGACAGGCATATGGACTGGTCTCTAAGAGTCTGGTCTGTACAGTAACCTACCTCTCTCTCTCTCTCAGGCCCTGTCTGATCTGTGCCAGGCGTATGGACTGGTCTCTAAGAGTCTGGTCTGTACAGTAACCTGCCTCTCTCTCTCTCAGGCCCTGTCTGATCTGTGCCAGGCGTATGGACTGGTCTGCTCGCGGCCGGTGGTCTGGGTGCTGCATTATCTGAGTGCGTGCGGAGCGAGCTGTGAGACCAAGGTGCTGGGTGTGTTCGGGAGCCGGGAGCAGGGGCTGCAGGCCATGGACAAGCAGCTGGGGGGCAAGAAGAACAGCCGCAGTGTCCACCGCAGGTAACACTGACACACACAGTGATATACACACACACCCACACAGTGATACACACACACACACACACACATGCACTGATACACACACACACACACACACACACACGCAGTGATACACACAGACCCACACACACACACCCACACACACACAGTGATATACACACACCCACGCACACACACACCCACACACAGTGATATACACACACACACACACACACACACGCAGTGATACACACAGACCCACACACACACACCCACACACACACAGTGATATACACACACCCACGCACACACACACCCACACACAGTGATATACACACACAGTCATATACTCACACAGACACAGCGTAACACAGCACAGGCACAGAGTGACACATACTCACACACACAGTGACAGATACAGTGTCACACACACACTGACAAACACACATACCTTCACTGTTCACAAGTGAGTCTTGAGTTTCACACAAACAGACACACACACCTGCTACTATCACTACAGCTTTACGCTTCCTCGCTCCCACACTAACAGTGAGTAACTCTCCCTCGTTCTCAGGGAGGCTGCTGGGAATGTGCAGTATATCTGGAGCTACTACTCCCCTGCTGAGCTGGGCAAGATGATGGACGCCTTCGACAGCTGGGAGGGGCGAGGTACTCATTCATTCACTCATGCACTCCTGAATTAGCTTATAGTGCAGTCCCTTCGACTCCCCACTAGATGGCACTGTGGTCATAATAACTGCAGTATATTGGGTGTCCCAAAGCTGTAGTAATAATAATCATTATTTTTATATAGTGCCTTTCATAGTGGACCATCACAAAGCACTTTACAAGATACGAGACTAGGGTGTGTGAACTATGCATCAGCTGCAGAGTCACTTATAACAACGTCTCACCCGAAAGACGGAGCACAAGGAGGTTCAGTGACTTGATCAGGGTCACACAATGAATCAGTGGCTGGGCTGGGATTTGAACCGGGGACCTCCTGGTTACAAGCCCATTTCTTTAACTACTGGACCACACAGCCTCCTATGGTAATTCTCCACATCTGTTAAATGCAACAGTACTATGATTATTGTGCAGTATGGTATTCTGTTGTGCAGTATTCTGTTCTGTTGTACAGCGCTGTCTTGTGAGTTTCTGTTCTGTTGTACAGTACAGCGCTGTCTTGTGAGTTTCTGTTCTGTTGTACAGTACAGCGCTGTCTTGCGAGTTTCTGTTCTGTTGTACAGTACAGCGCTGTCTTGTGAGTTTCTGTTCTGTTGTACAGTACAGCGCTGTCTTGTGAGTTTCTGTTCTGTTGTACAGTACAGCGCTGTCTTGCGAGTTTCTGTTCTGTTGTACAGTACAGCGCTGTCTTGTGAGTTTCTGTTCTGTTGTACAGTACAGCGTTGTCTTGTGAGTTTCTGTTCTGTTGTACAGTACAGCGCTGTCTTGTGAGTTTCTGTTCTGTTGTACAGTACAGCGTTGTCTTGCGAGTTTCTGTTCTGTTGTACAGTACAGCGCTGTCTTGCGAGTTTCTGTTCTGTTGTACAGTACAGCGCTGTCTTGAGTTTCTGTTCTGTTGTACAGTACAGCGCTGTCTTGTGAGTTTCTGTTCTGTTGTACAGTACAGCGCTGTCTTGTGAGTTTCTGTTCTGTTGTATAGTACAGCGCTGTCTTGTGTGTGCAGGAGTGAGTTTCTGGCGGGTGCCCCAGGAGCTGATCGAGTGCTGGACGCTGGAGAAACGCCCCCTGCAGGACAGTCAGGAGCCGCTCACCCCCAGGCACAAAAGGTACGGTGGGGCTGTATGTAGCATCGGGGCCTGCTGTCTTGGTTTAACACACTGGCTGCCTAGCTTGGGGACTAGCTCAAATAATACAAATTTGCAACCCCTGTTGGTTAAAAAACAGTCGTGAATCTCTGGTAATCAGCTACTGTGATGCCATTAAACTCACTGATTCTGTTTCCTGTCAGGTGGTTCCTGGAATGCTCAGAGAAGGAGGAAGTGGAGGAACCAAGCCCCAAGCGTGTCACCCAGCGAATCACCTTCTCCGGCCCATCCACCAGCACAGCCATTCGGGTCAGGAACTCTGGAATAGCACAGTCCTCCAGGGAGGGAGGGGCTGGCAGCCTGCCTGGTCCTCCAAGCACCAAACACAACCAGAACCAGGATCAGAGCCAGGGCCGGACCAGAGAGCCCGGGAACAGGAACACTGTCTCGGGTCCTGGAGTCCGGACCAGTGCTTCTGATAAAGAGTCCAGGAGCAGGGGCAGTGTGCAGTCCAGCATTGCTGCGGCTTTGGACCAGTCTGGATCCCCGGCACACAGACAGAACAACTCGGGGCCGCCAGTCCAAGCCAGCCCCCAACCCAGCCGGCCTGTTCGCCTGAAGAGACTGGTGCTGCCTAGCCAGACGGAGCTGAGACAGAGGACTGGAGTGGGAGAGGGGGGAGCACAGGCGCAGAAGGGAATGGGCAGCACACCAACACAAGAGGGGAGAAATGAGGGGAATGGAGAGGGCTGATCTGACGGAGAAGCTATTGCCCTTTACCCTCAGCATTACATACGATACCCTGCAGAGAGAAGGGGGCACAGGGAACAGAGTGTCTGTGAGTGAAGTAGAACCCCAGAGTTAGGAACATGCAGGCATTCAGAAGACTGCAATCTGAAACCTATTATTAGTTTCAATGGTTTAATGTATGTGTACTGTATTAGCGCAATCTGTAACATGAGGAATGTTAATAAGAAAACACAAGTCAAGCCCATAGAGCTGTGTTGAAATTCACAGTGTTGCGGCTCCAGAGTCTTTTACCATAGGCTGGGTCCCTGGAGCATTTGGTTGAGCGGTTAGTTTGTAAGTGTGAGGCTCTTAACTTTGAGGTTCAACTGTATCCCCCATAGCCCCCCAACCCCCACACCCTTAGGAGGTGTCACACAGTGCCCCCTGCAGCTTAGAAGAGGAAGGGAGGTTTGACTGTTGATGTAACCTGGAGGTAGGAATGAGACCGGGCATGATGGTGCTCTTATCATCATCATCATCATCATTATTATTATTATTATTATTATTATTATTATTATTATTATTATTATTATTATTATTAATGTTCATTTTTATAACATAGTTGTTTTTTTTCCTGCAAGATTTTCATGATATGCCTTGTCATTTTTGGTAAATAAATAAAGTGAGGTGCCTGACGGGCTGTCATTAATAGACAGGCACGCCTAGTAATGAAGACATTGTGAAACACATAATGTCAGAATCTGGAAACCTCAACTGATACACCTTATTTGTATTGCTTCATTTGTGCCAAGGTGGATCAGGTGGATAATCTGAAGCACAATGGCTTTGAGCAGTTGAATGAAACAGACAGTCCAGTGTCCTGACCCTGATGCAGGAGCAGTGGGGGCGGGCCAGGTTGGTGAGCCTCAGGACCCCCGCTGATGGTGCGTCCGGGGGAGGCGAACGCATCATCGCTGACGCACTTCATCTCTTTGATTGATTGTGCACAGCAATTAAAAGCGAACAGGAGCTGCATTGCACCGTGATTCTGTGAGAGTCTGATGTCACAGCTTGATATGAGTGTACAACCTGCATCCGTGTAAAAGCTGCTTTTTCCATGGTACGGACATGCCACACGTAAAACATTATCATCCAGCCAGAGCTGGAATAATCTAGTTTGGTAGATTCTTGAGTTATCGCTGAGGAATGACATTTCCGCTCACAGGAGGTAATTGCCTGCAGTTATGAGCTCATAACTCGAGTCTGGTGGCTGGGATACAGACAGCAGTCCTGTTACTGTGGTGCTTGGACACTATTGAGATTTATTAGAGAGAGTCTGGGTGTGGATTGAGATAGGATTGTTAAAGGCAGATCCATGTGTGCTGAGTGGAGTATAGCTGTAATAAAGATGTCAGGTAACACAAATCACTGTGAGAGGGACCTCACTCTGCACACTGCCCAGAGGGGCTCCCCTGCATCAATACCCACCCTCAACACACACACACACACACACCAGTATGGGGACAGGGCCTCACTGCACAGAGGGGCTCCCCTGCATCAATACCCACCCTCAACACACACCAGCATAGGAACTGGCCCTTAGAAAATGTAGCTGTTGGTGTTGCAGGCTCTTGGGAAGCTCTTGTTAAAAACTGTCTGAAATGAACATTGAGAAAGCAGGCTGTTTAATGGCTTTCATTCATTAACAGTGTAGATTAAAAGGGAAGGGAGAGAGAAAGAGATTGTATTCATTTAACACGGCGATTCATCAAGCACTAATTTGCTCCTGCATAAAGAAACAGCTGTGGACAAGAGTGCTTTAGAAGCCTCCTCATCCATCTGCTTCAGTCGAGGAGGAATCTAATGTATCTGTGCACATGGTCCAGAACCGCAAATGTGAACATATCACCAATAATACTGATAATGATACTATGTTATAAACCATTACCAGAGGCACAAGGATTGTACTCAATAGTACACGGTAGCGGGTAATTAGAAACTAATAAACTTGATAAACATTAATATGTTCGATCAATCCCG
Organism: Acipenser ruthenus; assembly: GCF_902713425.1. NCBI lineage: Eukaryota > Metazoa > Chordata > Actinopteri > Acipenseriformes > Acipenseridae > Acipenser > Acipenser ruthenus. The sequence continues at coordinate 40,139,117 of NC_081199.1, read as the reverse complement.
TGAGGATTGCTGAAGTAAAGAAGTGTGGCGTGCGTTAAAACACCTTTCCTGTGTAATACAGTTTGAATTCACAATGGATACTCTGGTCCCTGTGTTATTACATTATCACGCAGTGTGGGCTGCAAATCGAACTAACAGATGGGATCTAATTTCAGTGACGTGTGTCCCACTCAATTTACCCTGATCAGCGCTGCCCTCCTGCTGCTGCTCTCTGGATTGCATTCCCTTTATCAGATCACTGATGTGGACCAAGTGCGCTGACAGCATACCAACTCCTTTTAAACTCATTACTGCTTGAATTCAACCGGATTTCATCGCCAGCAACAGACTGAACGCCACCGGACGCTGTTACCTAACGAAATATAGAAATCGCTCCGACTCAACAGCATGTGAGAGTTAGCTGGAGCACAGAGAGGGGACACAGAATCTTAACCACCCCCACCCCACCCCCTGAGCCATGTATATTTCTTAGACTTTGCCAGCATTTCAGGAAGAATACTTTCCAACAGCAACCCTAACCGCATCTTCACAAGTAAATTCTCATTAAAGTAAGCTTTAATAGTTTTGAGTAAATTTGCCACCTATTACTGCAAAAGTCCAAACTTGCTGTCCTCAGGAGTTTGGTTTACTGGTCAGGGGGCTGAATAGGTTCCTCAGTGATCAATTCCTTCAGGGACGTTGAGGGTGTACATATACAGTGCATGTATGCCTTGTACTAACTCACTCCCACACAGACAATCGTATCCCTCTATCTGTCAAAATGAGCTGCTGCAGGGAGCAAGCTGACACAAAGAGGGAGCTGTTGTACAGAATAGACACTAGAGGAGAGAAAGCTCCATGCAGAGCCCTGAACATGCTAGCACGTGTTAGATATGCACACACCAACACTGGAGAGGCACTGATTACTAGAACGACCTGCCTGCCACTCTGGAAAAGAAGAGGAATTAGCTGCCCAAGCAAAGCATCCCCTACTCTGGCTGATCCTGCTTGGAAGTCTTGACTTCTGTATGTTTGTGGTTCTCTCCTGACATGCACAAATATCCAGTTATCCTGATAATAAACCAACAAGTGCTTTGATCTTGACGGTTGCGGTCTAGGGAGCAATAGATATTGGGAACCATAAAACAGTGATGGGTTTTATTGTTCGTACTGGGTCTAGCAGGCATATCTCTGAAAGGCACACAAGTTGAACCAATGCCTCCTTGTGCCATGTTTCCACCTGCCATTGGGACCGAGTTGAAAGTGATGTAAAATAAGGCTTGCTTGTTTCCATTCGCAGCAGGTTAAGATCAAATTAATTGGGAGACTATCTGTCAGCCCCAGTCAGGATCGCTGACTGGCATAACTCGATCTTTCCACCTCACGTTGATGGTGGAAGTTACCTACTGAGCGTCCAGTGTGAAGGACGGAAGAGGCGGGTTTCAGCTCTCGGACAGCAGAACAAACATACATAGGCAGAGCATGAGGGCTGTGAATATCCCAGCCACAACGTCAGATAGAGAGCTGAACATTAGCCTTTCTGGAGCAGGTCTTGGACCAGGCTGGCTAAGTGGTACAGAGGGAGCACACTGTCCCTGTGACTTCTCTGTCTGCAGTCCTGCAGCATCCCTGTTACATTTTCCTCATGTCACATACATGGCTGTGTTGCAATGCTTAGAGAGCTGGCTGCAATTCATGTTAATGTCATACACTTCCCTTCAAGAAGTACTGGGACACAGGGTAGTGTATATGTTTGCTTGTGAGCCACCTGATGTTGGCAATTAAATCTTGAAGCTGTGCTGTTGCAGACTTTGTTCTTTAAACCTAGCAGCGAGTGAAGAAGGAATAGGAGCCGGTGGATCCTGAGGGAATTTCCACAGAAACACAAGAACAAAGAGAAAGGGAGTTCATCGGACTGGACTGGACTGTAGAATAACTGCGATTCCCCCCCCCCCCCCCCCCCCCATAGAAAAACATTGCATCTTAATAGAAAGCGCTCTGCAGCTGTGGCAAGGTTAAGCTGTGGTTTAACAACACTGTCCACAGGTACAGGGAAGGATGTCACAGAGTTCTGTGATGTCTCCTGTTAATCATCCATAACCTACACACAGCTGACTTCCCTCCTCATTAAAAATGCATTGCAGGGTATCTCTTTCATGTTTAAACACTTAATCAGTGGGTAAATAATCTGACAGATGTCATCATTATTATATAAAAGCATTTGCAAGCGGCACAGGTACACGTCAGTAACCTTTGCAGACTCAGAGAGGTTTCAGTGCCTGGTTACTGTAGTGTTTGAGTGAGTGTTATTTCAATGTACAGGAGCACATTGTTTTGGTTAGTGCTCCGTTTAACTTCCGGTTGCATGCCGCACAGTTTCAACAGGATCAAATACTGAAATCTATTAGATGCCATACATGTTATTAATTTTATAATTGTCCACAGGTCTGTGCAGAATATCATGTTTCTTCAATTCCACTGGGTAAAAAGACCTAGCAGGTCTAGAAAGCTTGTGTGTGTGTGTGTTTTAAACATTCTACCCACTGCCCACCCAGCTCTCCCAGGCTCGCTGCTCTCACAATTTCAAGAGCATTCATTGATGCAGCTTTTCTGTCTAGCATTCAGGACACATGAATAATTTAGTAATGTACATCAGGAGCTAACATGCAATGTGAAGAAGAAAGGAAAAATAACTCGACCATATCTTATTATAATAGACTCTTCAAATTCAAATCTGGTGCACAGAATACAGCATTCATCATCCTCACGTCATTAGCCCTTAGCTACCAATTCTTTACAATACTAAGAGGCTGGCTGATTGAACATCAAATTTATCAAATTGACCTGATTCTATTAGCTGTCTCACTTCAGTGAACACCCAAAGAATAATCATCTGAATTTGGGACCCATTCAAAGCTTGGTGGTGTGATATCTAGATCAGCTGCAATTTGTTTAAAATCCAGTGATTGGGTTTGAGATTTCTTTCATTTGACATAAACTCTACTTGAAAGTCAACATGTTCAAACCAAAGTCAAGTGATAAAATGAGAGGGCCCAGGCAGGCCCAGAACAGCTAGGAAAAGTGATCAGGAACAGTCAGAGAGACAGCCAGGGATCTCTGTACACAGATGTTAGCTCATCTCAATGGATAGTAACTAGAAAACGCAATTCCACCTCAACGCTCATTAAAGGCTTATTGACTGATTACTTGTGGATTACATTGATCATGCACATATAAATGAAGGTAAATGCAGGCTCAGTGGATGGCGTTTATCAATGTTTGAGCAGATGTAGAATACTTGAAGCTTTGACTTGCTTAAATGATTCGTTTTCCAGAACTGCGAGGCAGGAGGTTTGTTCAATCACCCCGATTCAAACCTCTTGGAGTTGTTTACATTATGCCAGTGAAAACGTTCCCAGGTAATTGAACATACAGCAGCTGACTTCTAATTATACTGGAGCAGGTGACGCTGTTGGCTTTAATTGGCCTGATTTGACAAATTGGGTTCGGATACAACTATGGGAAACATGGATCACAAAGGCCTAATAGTTCAAATGATATTTAATTAAATTTGGTATTGTAGTAATACAATACAAATATTAGGACATTATATCGCAACAACCACACATGGCACGTGTAAGCATTACCCCGTAGCATCTTGATATTCATCTTCACCGCATGTTTTAAAAGCTCGGTTCTTCAAGCAAGCTGTTGTATAACACTGTAAATAAATATTTATATTTTGTTCCTGGGTATATTTTGTTACATACAGCTCCTTCCACGCTTGAGCGCTTGGGAGAGGCAGCAGTTACCTGGGACAACTCAGCGCACAGGACCCGCCTTCCAGGGAGAAACACCCCTGGAGACCACGTGACTCGACATCTGCTGGAGCATCTCCGAGACAGCAGGCAACACTCAGCACTGTTTAACTGAGAGAGAAAGAAAGAAAGAGAATGGGTGGAGAGAGAGAGAGTGAGAGTGTGCGCGCTCGGGTGATCAGTGGTAGTACTGCCTGGTGTAAGATAAGGAAGGAGCTCTAGACCACAGACAACCTGAGATACAAACACAGTATCTCATCTGTGTATATAATACTCTGTTACAGCTGGATCTATCATTGATGAACTTTTGTTTCACTACTACCCGTCTCCATGCCCCCAGCCGAAGCTCGGTTCGGGGTGCCCCAGTGCGCGTGTTTCCTTTGAAGACTATGTTCCCAGCCGCTGTTAGAAAGCGGAGGAGTGTGTGTCTCGGCTCGGCTCCCTTCTGCAGGGGCTAGACTGAGCGCCAGTACCACCTCTCGCTGTCTGCCCGACTTCGGTTCCGCAACTTTGGGGTACCAGGCTAAGGGAGCCCCGGCGACTCGCAAGAGAATGCCGGTCAGGAAGGGACTGCTGGCCCCTCAGAACACTTTCCTGGACACCATCGCCACCCGCTTTGATGGCACCCGTAAGTCAACTTGTTTAATTGCACTGGCCGTCTCCTCTGCCTGTTCTTATCCCCAGCGAGTTTGATCTTTTCTACTGAGTATATTAATGGTTTAAGCGGAAGCTGTGTGAATACAGTGTGATACTAATATCCAATTCTTCGGGAGGTATTATTATTATTGTTTGTGGTATTATTTGTTGTCCTCTTGCTAGTGGTGCGCACATTGTCAACGTGCTTTAACTGCAACCAAACGGACTCAACAGCATTTAAACCGTGAAGATGGATGGAATGTAGTGTATAGGGTCGAGGTGATTCCCTGTTCATTGTGTGTGCTCGTGTGTGTGTGTGTGTGTGTGTGCCTGTGTGTTTTCTAAGCGCGATTAATAATAGTCCACGTCGGACACGTTTTGTTACTGGTCTGCAATCTGTTATCTGCAGGTTTTTTGGTTGTCAAGCGAACCATGGGTAATACCTTATTAACGTCTCATTAGCATTTAATTCAGCAGTTAAACCTTCAATTTAAAACACTATAAAAGGAACTTCTTTTTCAAAAGGTTACCACCACCAGGTACTGCAATGTGGTTAATAACATGCAGCTGACAAATCTGCAAGCATGGCTGGCTTGCAGATTTATTAAGCGACTCGCTCTTTCTTGGTGTCTCTTGTTTCTGTGATCTATATGGGTTTGAAGCCGCGGCGGTGCCCCGCTGATGAACCACCACGTGACTGCAACATCGGCCCCCAAAGACCACGCGCAGATGTTTCCATCGGGTAGAAAGGGGAAGGTTCTCGATTTACAGACCGTGCTGTTTACCTCTTTGCAGTTGACGATATTACCAGGTCACGTGTCTTGTTCAAGGCAACCCTGCATGTCACTTCTTGTGCAAGTCCAGTCGGAATAAATGGGGTCTAAAGGCGAGAACTTAAATCGATCACATTAATTACGGACTCAGACGCTCTTATTCATGTTAAAATAACTGCCTCTTTCCAACAGGTTGCTATTCTTTTTGGTTTTGCATTTAGAGTCAGGAAAGCTTTTTATCTAGAACATGCATTATAATACATTATACATTACTGTATCCTGCCAGCAATCTAAACATAATGCAGATTCGTAATTATAGACCTGGATCTTAAGCGCACTCATTAAAATGCACGTCACTGGCAGCGCTGGCAGTCAGAAGAATCCGCACTTCCCATATCTACCGAGCATTCACACTAGTGCTAAGCTTTCACTGTTAAAAAATAATGCAAAGCGTTGATCTTACAGATCTTCATCTAAATAACTTGTAAGGTTATTTTAACTCATTAAGTACCTAATTACATTTTATTAAAAACAGTACACAAGCTATCTGTATGTAATTTGATACATTACATTTAGACTTAACCTTTTGCGGTTAACAAAATTGGATTAAGTAATCATAACAATATAGTTAAAGATTTAAATAATTTAAACAACAGTTAAAATTCTCTAGCCTGTCTTCAAATGAGGACAACAGCACTTATGTGTGAAGAATGCTTCAGAGAGCAAATATGTCTTTGTGTTCGCACCCCCTGGAAACCATGCCTAGAGACAGTGTGCTCGCACCCCCTGGAAACCGTGCCTAGAGACAGTGTGCTCGCACCCCCTGGAAACCATGCCTAGAGACAGTGTGCTCGCAACCCCTGGAAACCGTGCCTAGAGACAGTGTGCTCACACCCCCTGGAAACCATGCCTAGAGACAGTGTGCTCGCACCCACTGGAAACCGTGCCTAGAGACAGTGTGCTCGCAACCCATGGAAACCGTGCCTAGAGACAGTGTGCTCGTAACCCCTGGAAACCGTGCCTAGAGACAGTGTGCTCGCAACCCCTGGAAACCGTGCCTAGAGACAGTGTGCTCGCACCCCCTGGAAACCATGCCTAGAGACAGTGTGCTCACACCCCATGGAAACCGTGCCTAGAGACAGTGTGCTCGCAACCCCTGGAAACCGTGCCTAGAGACAGTGTGCTCGCAACCCCTGGAAACCGTGCCTAGAGACAGTGTGCTCGCAACCCCTGGAAACCGTGCCTAGAGACAGTGTGCTCACAACCCCTGGAAACCGTGCCTAGAGACAGTGTGCTCGCACCCCCTGGAAACCATGCCTAGAGACAGTGTGCTCGCAACCCCTGGAAACCGTGCCTAGAGACAGTGTGGCTTGTTTTCAGCTGGAGCCCCGAATAATACAGTACTCCATGAAAGAAAGGCAATGGCAGGGCACTGAACACACTGCTTTGAATTGAGCGGGTTTGTGCTGAAACATTACTACTGAATTGTGTGGTTTTGTACTAGAAACATTACCACTGAATTGTGTGGTTTTGTACTAGAAACATTACCACTGAATTGTGTGGTTTTGTACTGGAAACATTACCACTGAATTGTGTGGTTTTGTACTGGAAACATTACCACTGAATTGAGCGGTTTTGTACTAGAAACATTACCACTGAATTGTGTGGTTTTGTACTGGAAACATTACCACTGAATTGTGTGGTTTTGTACTGGAAACATTACCACTGAATTGTGTGGTTTTGTACTGGAAACATTACCACTGAATTGAGCGGTTTTGTGCTGGAAACATTACCACTGAATTGAGCGGTTTTGTACTAGAAACATTACCACTGAATTGAGCGGTTTTGTGCTTTTCATATCACAGGGCAGCAGTGTGGAGTAGGGGTTAGGGCTCTGGACTCTTGACCGGAGGGTCGTGGGTTCAGTCCCAGATGGGGGATACTGCTGCTGTACCCTTGAGCAAGGTACTTTCCCTAGATTGCTCCAGTAAAAACCCAACTGTATAAATGGATAATTGTATGTAAAAAATAATGTGTAAAAAATAAATATTGTAATTGTATGTAAAAATAATGTGATGTAACAATTGTAAGTCTCCCTGGGTAAGGGTGTCTGTAAATAATCATGATCCATTTTTTGTATATATAAATTAAGGTGTTTATGTTCTTTTGAATGTAGTTAAGGTTTAAAACAATGTATTATTCGTTTACCCACGTGTCATGCATGTTATTTCGTATCCAATTTAGTTTTTCATCACACTGATTTTTTTAAATGTAAAATTAGCAAGGTTCACAAGCCTTGCTGCTGAATACCATTTGAAATTGCCTTAGTTAATTGAACATGGGTGAAAATGACACATAGATGATATAATGAAAATAACCCGTTTTACACACTTTAATGTTTTTTTACAGCGTATCAGTTGGTTTGGCACGTCCACCCTTGCTTGTGGTCCGATGCAGCACAGCGTTCCGCAGGACGCGGCTTCCTTAGCTGGCTGGTTTCAGAACCACGGACAGCGACCGCCGCGCATTGAGCGAGCAGGAGGGATGGTTCATTGTTAGCATAGCAACGTGCTGTGTACATACCTGGCTGTAGAGGTTGAAACAGCCGATACAGGCATTTGCTAAATTTGAGTAGTACTCACTTTGTGCATTGAACTCCGGTAACAAAATTGTTTTTCTTTACGTCTTTCCCCATGAGAATGAGGGCTCTGGTTGAGTATGAAATGTGTATATATACCTATGTAATTATACACGCTATATATTAAGAATTTGACATAAATCCTATGTAATTGTTTTTGATACACAAACACACGTTACCAAAAATAAATACAATAAGAGTGTAACATATATAAACGCTGTTTATACACTTTTGCTTAATATTTTATGTTTAGTTCTTCAGACCTGGATGACCTGGTTTTTGACAGTTTATTTTTAAAGCACGTCAGCATGGTTTATTAAATTACATGCGCGTTTACTTCCCGCGCAGTTTGCTTCCCGGCCCTACACATTCTGCTCTCGAGATGAGATGCGCGCTGGCTGGAGCTGAACTCACACTGAACTCAGCCTGCCGCCGGGTGCACTGTTGCACGGTTCGGTTGCTGGGTGACGCTGGAGGGCGTGGAGGATTACCAAGCTGCACGACTGTGTCCCGCAGCGAGAGCGCTCCCCTTTGAGGTGGTCCCCAGACGATTTCCGTTTGTTCATGAGGTTCTCTGCTAAGACCAGTCTCAACAAGAAGTGCATCGCGTTTTGTTTAATGTTTCTCAAGACTAGCTGTTATGTAAAAGGTGGATAACCAAACCCCATTATTCGATATTGGGTCGCGGTCTGCCGCTCTGGAAATAATTATACTGTTCCCACACACTGATCGACGGGACGGTTTGCATACTCTAGCTGAGAACACAGATCGCATTGACAAAGCTTTTGCTTCATTTAAAAAAAAAAGTAAAAATAGCAGATTTATTTGATGTAATATAAGCATAACCATGTTAAAGAACAAACCATTGGGACTGTCTTAACCCCTTATAATACTACTACTACTACCACTAATAATACTACTATAAATATAATCCATGTTTGTATTTTTTTTGTTGTTATTTTTTGTGTTGTAAGGGGTTAGTGCTGATTGTGAAGGTACTGGCTATCATTTTTATGATGTTTCCACCTTAATGGTTCTACTTGTATCATCTGCTAAATAAACAAATAATAAAACGAATACTCATGTACTTATGAAAGCACAATTATTTTTTTTTGCAGAGATCTGCTTATTTTACGCCTGGGTGTGGATTCTGCATTAATGGGATTTACTGCTCTCGATTCTGAATTGTTTGAGGCATGTATTTTACTGATAATGGTTGTACACAGTGTACAGCAATGGACTTTCTTTACTGATCGTGAATCTGCAGCTCCCCCGCAGGGCCTCTGTGGCGGGCACAGCGCTGGCATCCCCGGGGATCCCTCCGGTTCTAATCTCGAGGTCTCACCTGTCACTCACAGCGCGCTGGGGCAGACTGAACAGCTCAAATTCGTTTCTCCGCAGAACACTCTGAAATGGCGGCACATTTCAGCAGTGCAGCAGAGGTGACATTTCAATAATACCTCCAGGCAGGAAAATGTTAACTCAAAGTGTTGCCATTCTTCAGACAGCACTGGGGAATTGCTTACATGTTTAACCATTTGCTGCCCAGTGACCGATATATTTGGCATTGGGAAAATAGGCATTAAATAGGTATGCGGACAGACCCTGGGCAGTAAAAGGGTTAATACCGGCCGCCTGATCTTCACACACATTAATGAAGTGGCTTCTTCTCAGTCTGGGTATATACCCGGTGGAGCATGTCAGTGTTCTTGCAGCTGGCACATTTTGGCAAAAAGAGGCTACTGCATGAATAGTGTACATGCCTGGGGGTCTTCAGGAGCTAATGCCAAAGATAGCATTGTTTATGTTCTTGTAAAATATTAGTATTCAAACACATTCGAATGATATTGACACACAGACTTCTGTGAGGCAGATAATCATAGTAAAATCTGGTCTGGTAAAATACAAACGTTTAAGTGACATAACTACAATATTACAACTACAACCTGGACAACTTAATTGGACTTTGTAGGTAGATTAATGCTACTCATAGACAGTGAAGCAGCTGTTAGAGTGCCCAGCGGGCTCGCTTTGCCCGGTACGGTATGACTCCTGGAAAGTTTAGATGGCAGTTTTCAGGGAAATACCTTGATGCCTTCCACCGGCTGCTTGTGTGCAGTGACGTGTCAGTGTCAGTAACCAGGCTGATCTGAGACGCCTTGTTCCTGTTGACAGGGATTAGCACCAGTGTTACAGGTTTATCCTCAACACAGCCTAATTCTCACCTAGTATTCTGTCCAGAGAGATGAACATTAGCCCGGGCTGATTCTCACCTAGTATTCTCTCCAGAGAGGGTGCTACATCACGTCATGCAATCATGAGAGAGTCAACTCAGTCACAGGCAGGCTTTTGGGATCATGGTATGCTTACAAAGAAAATAAGCAGGTGAAAATAGACTCGCTCTCTGTAGCGCTGGAGAAAAAACTCCAAAACTCCTTCAATGCAAGAGTTATTTTATATTGTCATTTTGTATTGTGATAATGAACGTTTTTGCCTTCTTTAAAACTTACATATATCTGTATAAACCTACAGAACACAAGCTGGTGTGTGCTGCTCTAAGCTGGAGGTTTGCTGGTTTTCAGCTGGTCGTGCTGGTTCAGGGGACTTGGGGTTGGTTGATGACAAACAGGCTCTTTAAAAGTCAATTTACTGTCACACGCTGAAGTGTTTGTTGCCTACGCTCATAAACAAATCAATTTGCTGTAAAACTTCACTGGGGCTTTGTGCACCTGCTGGGTGTCCAGGAAGCGACCAGGACATATTTATTTCCATTACCTGTTACCAATTCTTCACCAGCAGTTGCAGGGATTGTCTGCAGGGTGTATTTTCTTTTTGCTAAACTCTAGTGAAGGTCAGTAAACACAAGTGAGTCGAATGCGAATGAGCAGCCGGCTGGTCGTGGGGTTTAGGAGCTGATGATGTCTTCTCCGGATCGTGCTTCACTCAATCAGGCAGTAATGTGTTGTGTGTGATTTTCAATCAGGCAGTAATGTGTTGTATGTGATTTTCCAGCTTGAAAGAAATTTCAGGATTTAAGTGAAGTGCTTGTGCAGCCTCTCCAAATCCTTGAGATACATTCCCACAATCTCCAGGAGGCCATGACCTGCGGTGAAAACACCAGCTAGAGCTCCCTGCGTTTATTCTGCAGAATGCTGGGCAGTGCTGTAGAATACAGCACAATGGAAGCTTTTTGTTTTTCCTAAACTGAACGCATCAGTAACCGTACAAGACTCTAAGAAACGATATCAAGCAGCAGGCAATGCTAACTCAACAGCTGTGGCTACTCGTTATTGATGTTTGCTGCCTTAATTGTGTGACCTTTTCACGCTTTAGCTGAAAAACAGAAACAAAAAGAGCATCTTCTATGCAATGTGAAGATAATCAGGACCCACCTGGGAAGCTTCCTTCCAGAGACACGGCAGGGAGGTTACTCTGGAAGACCTAATGCTTGTATTTATTAAAACAGCTTCACATGGAGAAAGAGGGAGCTGCTGTTTCAGTCACAGCAGAGCAGGGGGAGATCTGCAGTTAGTGTCAATGAAGACAGATCATCTTAGTTAGCAATATTTCTAGATTTCAGATTACAATGTGTACTTTTTCCTTTTTAAAAGAGATTTTAAAAGCCCAAGGTCACACTTTATTTAAGGTAAACTTCTGTTTATCCAATGTTAGTAACTAGCTGACTAACCTATCCACAGATCCACTGTTAATAACTAGCTGACTAACCGATCCACTGTTAATAACTAGCTGACTAACCTATCCACAGATCCACTGTATATAAGCACACGTGCACAGATGTGCTAATTTGCTCTTAATATTTACCTCCCCCTCCCCACTCATGCTCTTTAACTGAACATGATAAACAGCAAGGCACTGCATAAGCATACCAATGTAATTTTAATCTTGATGATGCAAAAATAAAAGGTACAAATATTTTGGTGAACAAATCTGTTTCGGGTTATCATATGACTCCATGTACAGAAGAACAGTTTGGGTCAGTTCAGGCTTTTCAACTCGCACCCCAATGCATTCTGGTACCTTTCACAGCAGGATTGCACTTACCAGAATGCACTGCGGTGTGAGTTGAAAATCCTGAGCTGTCTCAACTGTCCTAGTGTGCACGGAGTCACATGGTAACCCTATGTTTGTTGCATGCTAATGCCCGTTAAAATGAAGCAATGAACCAAGATATTGAAACCCGAATACATAAGAAGGAAGGCATGTCATTATCTTGGCGCATTACAGCAAGAGGCTCTCAAGGGCGCTGAGTCTGTCTTGGTTTTGAAATCTCTGAAAATACATGTTTGCTATAACATGTGTTTCTTTAAAAACTGCACATTTGAGACCAATGTTGCTCATGAAAGTGCAAAAGGGGTAAGATTTCTAGATGTATGGAGTTATGCAGTTTGTTAGCTAGCCAGCCTCTCCACTGTAGAGGTTCATTTGAACACTAAAGATTCAGCAGCACTAGGGAGGTGTTGCCAGTGAGTACTCAATCCCAGCCCTAACAATAGAGAGGGGCCAAGGATCTGATTTGCATTCAGTGCAATATAATATATTCCCACCCGGGGTGTCTGTGTTCATATCTTGTTCATTTGTGGAGCAGCAGCTGGTGTCCCCTCACCCTGCTTTTTCATGTTTGTGAGAGTCTGTTTCAACCTGGGTAACACTCATCCCCTGCCATGCATACACTGTTCTAACCATAGAGAGGGAGAGGGAGAGGGAGAGGGAGGGGAGAGGGAAAAGGAGGGGAAGAGGGATGGAGAGAGGGATGAAGAGAGGGAGGGAGAGGGGGGAAGGGGAAGGGGGGGGAGAGGGATTTGAGGAGAGAGGGGGAGGGGGGAGGGGGAGCGGGATGGGAGGGGAGAGGGCAGGAGATGGGTGAGGGAGAGGAGGATAAATGAGTGTCTGTCCAGGAGAGTAGACTGATTCTGATATCCACTCAGACACCTTTAATCAGAGCTCTGTGAGGCACTCGTTAGATCACGGCTCTTATCTCACTATGCATCCACAGACTCCCAGCACTTTGTTCTCAGTTCCAATTTACCATTAATCATCCGTTGGTAGCTCTCTGTCTATATTAGGTGTCGTCGGCTCCATCTTGAACCATGAATCACTGTGCAGGGCCAGGAAGGAGTCTTAACAGCCCTTAAAGGTCACCTGTTTTCCTGTCGACTGCTTTGGAAGAGTTTTCTCTGTCAATGTTTGAGGAGTTGAAGTGTTTCATTTGGGTCTTCATGTGCTCCTTGAAACTGAAGGCTTCCCTTGGGGGAATGACATAAAACAAATGTAACATGTGAGTCAATTCATGTGTGTGAGTGTGGGCTGTGAGCAGTGAGGCGTGAGATATCACAGCAGATATCTTTTTACTGTACAAGGGCCAAGTTACAGAAACAGGGCAAACTGATCACTGTCTTGAAACAGCCTTTGGTGAGTCCAGCTCACAGAGTTTCTTTCTTCTCCGCCTCAGCCAGTCTTTTTGTTCCTTTACCGTCATGAAATCAGTTTTTAATGTCTTTGAGCTCAGTTTGGTAGCGCAGGCAGTCATTTCCTGAAGCATGCAGGGAAAGATAAGGTTTTGCATTCAGAGGGAATTAGTCTGATTTGGTGCAGAGGTGGGTTTTATTGAATGTGTTTTAGTTGCTGTTTTTCTGTTTCATTGAATTCCTGTTATGATTTCACCCTGCAGAGAACAAGGCCAGCAGAATATGAGCATGGCTAAGCAGAACTAATAATCCCCAGGTTTCATGTGATGAGAAACTCAACCCAACCCGTTGAGCAGGTGTGTGACTGGAGCCTGCCAGCATCAATCTGGCTAGCACAGGCACTGCTGGACCCGATAAACCGTGAGATACAGAGAATACAGGCAGCACCATGGCTTACGTATTGTAATCAATGGGCTGAATCACTGAAGATACACAAAATGTGTCGTTCAGTAACACTCACACTCATGTTACACTGACACACACACACACATTGACACACTCACACTCACACTCACATTACACCAACACACACACACACACACACACTGACACGCTCACACTCACACTCACACTCATGTTACACTGACACACTCATACTCATGTTACACTGACGCTCACACTCACACTCATGTTACACTGACACACACACACTGACATGCTCACACTCACACTCACACTCATGTTACACTGACACACACACTGACACGCTCACACTCACAATCATGTTACACTGACGCTCACACCCACACTCACACTCATGTTACACTCACACACACACACTGACATGCTCACACTCACACTCACGTTACACTGACACACTCACACACTGACACGCTCACACTCACACTCATGTTACACTGACGCTCACACCCACACTCACACTCATGTTACACTCACACACACACATACACACACACTGACACGCTCACACTCACACTCACACTCACACTCATGTTACACTGACACACACACACTGACATGCTCACACTCACACTCACACTCATGTTACACTGACACACACACTGACACGCTCACACTCACAATCATGTTACACTGACGCTCACACCCACACTCACACTCATGTTACACTGACACACTCACACACTGACACACTCACACTCACACTCATGTTACACTGACACACACACACACTGACACGCTCACACTCACACTCATGTTACACTGACACACACACACACACACACTGACACGCTCACACTCACACTCATGTTACACTGACACACACACACACACTGACACACTCACACTCACACTCATGTTACACTGACGCTCACACCCACACTCACACTCATGTTACACTGACACACACACACACACACACACTGACACACTCACACTCACACTCATGTTACACTGACACACTCACACTCATGTTACACTGACACACACACACACACACACACTGACACACTCATGCTCACACTCACACTCATGTTACACTGACACACACACACACTGACACGCTCACACTCACACTCATGTTACACTGACACACACACACACTAACACGCTCACACTCACACTCATGTTACACTGACACACACACACACACACACTGACACGCTCACACTAAGCTGCACCTGCAGTCCCAGTAATGCCCCTCGGGAAAGGGCCTGACCCCTAGCTGAGGAGCTCAGAGGTCAACCCAGTTTTATCCCAACAGTCATGCAGAGTGACCAGGGACTCTGGAACAAGGGAACATTTGGGATTGACTCTTCCTTTTTCATGAAATAAATTAAAGATGAAACAATAAAGGGGGGGCAGCTTTTCAGTGATTCTGCATCGCTGCCAGAGGGGCTCGTCTCTCTGGAGATGAAAGGCATGCCAATGATTGTCTGATAGCTGTAGTGTTTTGGAGCAGGAACATTTTAACATTTCTCTTCAAAAGCCTATTTTGGTTTGATGCCCACGGAAATATTTACAGAGGAAACATTGTATTCATTTTGCATATTTCAAAGCGCTTTGTAATATTTGTACGTACAAGGGTTATTATATTTCATTACAAGAATGTGTGGTCAATTTAGCAGAGCATGCTTGAATTAAGCACTATGTCAGAAGATCATCTGTTACACGGTTGTTCTCAGAAGTGGGCAGCACAGCACTGTACACGGGAATGTCACGATGAATTTAGCAGAGTGTAAAACTGATTGAGGTCAAATTTGCATGAGGGTTACAGCTCCCAATAGCGTCTATGTAGCACCTCTCACCCCATCACCACAGCCCTGTTTATTGAGCATTAGAAAACCAGGGAAGTCTAGCGGCATCAGTCTGGTATTTTCAAAGTTTACCACAGTAAATCTGCGCAGTAATTTTGTAGCTTTCCCATGCCTTTCCAATGGTATTACTCTGCATTGACCATAGTTTCTGTATATGCTTTACCATACCTCTCCAGGCTTTACAATGCTTCCCTATGTTTTGACTGCTTTATTGCACTGTGCTATATTTTAATTATGGTAAACATTTATAAGGGTATTCCCCTGGGATATACAAAACTGTTGAGGACACAAACGCATCAATGAAACAAAATCTAATGTACTCCTGCAGACTGAGACATCAATGAAACAAGCCTAGTCTAATGTAGATTGATTGAATTGTGTGCATTTTTCTTCAATCAATCAATAATCGATAACGTAGACATGTCAGTGAAATGAATGTGTCTCTTTCGAGTGATTGCAGGCCCTTTTTCATCTGGGTGGAATTTGGTACATGTGTCTTTCTTTTTCACTCATGCACCATGTAGATCCAGTCGGCTCTAGTCACTGTCACAAGGCCACCAGCTCAATAGACAGTATCTGTTAGAGAAGCCTAACTGAGGCCACAAGAGATAAGCAATTGCCAGTGACAAGCAGGCAAATAAATATTTAGCACTATAACCGACTTAAGATGTCTTCTTACCATGCTTATAGTGTGCATTTATTTAATACATTATAACTTTCAGCTACCATGCTTACCTGTGTTTTTACTGTTGCATACTGCAGTAAACTTCTAGAAAGTGAAGAACCATGCAGCTCTGGATTGAGGACATTATTGTGGTAGCTTGTTCTGTTGCTTCAGTAGTGAATGTGTGCGCTCTCTCTCTCTCTCTCTCTCTCTCTCTCTCTCTCTCTCGCTCTCTCTCTCTCTCTCTCTCTCTCTCTCTCTCTCTCTTTGGTTGCTTCAGTAGTGCTGCCTCTGTTAGCAGTGCTGTGTTTTATTGATTAGAGATTGAGCTGGTTAAAGTGCAATAGCCTCCAGAGACTCTGGGCCACGCGAATCAATTAGCTGAGCAGCCTGGGCTGTGAGTGCGGTGTCCTCCACACGGCAGGGACTGGGAGAGGGAGCGGGGTCACCAGCTGACAAATACTTCAACAAGGGCGCGCCTATGGATCTATCATCAGAGTAGACAGGGTCACCTCCTGCAGCACTATACCAGACAAAGGCAAGAGAGAGGGGGGGAGAGGGTGTCCCTTATAAGACCACCCCATCCCACCACCACATCATAGCACAGCTGAGGCTTCCATAGACCCTGATGCTGCTTAGATCTCTGAGACCTGAGCCGATCAGAATCCAGGCTTGACCCTGGTGATGTTGCCCCTTTTCCACTGGCACATCCCAGCCGTGAGGTACGGGTGCTTTTCCACTGGCTATTTGTCGAGCCGAACGAGAACCAAACCGTGAGGCCCAAGCAGATCCCAATCCAAGAAGGAGAAGTGCTGACCAGACCTAACTCTGCTCAGCTTCACCCAAGGGAATGCATTCTCATGTCTACCTCCCAGACAGTTTATTCCAGTAATTCTCATGTCTGACTCCCTGTTCATCCGTGTTTCTGTGAATGTGTTTCTGTTTTGATAACCTGTCGGGATCTCCTGTACAAGAGCTTCCTGTAGGCGGACAGCAGGGGTAACGAAACTCGACAGGACTCGACACATACATGCATCACAACACAGAGCGGCACCAGGATAAAATGAGCACCGGAGAGGCATTTGTGACACCTCTATTGAGAGCAGCTTTACTGGATTATTGAGGGAGTTTGAAACTTGTTTGCTTTTACAGTGTCTTCACCGTGCTCTTACTGTATTTTACTACACTGCTGTGTTTTTACTGCAGTATACCACAGTAAGTACAGCCCAGCTTGCTGCTGGCGCATCTCGCTACCCTGCCCTTATTCTTCCACTGCACTTTGCATCTCTGTTTGTCCTTTCTGTTTGAGTGGAAACACCGTGCAGTGAGCAGATTCTCTCACACTAATATTAAATACACATTTATATGACTATTTGAGTAGCTCAGTGGTTAAAGAAAGCACTGGACTGTAATGTGGAAGGTGGTTGGTTTGAGTAGCTCAGTGGTTAAAGAAAGCACTGGGCTGTAATGTGGAAGGTGGTTGGTTTGAGTAGCTCAATGGTTAAAGAAAGCACTGGGCTGTAATGTGGAAGGTGGTTGGTTTGAGTAGCTCAGTGGTTAAAGAAAGCACTGGGCTGTAATGTGGAAGGTGGTTGGTTTGAGTAGCTCAGTGGTTAAAGAAAGCACTGGGCTGTAATGTAGAAGGTGGTTGGTTTGAGTAGCTCAGTGGTTAAAGAAAGCACTGGGCTGTAATGTGGAAGGTGGTCGGTTTGAGTAGCTCAGTGGTTAAAGAAAGCACTGGGCTGTAATGTGGAAGGTGGTCGGTTTGAGTAGCTCAGTGGTTAAAGAAAGCACTGGGCTGTAATGTGGAAGGTGGTTGGTTTGAGTAGCTCAGTGGTTAAAGAAAGCACTGGGCTGTAATGTGGAAGGTGGTCGGTTTGAGTAGCTCAGTGGTTAGAGCACTGGGCTGTGTGTGGATGGTGACTTCTTAAAGAGAAAAATGATGTAGATGGGCAACACAGTTTAAACAACTGTAATTATTTAAATAAATACTAAAGATTCAATTTGCGCAGAGACTCTCCACACAGGCACATTAACCGGTACTTGTTTATTCAAGTACAAAGTGTCACGTCAACCGGTTTGTGAAGTAGCTTTTTATCTGAAGTCAAGAGTCCGTCTAATTGGAGATGGTCTGCACCGCTGAGCACTGTGAATAACGAAATAAGTGGGCTGTGCCTTCACTCAGGGGGGAGAGGAGGGGAGAAGAGGAGAGGAGAGATGGTTGAAGAAGAGGAGTGGCGAGCAAAGGGAGAGAGGCTGAAGGAAGAGAAGGGAGAAAGGGAAGAGGACAGGCCATCCACTCCTTCAGTAACCTGTCTGGATCACCGGGGTGTTTGAGCCTGGGGCCCCCTGTACTCAGAGGACTTCTCCACGGGGGGAATATTGAACAGTGAAGATCACATGATTTAGCTGCACTCTGTAGCAGATTGTACCTGCCGTTGCTGGGAATTAGTATTACAACATTCTGCCATTGTTTATCTGACTGCAGAGCACAGTAACAGTGGCATGCACAGAAGCTCTCTGAACAGCCTTACAATGTGCCAGTGACAGGGAGAGTACATCTGAGACATCCCAGCGCACGCCTGGTGAGCCTCTGATCTCTCTACTTGTACTTTATACTTCAGTTTGGAATATGCAGGCATTTCAAAGACAATACGATAGAAGTAAAAGTTACAAAGTTACTAGCCAATCACAATGCTCCAGCAGGAATCAGGTCATGTGACCTACAGCACAGGAAGTGACTAGATACCAGGAAGAAACTGATTATTTTTGTGTCGCAATCTTATATATCCTGAATCAAAGTATTAAAAAAACAGATAAAATATCTTCAAGTGAAGGAAAGCCGGAGCAGTGATAGTGATAAAGCTGCTTCTTGCACTTCTTTAAAATCAGCGTCCTGTTCCTCTGGGTTTCCGCACCAGGGAGATTTGTTTTTTTAGTTAAAGATTAACAGTTCATGCTACCTGAGTATTAAGTGCTGCCTTGTTAATGATCTGTTAATGATGAGATAATGAGTGCTGTGTGTGTTTATGGATCATTAATACAGAGCTTCCTATCTACAGCTCTGAATCCAATTCCATTCATCAGCCTTGTCTTATAGCACAGTAATCTGAATCCAGTTCCATTCATCAGTCTTGTTTGCTTGTCTAACATAGCACAGTAATGGCCAGCAGCCTCAGGAACATGTTCTTCAACCCTGCAATCTGATAGCGTTACATAACTTGTGTTCTTAAAGGACTAAGCCATTATATTGTTTCTATGCTCTCTCAGCCAGTCAGTGCTGGCTGTCTCATAAGAATCAGAGTCAGAGTCACTGAGCATCGACTCCGGAGAAGCACACTGATCGCGTGCTGCTTCATTCCCTTAACAGACACCTCGGATGAAACCAACAAGGCTGCAGTAACAAGGCTCTGTTTAAAGTGCACTTAACTGGAGTGGGGTTTAGTTGTACTCAAAGAGAGACGGAGCACTTTTGGGTTATTTGTGAACTTTAAGGAATGAAAAAAAAAGCACCCTGGACGAGTCATTACAGTAGATCCGATCCTGGAAGATATGATACCCTACCAACTGAACGGTACTGAGAGAAACTGATCAATGCACATTTTGTCATGGGTCTACAGTAAATGCAGCTCTTAGCGGACAGAATGGATTCCGTGCCTTTGTGAATTCAGTTTCAAGATGTACATTCTGTCACTTCCTATAACTGGCCTGTTTAGCCACGTTAAATAAAACGAGAAAGGATTCATATAATTACAGTACTATCACAATGCTGAAAGACGTTTGTTTTGTGTGCGTGCTTTTTTGTTGTTTCTGTCTCGGTGCAAAAAAAACCCAAATTACTTTGTCAAAGACTGAGAAAGCACAGTAAGAACTGTTTTAGACACACTGATGTACCTGACATTGTTCAATTATAATGCCCCGACATTAATAAAGCAACAGGTTCTGCTGCACTTCCATGTTGTTTCCTGTGACGTTGCTGTTCTCGCCCGCTGGGTTCACAGTGCTGCAGTGTCCGCAGGGTCTGTGCTGTTGCTAGGAGCGCCTTGAACTGGGTTGCCAGGAGAGGGGAGGGCGGGGGAGTTGGGGGAGGGTGCCAATTAGCTAATGGGTTGGAGAGATGATTAACGGCACACAGAGGCCTCTTCACAGGGGTCCAGCTCATTCAAGCTAATTACCTCTGGAATTATTAATTACTTAATGAAACACTGATTTAAACATGTTTAACAGAATCACACATGTAATGACAATTAAGATACATGCAAAGCTGCTCATGTTAATGGATATGTATCGTGATCAAGACAAAGCAGAAAACTTCAAAGCTGGCACACAATGGGCTCTTCACAGACTGAGCTCTCTTCCTCTGCTGCCTGCTGAGAGCACTTGGATTTCTACAGAAGAGGAAGAAGTGAATCTTAGTTTGAGTTCTTCCATTACTTTGAGTGCAGCCTGTGCTGCCGGATTCTGGATTTTGGTTATGCTTTCATTTGTTCTTCCTAGTATAATGATTCACTAAGGCCAAGACTCGAGTACTTTGGGGTTCAAGCGGATTCACATCTCACTGCCCCCCTGATGGATCTCCTGTCCACACGGCATTCAAACAGGGTTCACACTAACGAGCATCTTCCGTTACTCTTCATAACGAGCCTGTCCCGCTGGAGACCGCAGTACACACACACACATTCATCAGCCATAAGTGAGGCTGAACCGGCAGCAGTGTGCTATCCACCCATCACTTCAGATACACCCAATCATGCATTATGAGTAAACTTGTTAGCTAGTGTCTTGTTCTGTGTGACGCGGCTCCCAGTGGCTTGTGCGTGGTTAAGAGCGCTGCACGTGAGGGAGGCTGGGACTATCGTTCCTGGTGAGCGGATCTCAGGAAACTCATCCAGAACTCCAGAAACGCACAATCACTGGTACATGTTTCAGCAGGTAACCCCACCTTTAAGAGAAAAGGAGAGACATGCCAGCCCACCAGAGCAGAGAATGGAATGGTTCAGAAGCCGGGACGAAGGGTTCGAAATTTGGATTTACTCTACAGTACACCTTGTATCAGATAGGCTGCAAGGGCACTATATGTTCCCTAGAATCCCTGTGTATTAATCACTGCAGTGCTGTGTGTGGTTACCTTCATTCATGACCCTGGACAAGGCTCTGTCATTGCCACTACTGCCCCACTGTTACAGAATGGCTGTGTGTCTGTGTGTCTGTCTGTGTCTGTGTGTGCGTATCTGTGGGTTTTTGTCTGACCCTCTCTGCTCAATAAATACTGGCTTTCCTTCTATCTCTGTGGAAACAGCAAGAAAAACAATAGCTACCTGTCGCCTGGCAACGGGGGCTGTTATCTGTGAGGCTGGAACAGCAGCTATTAATGTCAAAGTAAATGCAGAAGCTGAACACGGACACACACAAACTGAGAAACACACACACACTGATACACGTACACTGACACGTGTATACTGACACAAACACACTGAAATACAGACACACACACACACACACACTGATACACGTACACTGACACGTGTACGCTGACACAAACACACTGAAATACAGACACACACACACACACAACCTGCACATTTACACATGCATCCACAATAACACACACACATTGTGACTCACTGCTAGTAGTGAGGTGGCAAGTCTGCTTTTGAAGAGGAGGAGCGCTGAGTAAACAGCCCAGTCCTGATAACACAAGCTTGATTGTTTCCGCGGGCAGATTCACTTTTAGGAACTATCAAGGAAGTAATCTTAACTGTAGCGCTACGATTGCTTCCCCTTTCGATTGTGTTATTTATACACTTCCTTCAATCATTGCTAATTATATACTCTATCATTAGCTCAGAGACCAGTTTCCCTTCAGGTGACACACAGAAGAGGATCTGTGACCACTTCAGTGTGGGATCACCAGTAATATCTCCACCAGCAACGTATCGTTTCAAGGCTTTAAAAATGGGACTGATTCCCATTCACAGCTCACACCATTCCTTGAAGGTAGAGCCTGAATGAATGCATCACCTTTTAATAATACATCCGGTGAAACCACTTAGGATTCTCAGTTCAAGGAAGGAAAGAAAGACAAATTGGAGCAGAGAGAAAGTACAGAGCGTGTCTGATAAGAAGAACCGCAGTCTTCTATGATGTTTGTGTCTCACGGAAACGGATTCTTAAAACCCATCCAGCCTCCTCCAACCAACCAACCAATATATATCTTCTTCTAAGACAAGGTTTCCCTGGCACTGTTTCATTAGCCCTGAATCCACAAAGTCAAACAGCAGCAGCGATGTTCAGTGTTCAGCATGCAGGAAGAACTTACTGGACGAGCAGACAGGGAGCCCGGGGCAGCGATTGCTGGAGAACTTACTGGACGAGCAGACAGGGAGCCCCGGGGGCAGCGATTGCTGGAGAACTTAGTGGACGAGCAGACAGGGAGCCCCGGGGGCAGCGATTTCTGACTGACTCTTCTGTTAATTCAATTTTTAAAAGTTTATGAATAAATAATGTTTAGTGTCTCAGACCGATTAGCATTAATTCTGCATTTGCATTCGTTAAAAACAAGACCATCTGTTGGAAACAGATGTAGCTAAACTGCAGACTCGGCACTCCAAGACTTGGGAGGGTTACACAAGGTTCCCTGTCTGTCTGTCAAATACCCCACTGCTGCAGGCATAGACAAGACTCTGCATCCTTTACACATGCAAGAATCTGCTCACTCGCCAAAAACCACTGCTGGACTGCATCCTCCCCACAGTGGAGGAAAGGGACCAAGGCCTATTGTATACTAGTAGTGTCACTGGCAATGTCAATTGTATGCGGCTGTTTGAATGAATTAAAAAGTAGCTGTGAAGTGTGCATTTCATGCGGATGAATATGCATTTGCTGTTGCAATTGCTTATATATAAATTACATTTCAGAACATTAATAAATAGTTTCCCGGGATAGCCGTTCTGTCAGGAAAGTTTGAAAACGATTTTATATGTTTAACCTTTACCAAATCCTGCCCTGCAGGACTTCACACAGCCCCTGTCCTTTTTAGAACTGACTTCAAAATCCTCCACTGTCCGTGAGCCGTCTGTTTAATAGCAACAGCAGCTCCTAATCGCTTAAACCGTTTGGAACGAGAGTCAAAATTGAATTTATTGAAATATTACAAACCTCTGCACGTACCCAACACACATTACAAACAGAATGCATTGCAAAACTGCGTGGATGAAATGGCATCAATTATTTAGCACGTACTTGGAAATCTGCATCAGATCTGCGCTACACAGTAACTAGCAAGGATTTCAAAGAAGAACAGATCTGCCCGAAATACAATTTCAATTCCGACTGCAATTTACATTGTTATTGCACCTTCAAAGAGGAGCTGTAAACGAGGGCTTCAGGAGTCTGGGCACACAGAGACCTAATTTTAACTCCCACCGGACTCCCCCACCGGTAATGTTATGATAATGCTTTTTTTTACACAGTTCCATGATAGTAAACAGTCAATACCTGGGCAATAGCGGTGCCAGCTATGCCAAGGTGAGAACATCTGAATGAGTGAGATTGGAAATCCACCAGTAAATGCATCGTCCTTGCCTTTCTTTTAGGAGAAATACTGCTAAAATTGACACTAAAACTGTTCCTAAGATCACTGAGACTTGACATGTCTGAGGTGCTTGTGTGTAATCACCATTAGACTGCCCTTACAGTATTGTGCTCTTGTAGGTTGAGCGTGTTTATTAAGACTTTTCTCTGTATTTCCTGCCTCAATGAATATTTAAGACATCAAAGGCCAGCTGTGTAGAAAATTTGTTATTAAGAGTTTGGGAATAGGGTTATTTTCACATGGTTGCATGTCTCTATTACATATTGACTGTTTATTACCATGTTACTGAACTTCAATAAACAGGTCATTGCATATCAGTTAAAGACTTGTTTATGCCTTGCTAGATAAAGCATTGCCCAAACTAATTCGACTTGTGAGTCATTCCTCACTAGTTTCTGTTTCACATCACCATTTTTTATTTCCATGTACCGAACCTGCAGACTGGAGTACACTGCTGGGATGAATTAGGCTGCTGTTCTCTTCATGGCTGTCTCAATTTATATAAATGAGATGATGTGTAATAATAGTGATAGTACTTTGGTCAAATATGCGGATGATATGGCACTAGTGGCATGTCTCAGTATTTTCAGTATGTTAACACTTTGACTTCTTGGTTTGCTGAAATCTTCCTAGAACTAAATGTTCAGAAAACAAAAGAAATGTGTTGTGGAGGGAGGCAAGCATTAGGCTCACCACATCCCCTCTTTAAGCCACTTGGGATAAAGGGACAAGAGGTGGAACAAGCTTCAAGCTTTAAATATCTTGGTACTGTGCTAGACCAAAACCTATGTTTTCTGGAAATGCTGATTACATATATAAGAAGGCACAACAGCGACTTTTTCTTCTTGGAAAACTAAGAAGTTTTGATGTTGGCAGGGAAATTTCAGTGTCTGTTTATAGATATCTCATTGAGAGCATTCTTACTTTTAATATATACCGAGCAGCAAAAGAAACATATCACTATTATAACACATTTATAAAAATAAGGTATATAAATGATGGACATTGACAAAATGTTTTTGGTCTCTTTTTAATCACTCGATCATTCATCCTTGACCATGACACGCTTGAGTGACTATGACTAAAGCAGATGCACTTAATCACCTAATTAGTGAGACAGTTGATTGGACACTGGATATGGAGTGATTTCAGCTGCTGAGTAGCAAGCTTGAATAAAAGCAATAAAGAAAATCACAGAAAAAAAACTGTCAAGAGAGCAGCGCCTTCGTGCAATCGGCATGTTGGAGGCTGGACTAGGGCAGCATACTGTGGCTTGCCATCTTGGGTGCTCACAGCCAGCAATTTCAAACCTGGTGAAACGGTATAACCAGACACACTCTGTCAATGACAGGCCATGAACTGGGAGACCAAGAGTCACAACACCTGCCCAAGATCGACAGATCATTCTGCAGCATCTTCATGATGTCAATTGTTAATCAGCACAATAAAAAGTCACTGCACCTGCTCTAAAACAGAGTTTGTCATTTTTTGATCACATCTAGTGAATTTTATCCAAATATAAGTGATACATTTCTTTTGATGCTCAAATATAAGTGATAAGTTTCTTTTGATGCTCAATATAGTATCATGGCATGGCAATCTCTCAGTAAAAAATAAAACAAAACTGGCAAGAGTTGTCAACCAGGCAAGTAAAATAATTGGTACCAAACAGCTGCAATTATCAGACCTGTACCATCAAGCAGTTAAAAGGAAATTCATACACATTTTTAATGATAGTACACATCCTCGCAATTTTTCATTTCAATTACTGCCATCAGTAGTGTTACAAAAAATAATTTATTCCAACTGAAATTTCAGTTCTTAATGGGGAAAAGAGGTGGAAGCCCTGAGAAGTGTGTGCACACTTTGTGTGTGCATGCGTGTAGGTGTGTACACGTTGTGTGTTCATGTGTGTAGGTGTGTCCACTTTGTGTGTGTAGGTGTGTACACTTTGTGTGTGCATGTGTGTAGGTGTGTACACTTTGTGTGTGCATGTGTGTAGGTGTGTACACTTTGTGTGTGCATGTGTGTAGGTGTGTGCTTGTATGTGGGTATGGTATGTTGCTGTTCAGCAATGAGCTGCTGCTGTGCTGTTTATGCTAGCATGGATTATTGGTTTATAATTGATTGTTATTTATTGATGGTGTGTGTACACTGCTGTTTGTTTCTTTTGTATCAAGCCATGGTGTAAGCTGAAGACAAATTTTCAGGTTATGCTCTATTTAATGGACAATAAAGCTTTTTTGAATTTGAATTTTGAATTTGAATGGCTTTATTTGCAGTTGATTGACTGATACCAAGCTGATTACCCACACAGACACCGGCCCTCGCCTCTGCAAGTGTAACCAGCACTGAGGTCAATACGATGAATCAATCAGCTCCCGAGGTACAAGCATTGAGATCCGCTCCTGCTTACAGTGGGAAACTGGCCAAGCAGCCTTCAGAAATACAAGTGACTGTGAACCACAGTGTGTGCCTGCTGGGAAGCAGGGAGAGAGATCTCCCTGCTGGCACTCTGTATTGCAATCTGCAAACCATTTTCTTTTTTAAATGAAAATGCTGCAGCTATTGATAACATACCATGTCAAGACCCAGAGCAGCTGTGTAATAGAAAAGTGATTTTTCTGAACATGTAACCAACTCAGTCACTTTAAAACATTAGGATTAATTGTGGTTTCCCCTGTGCTGTACCCTGCTCCCCTGTGCAGTACCCCGTTTTCCTGTGCTGCACCCTGCTCCCCTGTGCTGTACCCTGCTCCCCTGTGCTGTACCCTACTCTCCTGTGCTGCACCCTGCTCCCCTGTGCTGTACCCTACTCCCCTGTGCTGTACCCTGCTCTCCTGTGCTGCACCCTGCTCCCCTGTGCTATGAGACATTCTTAAGCCAGTGTATTGCTGTGTAGGGACACTTGCGTCTAAACTCTCATATTTGCTTGCAAAGCAGACATTCCATACCCTGTAAACTGGCCTGGGAGCTATCGTATTAACAGCATTTCTTTACTTCAAAGCAGTCCTCCACTTAACGCCCCTTTACAAGAACTGTACCTCAGTACTCAATAGCGCAGTGTAAGTTTGTAACACGTCTTTAAGGAAATTGTCTACCTTCCATTCCTACGAGGCTGAAAGCCTACCTCACAGCGCCACCTGTTGGACAGGTATTGTATCTGAAAATAAGAAAACATCATCAGAATGGCATTTAGAAGACTGTTTAGTCTCTTAAAGGGAAAGTGTGATCCGAGTTCTCAAGAAGGCTCTTCAGTCTCTTAAGGGGAAAGTGCAATCCAAACTCTCTGCACCCCCCTGTTGGCCAGCAGGTTGCTTCCTGACCCCTCCTCCCACGCAGCTTTTAATATTCGATTGTTTTCCTGAGAATTATCCGCTTGTGGTTTATGGCTGAACAGTCATTCTAGTTTGTAAATCTTGATTTAGAATCCCTCCATGGGAATAATGTAGAAGAACATCTACAGCTGCACCTAATATTTAGTAAATCATATTGTGTCCTGATTTTACAGGAAAGAGTAACCCACGCTAATCTGCAGTGTAGCTCTTCAATACTGAGCAGCTGTCGTTCTTGAATACCCCCCTCACTCTCAGCCATTCCCCCCAATTATCTCAGGAAACCGCCTTCGTGGGCAGATCGGAGTTTTAAATTGGCAGAGAAAGATTTCATGCTCAAATCATGATGTTTTGCAAAAGAACCATTCTGTGCAACGATTTGTTATTTTACAATATTAATCCCAAACTGTACTGCAAAACACCACTTTACCAAATAAAGGTGTATTCTTTTAATAAATCTGCATCATTTATATCTAAGAAGCTTCTTGTCCATGTTGCTCTTATAAAATATCCATAAGGAAGGGCCGTTGAGTTCAGGGTGTGTGTCGAGGACAATACTGTACAACACAGAGACATGGAACACTTCCAGTTAAATAAGAGCTTTCATTCTTCAAGTCATTTGCTCCACATTACAAATGGAAATGGAAATGATCTGACAGTGCTGGAGCAGAGAGCCTCAAAGGTTGATTCACCATGATCCAGTTTGAAGTTATATGACGCATGGCGCCTTATTCACAAAGCTTTAACATGGGATATTTTCAAGGCTTAGTTTGGTTTTATTGGATTCAGCTTTTAATGAAATGTAAATGTTATTTAACATATCAAAGCAGTTTGGAATAAAATAGTCTTTAAATAACTCTTGAGTAAATGCTTTGTGAATAAAGCACACGGTTACGGTCCAAAGTCTGTAATCCTACTGTTTCAGGTCCACAGAATTACGACTGGGACCCATTTCCAAGAGTCTCTCTCTCTTTCGCATGGCATTTCAAAAGCAATAGATCGAGTTTCTAGCTGTATGCTGAGTTTGGAAAGCCATTCGATGACGTCCGGGGTCGCCACATGGAGTCCATTTGTACCTGCTGCAGAAGCGTGTGTTGGGCAGTGATGGGTGATGTGAGTGATGGATTAAACTTCACAGCTGAAGCGTGTGTTGGGCAGTGATGGGTGATGTGAGTGATGGATTAAACTTCACCGCAGAAGTGTGTGTTGGGCAGTGATGGGTGATGTGAGTGCTGGATTACACTTCACCGCAGAAGCGTGTGTTGGGCAGTGATGGGTGATGTGAGTGATGGATTAAACTTCACCGCAGAAGTGTGTGTTGGGCAGTGATGGGTGATGTGAGTGCTGGATTACACTTCACTGCTAATTTTATTATATTATGGTATATTTAAGGGATAATGGCATTGGTCTGACGTGTTACAAGGTAATAATGAAACTCCTGAGTCATTATTTGAACGAAGGAGTCCCATTATTAACAAGGAACACGCCACAGCGATGTCATCATCACTCTTCTGCTATAACTTTTATTAAAGGTATTTAGACTTTCACTTTAATCAATGATATCACATTGCAGTGCCAGATAGAGTGGTTCCAAATCCACAGGGTTGCCATTGCTGGGGAGGCTATGGTTATCTAACGGTTCGGCTCCATAATAAAATGGATTTTCCAGAATAACGCGTTTTGTTTTTTTCTGCAATGGTTATGAAATTATTGTTCAGTCAGGAAACTCATGTGATAGATGATTTATTAAAGCTTAGACAACACTACTACATTATACATATTTCTACACTGCATTCTTTGGCGTTTTGGCCTCACTTTTCGAGGTACCCCTGCCCATAAATTAGCTTGTAGATAAGTGGAGAGGCTGGCTGTAGGAAAGCCATGGGCAGGGGGGCAGGATAGCAGCCAAAAAGCAGGTGGAGGCTGGGGAGGAGGATGAGCTGTCGTGCACAGCAGGGACGTAGCAGGTCAGATATAAATCCCTTCCTTGCAGATCACTGGACGTATTGTTTATTGGAAGACAAATAAAATACTAGCTATTCAACTGGCGGTTTGTTCTGGTATTGGAAGCTCCTAAAATCTGCTTAATGTTTACATGGTTTGATCTAAGGCTAAAAGTGAGTTCCCTGCCTGAAGCACCTCTTTGCTTAATTACCAGTGACCATGTTCAAGTATTCAGGGTTAGCACATTTGGAGCTGGTACTTGAGGTGTTGTCTGCCATCCATACCCCTGTTTTAATGGACTCCTAATGATCTGGCCCTGTTTCCCTCCCCTCTTCAATGTGAAGTGATATAAACAGTGGAACTCTTCACAGCTCTGCTGTCTGAGCTCAGTTACCTCAATCGTTAGATAATCATTAGAGGGCAGCGTTCATTAAAACAATTTTTCAAAGGCTTATAGATGGTTTGTAATTAAGAGGCTTTTTCTTTACATGGGAGCACACATTGCTAATAGGCTAGCTGTTTTATTTTTTTGCAGATCTAATTTGCACTGATGAAGACAGATTATTTGAACAGTCCCTAATGTTCTGAGAACAAGTCTGTATTGTTTTACAGCAAAGTGCGAAAGGTGAACTGGCTTATGTCTCTAATGTGCTCCCTTCTAAAAGTTTCTCATAGTAAAAGCATAACAAAGTGTAATAAAGCATATGCAGTGCAAAGCCCAGAGGGGTATGATAAAGC
Organism: Acipenser ruthenus; assembly: GCF_902713425.1. NCBI lineage: Eukaryota > Metazoa > Chordata > Actinopteri > Acipenseriformes > Acipenseridae > Acipenser > Acipenser ruthenus. The sequence continues at coordinate 40,109,275 of NC_081199.1, read as the reverse complement.
ATACTTAAAAAAACCTGGAAAACCATAATAAATGCATAGTATAACCACAGGCCATGCAAATTTACCAGGGTAGAATTCCCCGTCCGGTTTCTGTCCAGCGCTGTGGCTGGCGTCCCTGCGGTCCTGGACACTCTCTTCACTTAGTCCCTGCTCTCAGTGATGGGACTGTTCTGTCTGCTCAGGACGATGAGACTGCTCTGTCCCTGCCCTGTCCCTGCTCTGAACAATGGGACTGCTCTGTCCCTGTTCTGAGCGATGGGACTGCTCTGTCCATGCTCTGGACAATGGGACTGTTCTCTCTGCTCTGATCGATGGGACTGCTCTGTCCCTTCTCTGAACGTTGGGACTGTCAGGGAGCTGCACTCAGATATGCTCTGTTAAACACTTCAATATCCTTGCAAGGATGCCACTCCACTTATCAGCTAAATCAGTTCCTGCTGAATAATGGAAGGAAATGTGATTGCTTTAATACATCCACAAGACTGTCCCGATTAAAGATTTACACAGCCTTGTGACACAGTTACCCAAACTCAGTTGAATTGGATCTTCCAGTCAAAAAGCTCCCAAGCACTCTACTCTAGCGATGTCTCTGATATAATATTATATGAGGCTGCTCTTCGACCCACTCCTCCTGGACTCTCTGCACCATCACTGTCTCGCATACAGACTAGTACATAGGGTAGGAGAATATCATACAGGATACCACACAAGCTGATATCCAATTCGGGGCACTGACTTACACTGAGGGTCGGAATGTGCTTGTATCACACAGCAGCCTAGTATATATACAATTTTTTACAATATATACTTAAATAAGAATAATTAAACAATATAGCTAATCTTAATGTGACAATTTCTATCTGATACATATAGAATATGGCATAGGGTGCTGAGAGAGAGAGAGAGAGAGAGAGAGAGAGAGAGAGAGAGAGAGGAGAGAAATTCACAGTATAGAGTTCAGAGCAGCTCCTGGTCTTACTGGCTGCTCTGATCTTAAATGGAAGAGAAAAGTTAAACAGCAGCTTTTTTGTAATGCCATATGATTTCCATCTAATGCAACCTATCTGATACAAAGAAGCTTCAGATGGCTGTATCACATAATATCAGGGTCATATCCAATTATAATACAATCATTGTATCCACCCTCCCTCGCAGGCGTTCTCTCACTGATATAGACTTTCTTTAATTTATATATAGATTTATTTTACAACTTATATTTGTTTCAACAGGATTCCATTTCAGTAGTTCTTTCCTTGGTTCCATTTTTTGTGTTTAATTTGTTTTAGATTTTTTTAAAATTAATTTGTAGGTTGTGAAGCGTAGAGTTCTTTAAAAGTTAAAAAGTTAATAACAGGGGGGCTCCCGAGTGGAGCATCCAGTAAAGGCGCTCCGTGTGGAGTGCAGGATGTGCCCTATAGCCAGGATGTCAATAACAGTTAATAACAGTATTACTTGACTTGCTATGCCAGAGTAATGGACTCGGGGATTCATTATTTTAAGCTATGCAAGAGCTCAGTGATCTGAACCTGTTGATCTCCGTGTGAATGCTCAGACCTGAACCTGTCGAGCTGCATGCGAGAGCTCAGAGACATGAACCTGTTGAGCTGCGTGCGAGAGCTCAGAGATCTGAACATGTTGAGCTGCGTGCGAGAGCTCAGAGATCTGAACCTGTTGAGCTGCGTGCGAGAGCTCAGAGACATGAACCTGTTGAGCTGCGTGCGAGAGCTCAGAGATCTGAACATGTTGAGCTGCGTGCGAGAGCTCAGAGATCTGAACCTGTTGAGCTGCATGCGAGAGCTCAGAGATCTGAACATGTTGAGCTGCATGCGAGAGCTCAGAGATCTGAACCTGTCGAGCTGTGTGCGAGAGCTCAGAGATCTGAACATGTTGAGCTGCGTGAGAGAGCTCAGACCTGAACATGTTGAGCTGCGTGCGAGAGCTCAGAGATCTGAACCTGTCGAGCTGCATGCGAGAGCTCAGAGATCTGAACCTGTTGAGCTGCATGCAAGAGCTCAGAGATCTGAACATGTTGAGCTGCGTGAGAGAGCTCAGACCTGAACATGTTGAGCTGCGTGCAAATGCTCAGACCTGAACCTGTTGAGCTGCATGCGAGAGCTCAGAGATCTGAACCTGTCGAGTTGCGTGAGAGAGCTCAGAGACCTGAACCTGTCGAGCTGCGTGAGAGAGCTCATGAGATCTGAACATGTTGAGCTGCGTGCGAGAGCTCAGAGATCTGAACCTGTCGAGCTGCGTGTGAGAGCTCAGAGATCTGAACATGTTGAGCTGTGTGAGAGAGCTCAGAGATCTGAACATGTTGAGCTGCGTGACAGAGCTCAGAGATCTGAACATGTTGAGCTGCGTGAGAGAGCTCAGAGATCTGAACATGTTGAGCTATGTGACAGAGCTCAGACCTGAACCTGTTGAGCTGCGTGAGAGAGCTCAGAGATCTGAACATGTTGAGCTGCATACATCTGAAAGGATCCTGTGAAGAGTTGAAAGAGCACAGCAGCCTCAGCAGAATCATTATTATTAGTAGTATTAAAACTACCCCGGCAAGCATGATCCCTGGCACACTCAGGGCGCTGGACAGAACGCTAGCTGGTCTTTCTCACCCTGGGTCTGGACCTGCTCAGAAGCACTAAGAGCTGCATGCACGTTTCACACAATCAGGGCTAGATTCTCAGAGCTACATTTCTAAAATTTATTTAAAAATAACAACTCAAGACTACTTCCAAGCCGCAGAAATAATCCCTGAGTTCCTTGTGTCTGGTTTGATACCGTTATTGTGTGCATTTGTCTCTTCTGAAATAATTGCGCTAATGACCTGTTGAGGTTCTCCTGGCTCCTTCGTGTCACACAGTGGAAACAGCGGGGGCTGGTTTTCTGCTTGATTGCTCCGTATCTCGAGTGAACAGTGTTTTCAGCTTGTGGGTAGTGTGTAGTTTTCAGCTAGACTTGTGATTTCAGAGATTTCCTTTTAAGTGTTATTTCAAATGCAGCTTGCTCTGGAGCTCACTCGCACAGACCCAGTGGGAAGCTGGTTTCAGACCAACACTGATTGGCTCATAGCACACAGTGTGACACCCTCCAGATAGGAATATGGTAAATGGCGTGGAAATAAAGTTATGAATACTTGTCGAGACACATACACTGACTGAAGCACTGAAAAACACAGACACACTAAAAAAAACACACACTGAAACACAAACACTGAAACACAGACACACTGAAACACACACATTGAAGCACTGAAACACACAAACAGACACACTGAAACACACACATTGAAGCACTGAAACACACAAACAGACACACACACATTGAAGCACTGAAACACACAAACAGACACACTGAAACACAGACACACTGAATCACAGAAACATGCTATTGTGGTCAATAGTGGGGACAGAGTGTGTTTGTGGTCAATGTGTTTGGTTGTGTAACTGCTGGAGGGACTCGCTCGGAGCTCATGGACAGTTTGAGGCTCGGTGTGTAGGAGAGGTAAGAGGGGTTCTTCAGAAGAGTGTTGGTTTATTGATTTGAACTCCCCCACGTCAACTGTATTCCCCTCTCTATCTCCTCTTGTGCTGGGGAAAGTGTATTTCCAGTCTCTCTACCACCCCCCACCCTCACTCACACTAACCCCTCCATCTCACTCACACTAACCCTACCTCCCCTCTCTTTCTCTCTCAGATAGTAACTTCGTGCTGGGCAATGCGCAGGTCCAGTCTCTCTACCCCATCGTGTATTGCTCGGACGGGTTCTGCGAGCTGACTGGCTATGCAAGGGCGGAGCTCATGCAGAAGTGCTGCGCATGTCACTTCCTGTACGGGGCCGAGACCAGTGACAAGCTGATCGCACAGATCCAGAACGCACTAGATGAGCGCCGAGAGTTCAAGACGGAACTGGTGTTCTACAAGAAGACGGGTAAGACACACATACACACAGACACAGACACCCACCCACACAGACACAGACAGACACAGACACACACACAGACACACACAGACACAGACACACACACACACAGACACAGACACCCACCCACACAGACACAGACACACACAGACACACACAGACACAGACACACACACACACACACACACACACACACAGACACAGACACAGACACAAACACACACAGACACACCAGACACACACACACACAGACAGACACACACCCACACAGACACAGAGACACACACACCGACACAGACACACACACACACAGACACAGACACACACACAGACACACACCCACACAGACACAGAGACACACGCCGACAGACACAGAGACACCCACACACAGACACAGACACACACACACAGACACAGACACACACTGACACAGAGACACACACACAGACACAGACACACACACACACACACACACACACACAGAGACACACACAGACACACACAGACACAGAGACACCCACACACAGACACAGACACAGACACACACTGACACAGAGACACACACACAGACACAGACACACACACACAGACACACAGACACACAGACACACACAGACACACACAGACACAGAGACACACCCACACACAGACACAGAGACACACACACACAGACACACAGACACACACACAGACACAGAGACACACACACAGACACACACACACACAGACACACACACACACAGACACACACACACACACACAGACACACAAACACACACAGACACACACAGACACAGAGACACACCCACACACAGACACAGAGACACACACACACAGACACACAGACACACACACAGACACAGAGACACACACACACACAGACACAGAGACACACACACAGACACACACACACACAGACACACACACACACAGACACAGAGACACACACACACAGACACAGACACACACACACAGAGACACACACACACACACAGAGACACAGAGACACAGAGACACAGACACAGAGACACACACACAGACACACACACAGACACACACACACAGACACACAGACACACACATGTTCCCTGGCTTCTCAACAGAGACCAGTGAGAACACTGTGTCCCCACATTGTCCCCACACTCTGTGTCCCCACACTCTGTGTCTCCACATTGTCCAGCACACACTGTCCCCACACTGTCCTGCAGCGAGTATGCAGTTGCTCTATTCCACATAACCATCTCACTAGGACGTCACAGAAGTTATAAAGGAAGAGAAGCCTGTGAAGTAATGGTAGTTTTACTTTTTGTAACTGTTTTCCTGTCAGGAGTGTAACATCATTAATTTAAACTGTTCTAGCAGGACTCCAGCATTCACGCATGCAAGTTACACAAGCAGAACACAACACGCTGATATATAAGACACTGCTCTGCTCCAAGGTTTGTTTTGTTTCCGTGGAATTATAAATCACTGTAAAATATTTAAATCAACCCTTTTTAAAATATAGTGGCCTCTGCTGACAGCCCCTCAGAGTCTCAAATACATATTTTATTCAAAGACTCAGAAACAAGGTCACAAAAGCATGCTGGGAGCAGGTAGAAGGAGCAGGTGCAGGACTGAGCTGTAGCACCACTCATTTCTCAGTGTGTGCAGTGTGTTCTTTAAAGAAGACTGTGACCTCAGGCGCTTCTGAATTGATATAATCTAATTGATAAATGGGCTGTATCGTACACGGTTTATTACATTTATTTGAAATAATTAATCTCAAATGAAAGCAAATCTTGAGCCTGAGGGGCTCGCAGGGAGCTCGGCTCTGATTCGGTGAAATTGGAAGCACCACAGCAAGCCCTCCTGTAAACGACAGTGTCGGCTCATCACGACTCAGATCAGCTGAGGTGTGTGTCTTTGTGAGTGTGTCTATACATAGCCTTGCCACTGAGGTCAGTCCAGGGACCAACACAAGGGGGGCTTTAATAAGATGCTGGCCTTCCTACCGAAGGGACACACTTAATACTGAATACAGGTGTGGCTGGAATATTGAAGAGGACTTTACAGTACACTGATGTCAATAGAAGAGCAAGGCTTGTGTTTGTTGGTCTTTCAGACTGCTGCTTGCTTGACTCTTAATAACTTCCCAGCTGCTATTTCTACTTGTGGAATTAATGAATCACAGCTCAAACGTAACCAAGCACTGCCTTCTGTAATTACAAGGCAATCTTTCCCACAAGAGAAGCTTGTGGCAGTTTTGAATATTGCATTTCCTATGAGTGTGACCGCCTCAACAGTATCAAATAACGCTTATACCTGTGATATCAATGGAGCTCTCGTGCTGGTAGGAGGCTGTGGTGTCCCCATGCTGCACCAGCCTGCCAGCCTCTGATCTTCCTTACCTTGCTTGCCTTCGTCTGGTGCGCTGCGTTCCCTGGCTAGTGTTCTCGTCAGTTCCGTGGCCGTTGACATGAAATGTATCTGAATAAATCGGCAGCAATTCACAGTCCTTATGTGCACACTACTGTATATGGGAAAGACAAGTTTCTTGGTTCTGCAGACACATACAATCTCGAATATTTTTTAACTAGGTTCTGTGCCATTGTTACACGATTATGACGACTGTAAGAGTAAAGGGCACCACCGCACCTTCACTGTGAATTAACACCTCGTGGGGGTCAGCCACGACAGCATCAATTTATTAATGCACGCTTCTGCACAGCAGGGAAAGACTGTGGAGATCGTATTATAACCGTTTCCTGAATGTGTCGGTACAGCAGTGACAGCAATCACTGTGAGCTGGATCGATGAGCGCAAGGAGAGCGTGTGTATCTCTTTACAGAAACGTGTCTGCAGGACACTGGCAAGGAAGGGAGGGGGGAGGGGAAGAGGGAGCGCCCTGCCCTCCAGAGGGAATTCACCTCGTTCAGCACTTTGGGTTTCACACACACTCACATTCCCACAGTAGAAGCCCAGCGAAGTGTAATAAAGCATACTGAAAGCGTGGTGATGGATCACCCGATACACATGCCCGCGTCAGTGACACTCTGTCGCTGGAGATGAAAAGCGCTCAGTGCCTACTTGCGCTGGTGCATAACACCTGTAACATGTTAAACCAGCGCTCAGTGCCGCACCGCCGCGGACCAGCAGCCAATTGTAAGCTAGCAAGCCAATATAGAAAGTGTCACATGACAGTTGTTCGTGTGGTGTTTTAGCTTGCTGAAATCATCTTTCTAAACTTTATTTTTATTTTTGATGGCGCACATTGTAAGTGATATTCGCTCAGCCAATAGACAGGGACGGGACGTTGAAAAGAATTGTGGGAAATGTCGTTTTAAGACCTTGAAATATACCTTTGTTTCTATGCCTGATCCTACATTTCCCACAATTCTTTTCAACGTCCCGTCCCTGCCTATTGGCTGAGCGTCGCAGAACAAGCAGGGGCGGCACATTCAAATTTCAAACTACACAGACAGACACGGAGCATTTCGCTTGTGTGTTTTTAAGTTACTAACTGTCTCTGTTGAACCGAATACTGTTTTGTTTTTAGCCGTATTTGTATTTTCATCGGCAGACGCGCTCTGGATGCAAGTACAGTGCTGACATGTCATTTCCTAAAATTTATATTAAGCGAGATTTCCCGTAAATATATAAAGAAAAAAGGGAGTGTATATTTTAGCACTATACAACAAGACCATGTACGGAATTAAAATGAATGGACTATAGAATAGTCGTCATTTTTTAATTTTATTTTTTTAACAATTTAATTGGTTTAAAAGCAAACAAGATTATCCATAAACTAATGTTAACAGAAAATAAATATAAAAAGAGAATTTCGACAAAAGCTGCCGGGAAGCACTGTTGCTGCTGATTGCTTGTTTCTACACGCTTTGAAAAGGGAGTCTCGTCTTCCAGAATATCACTTACAATGTGCGCCATCAAAAATAAAAATAAAGTTTAGAAAGATGATTTCAGCAAGCTAAAACACCACACGAACAATTGTCATGTGACACTTTCTATATTGGCTTGCTAGCTTACAATTGGCTGCTGGTCCGCGGCGGTGCGGCGCTGAGCGCTGGTTTAACATGTTACAGGTGTTATGCACCTGCGCCAGTAGGCACTGAGCGCTTTTCATCTCCAGCGACAGTGTGTCACTGACGCGGGCATGCGTATTGGGTGGATGGATAGGGAGGGCTTCTGTTGGTCTGTTGTTATTCATTTTATTTTTTGGTGCTTATTTGTAGATATTTTTGAGTTTTATGTAAAACGTTTTTTTTCAGGACATTCGCTTTTTATATACTGTATGAAATGATTGTGTTACTTTTGTTTTTTTCTGTCACAGTATTTTTGCAGGTTATTTTTATTTTCACAGTGAAAGGGGTGAAGTCAATGTGTATGGTAAAGCTTGCAAAAAAAGCAAACCATAGTAAATGGTGGCAAATACATTGTATAACTATGGAGAAAGCATGAAAAACCTGCAAAATGAATGTACAAATTCACCATAATAAACTTTTATAAGGGAATCCAGACACACACTCTCAGAGAGGCAAAGCAGAGCAGCTCTGTTTACTCTACTGCTGAGGAAAAAGATTTTGTAAAATGTGAGTGCAATAAGCTGAGGGCATGTGGCGAGATATCTTGACCAAGGATTGAACAAGCAGAGGTTCCCTGCTTGCAGTCTCCGAGTTTAGCCCCAAATTAGGCTGCTGCATCTCCCCATTCATACTCGACACCTCCTGCAGCACAGCGACCCAGCAAACAGAGCTTTGAGACTCCTGACATCATCCTAGCTGCTGCTTCTCCATTCCTCATGCTAGAATAAACCACGCTCTGCTGAAATCCTTCTAGAGTGCACTGAGTGCAACATTCAATAAGAAAAAGGGACATCCATATGGTGGCAGATGTGAATGGCACTGTTGTTCAATCAATGAAATCGTTGATCTCTATGGTGCAAAATGTGAAACGATACAGGAGGCACAGCCCTCTCTCATTTCAGAACACATTCTTTTGAAAAAGGTATTTCTGCACAACAAGCCATGTTTCAGACACTTTAAGTTGTTTCATGTTTTACTTTTATTGTAACATTTGCTTTTTGTAGTCTACTTTCATGAGAAAAATTGTACAAATGCATTTGTGTGTAAAGACATTGATTGTGCCCAGCATGACTGCATTCAGAGCTCATCCCCTCTCTGCGGGAGGTTCCACTACAGTGCATTTAAAGCAGTGCTTGCTGTTCTCGTAGATTGCAGTGCTGTGCACACTGCCCTTGAGGCTTTGCAACACTGCACTCTTCCCAGGTAGCCTGGACCTGCCCATCGATCCAGATCACCTTGGAAAGCAGGTGCAATTATTATACTGCCTAATCAATAGTGAACTGAAATCCTTCTTCTCTCTTTCCCCTCTCCCTTCACACCTCCCCTCTATATCCCTCTCTCTCTCCCTCTCCCCCTCTCTCTGACAGGTACCCAGTTCTGGTGCTTGCTGGACATCGTACCAATTAAGAATGAGAAGAGCGAGGTGGTCCTGTTCCTGGCCTCTCACAAGGACATCACCGATACCAAGAAACGCCTGGCAACTGGGAACAGCTGTGACACTGGTGAGAGGGCTGTGAGGGACTGGGTGTAACTGGGAGAGACTTGGGAGTGGAGGTAGATAAAAAAGATCGCTCAGAGAAGTGTGGTCTAGTGGTTAGATCTGAGGGACTGGGAGAGAGGCAGTACGGTATAGTGGTCAGAATGGGTTATCAGTCAGTATAGAGTTGAAATCAAATAATAATTGAAATCCAGCAGGTGCCCTCTGTTTTGTAAGGAATGGATTTGAAGACAAGGTGCCAGATTACTTGAAGCTCAGTTTCTAAAGCGCAATGGCTCCTGTAATGGGCTTTTAGGAAATGCACAGGAGAAGTGACCCTGAACACACGAGAGAGGGGGTGAGAAGGGAATGCAGCTCTTCAGATAGAGAAAGCAAAGCTCCTCACAAATCCCTGTGCTGATCTGGGGATTTACAAAGTTAATATTTATTCAGTGAACAAAGAAGCCCTTGCTGACTGCTGCCTCCAGCTAATGCCATTTCTTAAAGGTATTAGAAATTAAAATGTATATTTTTTCAAAGATTTTTTTGCAGAAAAAAAAATTCTAGTAAGGTATAATCACAGTTCCAATACCAAAATAAAATTTGACATTGTTGAAATAATCATCGTCCAACTTATAGTTTTAATTTGCTTTTTATTTGGACACATAGTAAAACCAGGAATGGATCAAACTGCTGTGCAATGGGAGTCTTATTTCCATTCCTGCTGACACCAGCCGTAAAAGCTGAATTTCTGAAAAATGACCACCAGGAACTCTCTGTCCTTGTTTCATACATCAAGTATTCATTTCTAAACCACCTCACTAAAGAAATGAAGGTTTTGGCACAAGACCCCAAGGTTAATAAAGGACAAGATTTTCAGACAATAATCTTCTTCACAACTTCCCTCCCAACCCAGCCACATCCTATTTCCTCATTGTGATGTGGTCCAGTCAATAAGAAACGCATTCTGCAGAGAGACAGGCTGGCTTTGTGCATGTTGGTCACTGGATGTGTCTAAAGCGCAATCAGTGTGCAATTCTCAGATTATAATAAATATAAAACTAAAGCAGTAAAATATCTATACCGTTACTGTAGATCCAAATTCTATGACATTTTTGGCTGTGGGGGAAATTTGGAACGATATTTCCTTTTCTCTCTCTCTCTCTCTCTCTCTCTCTCTCTCTCTCTCTCTCTCTCTGTAATTCCCAGTGAGATTAGGAGTTTGAAGCTCTAGTTCACAGCAGTTCCTGTGCAGCGATCATTAAGAGCAGTAAAATCACACCACTCAATTAATCACTCCCACAACTACGCTCCCTACAATTAAGCCCCGGTGCTGCTGAGCTAATTGGATTGTCAAACGAAATGAGTGCAGACACAGGAACATCCATCCAGTGAACTCATCCGAGTGATTCACACAAGAGCCTGCTTCTGCCTGGCTCAGCAGAGACACAGACAGAGAGGGGCAGAGGGGAGTGGAAGAGAAGAGGGAGAGAGAGAGAGAGGGGAAGACAAACAGAGATAGGAGGGAGAGGGGTGAGAGAGACAGAGGAAGAGAAGAGGGAGGGAGGGAGAAAGAGCTGGTACTGCGGAGGCATTGTAAAAGGGAGGGTCTGACAGCACTTGAACTGGACTCCCCTCCCCCTTCCTGTTTCCCCCCAGGTGACGAGGAGGGTCAGGAGGTGTACAGAGACACGCGCCCCCCCGGGTTCAACACCAACCGCCGGCGCAGCCGAGCCGTTCTGTACCACCTGTCAGGACACCTACAGAAACAGGAGAAGGGCAAGCTCAAGCTCAACAATGTGAGTACAGCACAGCATTGCACACTGAGTACAGCACAGCGTTGCACACTAAGTACAGCACAGCACACAATGAAACATTCAGAACAGAGAGGCCAGTCTAGCACTGCGTGCAGGACGGCTGAGAGAGTATCACTGTGCAGCATTGATCACTGTCTACAGGGGTGGGGGAGAGGGAGGTGATGGGGCAAAATGAGCCTTATTCATATTGAAGTTTTATATTAAAACAGCTGTAATACATGAGTTCTACTGCACAGGATTAATAGCAATACTCTGTTCAACAGCTGCTGTGTCTCCCTATCTCTAACTCTCTTCCCCTCTCCTCCCCCTCACTCCCCCTCACCCTTACCCTATCCCCTCTCCCCTCTCCTCCCCCTCTCTTCCCCCTCACTCTTCCCCTCTCTCTTCCCCTCTCCCTTCCCCTCTCCCCTCTCCTCCCCCTCACTCCCCCTCTCCTCCCCCTCTCTCTTCCCCTCTCCTCCCCCTCACTCTCCCCTCTCCTCCCCCTCACTACCCCTCTCTCTTCCCCTCTCCTCCCCCTCACTCCCCCTCTCCTCCCCCTCTCTTCCCCCTCACTCTTCCCCTTTCTCTTCCCCTCTCCCTTCCCCTCTCCCCTCTCCTCCCCCTCACTCTCCCCTCTCCTCCCCCTCACTCCCCCTCTCCTCCCCCTCTCTTCCCCTCTCCTCCCCCTCACTCTTCCCCTCTCCTCCCCCTCACTCTTCCCCTCTCTCTTCCCCTCTCCCTTCCCCTCTCCCCTCTCCTCCCCCTCACTTTCCCCACACTCCTCCTCTCCCTCTCCCTCTGTAGAATGTGTTTGGAGAGAAGCCCCCTGTCCCAGAGTACAAGGTTGCAGCCATTCAGAAGTCGCGCTTCATCCTGCTGCACTACGGCACCTTCAAGGCGGGCTGGGATTGGCTGATCCTGCTGGCCACCTTTTACGTGGCAGTGACCGTGCCCTTTAACGTGTGCATCAGCGTGGTGGGGGGGCGGGATGACTGGAGCTCCGCCTCTCGCAGCCCCCCCAGCGTCAGCGACATCCTGGTGGAGATCCTGTTCATGCTGGGTGAGGGACTGAGGGGCGAGCCGAGCACATCCTTTACACTCTCTTTATCCTGCCGTTATCTTTCTGGACACTTTCGTTTAACTTTCTTTATACTCTAATACTCTCTTTAGACTGTCTTTATTCAGCGCTTCCTCTATTTCACAGTTCAGTAGTTCATGAAATAGGCAGACCCTGGTTAGCTGACAGTAAATTCTAAAAGTCCTTTCTCTCATTCACTATGTTCACCATCTTTCAAATTGGCGCTCAAATCGTTATCCTTTCTTTCTTTTCTTTTGGTGATTGTGACTCGTGGGGGACAATGGCACTGACTACAGGCAGGCAGGCACCATCAGGGTGTGGAGTGTGCAGCAGTGTGGAGTAGTGGTTAGGGCTCTGGACCCTTGACCGGAGGGTCGTGGGTTCAATCCCAGATGGGGATACTGCTGCTGTACCCTTGAGCAAGGTACTTTACCTAGATTGCTCCAGTAAAAACCCAACTGTATAAATGGGTAATTGTATGTCAAAATAATGTGGTATCTTGTAACAATTGTAAGTCGCCCTGGATAAGGGCGTCTGCTAAGAAATAAATAAAAATAATCAGGGCCTATCTATCTGCCTGACTGCAGATATTAGGCAGATATTAATTTTATTAATACATTTTTTTTATTAAATTAACATTAGAAAAACTGCAGCGTGTGCCACTCTTGCTGCAGAGGCTCTTGCTGTAGAGGTGTGAGGAAGTCTCAAAGCGATGCTGTGTTGTTAATTGAGCAATTCTGTCGATTCTCTGCTCAGTCCCTTCTGTTCAATAACATTGATCCAGTGCAATATTTACTATATATATTACCTGGATCCTTCTCAATGGAGTTGGTCCACAGCACATTTATCACATTGCAGGTGGATGGACCCATTTGACCCTGTGCCCCGGTCTCTGTGTTGGAGAAGCTGTGGAGCTGCTCCTGCTCAGTTGTGACAGCGCTGTGAATCTCTCTCCATTGACTTTGCTGCGTGATCAGAGCTGTGACGAGCTTGGGGATCACTAATGTGAAGTGACTATCCGGAAATAAGCTCCCCCATCTCAGAAGAGCCTGTCACTTCAATAACCACTCCCAATTCACAGCTATGCACACACTCTCACACTCCACTCCACTTCCAAAGGTTTTTTTGAAGATCAAGCCTGTTCTGTATCAGTGCGATGAAGCCCTTGGGAGGGGATGGAAGCCTTGAAGTGTAATAAATATATTCAGGAGGCAGCCGCTAGCTCCGATTGTTGGACGTTGCTTGAATTTTATAAGCACCTTGCTTGAGTCTGAACGGCTGGAAAGCAAGACAGAAGCTGACTTGCAAACCGGGAGAGGCAGCTTGTGTAAATTTGAATTGTGACAGCCCGTTTGCACAAAGCAGGTGCCCTGTCCGTCCATCTGTCTGTCTGTCACACTATACACATACAATACATATGCCTGTCTGTCTGTCTGTCTGTCACACTATACATATACAATACACATGCCTGTCCGTCCATCTGTCTGTCTGTCACACTATACATATACAATACACGTGTTACTGCTGTTGGGGCCCCCAGGTCCAGACCCCATTGGAAGCAGTGTGGCGGCGGCTCCCCTCGCTGCCCTGCTTTCTGCTCCTCTTCTCATTGACGTTGTTAATGAAGTCAGATCGCCCCTCTTCTCATTGTCTTTGTTAATAAAGTCAGATCGCCCCTCTTCTCATTGTCTTTGTTAATGAAGTCAGATCGCTCCTCTTCTCATTGTCTTTGTTAATAAAGTCAGATCGCTCCTCTTCTCATTGACGTTGTTAATGAAGTCAGATCGCCCCTCTTCTCATTGTCTTTGTTAATAAAGTCAGATCGCTCCTCGGCTTGTTGCTGTCCAGCTATGCCATTCATCACAATCAGGAGCACAGTGTCAGCGCCGGAGGAGATCCTGTTCCTGCTGGGTGAAGGACTGAGGGGCGAGCTCAGGGCATCGTTATAGTTTCTGTCACCCTGTCATTATACTCTCTTATTACTTTCTTTGCACAGCGCTCCCTCGGGTATTTCATGATCTGATGATTCGCTAATGTGGTTAATTCCCGGTTAGTCCGCTCTGACATTAAATTGTACAAGTCCTGTATGTCAGTGTAGAAGGGCCTTACTTTCACAATCAGGAGTGGTAATGGAGTGTGCTTGACAGCTCCTGCACAGCCCCTTCACAGGGATTGTTTGTAATCGGTTAGCATGCTGTATATCTGTGGCTTGTTTGTCATGGGTTAGCATGCTGTATATCTGTGGCTTGTTTGTCATGGGTTAGCATGCTGTATATCTGTGGCTTGTTTGTCATGGGTTAGCATGCTGTATATCTGTGGCTTGTTTGCCATAGGTTAGCATGCTGTATATCTGTGCACAAGGTGCAGGGCTAGCTCTCATTGCTTTAGCATGCTGCCTCCTGCATTCTCTGTGAGGCTGGCAACGTCATTGGCATTCATGTTACCAGTGAGGTAGGGATATTTTGTTTAGGATTTGATTTACATATTTGTGCACAAGACAACAATCTTAAAATAAGACTTGTAAGTGGGGACATGATTTGTTAGACAGCACTTTAACAGTAGCTGCAGGCCATCTGAATTCTCACTAGATCAAATAAAGTGCCGGTACCCAGCCATGCTGCTCATGCTGAATCATTGGAATCTAAGAGTTGACTTGACAATCAGCTACTAGGAACCAGGTGATCAGTGATGGGCCAAGTGGCCTTCGCAGGTTCAGAAATGTCTTAAGGGTTAAAAAAAAAGAAACCTTGCTGTCAACATCTCCCATAGTGCTCCAGGGTGGTGTTTGCAGCTGTGTTTTGCAGGAGGCTGCAGTTTAGTGGTTTCTGTGGGTTTCTGGGCTGCCAGCTCTGACTGCTTTCCATTCTCCAGATATCCTGCTGAACTTCCGGACAACCTACGTGAGCAAGTCAGGCCAGGTGGTGTATGACCCACGCTCCATCTGCGTTCACTATGCCACCACCTGGCTCTTCGTGGACCTGATCGCAGCGCTGCCCTTCGACCTGCTCTACGCCTTCAACGTCAGCGTGGTGAGTCAGCACGGCCACAGGGTGGTGCTGTGCACAATGCGGAATATACATCAGGGTTGTGGGGTGGGAGGAACACAATGAGGTTTAAACTGAGGGTGCTGATTGAGTCATTCCTCTCACTATCTCTCCTCTGAGTACTTAGTGGTTCTCCGCTCCCCCTCTCTCACGCCCCCCTCTGTCTCCTCAGTATTTTGGGGTTCACCTCTTGAAGACAGTGCGTTTGCTGCGTCTCCTGCGTCTCCTGCAGAAGCTGGAGCGGTACTCTCAGTACAGCTCCGTGGTGCTCACTCTGCTCATGCTCATGTTCGCGCTGCTTGCTCACTGGATGGCCTGCATCTGGTTCTTCATCGGACAGAAAGAGCTTGACCTGCACGACCCGGGCACATGGGACATCGGTGAGTCAGGGGCCGGGGGCTGGGGGGCTTGGGGCTGGGGGGTTGGGGGAGTGGGGGCGGGGGGGCGGGGGGGCTGGGGACTGGGAGGAAGCAGGTGAATACACTAAATGAATAGACCCTGGTAAAACAGAATTTCATGGATGTAGTGTTGTCAGCCAACTCTACAATGAAATGTGTAATAATGTGAACAGAGAGAGAGGTAGACCACTAGAGCAGTGTGCTCTTAAAAATAGATGAGGCTTTGTGTTTGAAATTAGACAGCCACGGTGCTCGGCTGAAGTTCTGATATCCTGGGGAACAAAGAAGGAGAGTAAAGCTGTACGTGTTTCACAGAGCCGGGGAGCACACTGAACATCGATCGAAACGGCACAAAGTAAACTCAACAAAGAGGAATGAAACAGTCAGCTCCAGTCCACAGTGCTGACTGTAAACAAACAGCATGTTCTCTTTCATTGAGCGTTCATGAACAAATACTTCAAACAACAAGACAACACAGGAGTAGACTGACAGCACGCAATGTTCCCTTCATGCTCCTGCATGCACTCTCCATTCTGCTAACCAGAACATCCACAATCACTTCAGCAGCTAATCAACTCAGACTGGGGTTCATCTAACCCTTTTTAGTTTGCTTCCACAAATGCTTCAGAGAGAAAGCAATGTTTACACCTCTCATCCCAGCTAATGAGTTCCTGCTCTGAGCTTGTCTGTGCAGTAATGCCACTCTCCCCTGGGCTGCATCTTAGACCCTGCTTTGTATCTTGACGTGAGTGCTGGATACACTGCAGTGCTATATAACCACTAGACCACACTTTCTCCCAGTCTAATGCAGTCAGTCTCATTCAGTGTTGAACCCACTCCAGTCTCAAATGGGATTAAAGAGAGCTCATTGACACCTGTCAATTATTCACAGAGTCCCTTTCCCAGCAGAGTAATGCATCTCCACACGGCAGTTTGAAAGCGTTTGCAGCCCACACACCATTTGACCCTGGAACTGTGACTGCTGCAGGTTAAAAAGAACGAGGACCGCTAAAACCCATGCTGAGTCTTCATAGAAAGATCTTTAATACACTGAAGATATTGGATTTAAACATGACAGATCCAGTGAGATCCAGTCTCTCTTTAAGGGGTCACACACTTGTTTCATGTTCTCTCTCTCTCTCTGTCCCTCCCAGGCTGGCTCCACGAGCTGGGAAAGCGCTTGGGTTCCCCTTACGTCCTGGCCCCGCTTCTCAGAGCTCCTGATTCAGGGAATGTGACGGTGCTGGGAGGAGCCCCGCAAAACTCCAGCCAATGGAACGTGTCGGGGGCGGAGCTGCTGGGTGGGGCCTCCCTGAACTCCAGCCAAGGGAGTGAGTCTGCTGCAGAGCTGACAGGAGGGCCCTCTGTTCGCAGCTCCTACGTGACATCACTGTACTTCGCTCTGAGCAGCCTGACCAGCGTGGGCTTCGGGAACGTGTCTGCAAACACAGACGCAGAGAAGATCTTCTCAATCTGCACCATGCTCATCGGAGGTGAGAGCAGCACAGCCTCCAAATGCTGAACACACTGACTCCTGTGCCCAGCAGGTTTTCCACTTCAGGAAACAAGGTGCATCCTTAAGCCTGTGAAAAACAAAGCAACTTTCAGGCAATGTTTGCTGGTAGCTTATGAAGCAACTTGCTGTAGGTGACATTTTAAAGCAAAATAATGTAACATTGTCCACTATGAAAGTTGTCTGCTGTTACATGGGCTTGAGAAAGTTTTTTGTTGTGTGGAGCACAGCCCCTATTGGCCAGTTTTTTGAATAACTTGGTTCCCCTCTCTCCTCCGCTCCCTCCACTCCACTCCCCTCCTTCCCTCTCCTCTCTTCTCATTTCCTCCTTCCCCTCTCCTCTCTTCCCTTCTCTCCCCTCTCCTCTCCTCTCCTCCCTTCCCCTCCCTCTCCTCTCCACTCCTCTCCTCTCCTCCCCTCCTCTCCTCTCTCCTCTCTCCTCTCAGCTCTGATGCACGCGGTGGTGTTTGGTAATGTGACGGCGATTATCCAGCGCATGTACTCGCGCCGCTCACTCTACCACACGCGCACCAAGGACCTGAAGGACTTCATCCGCGTGCACCGCATCCCCAAGCAGCTGAAGCAGCGCATGCTGGAGTGCTTCCAGACCACCTGGTCCGTCAACAACGGCATCGACGTCAACGAGGTACAGGGGGAGGGGGGACAGAACCACAAAGCCTTCAAGGTGCTGGCTCTATTTTTTATTTTTTTTTAATTTAGTAATCGCCAATTTGGCATATCCAATTATTTTTAGGCTCAGCTCACCGCTACCACCCCCGGGCTGACTCGGGAGCAGCAAAGAACACACGCTGTCCTCCAAAGTGTTTTTTCACACTGCAGACTCACTGTGCAGCCACCTCAGAGCTACAGCGTCGGAGGACAACGCAGCTCTGGGCAGCTTACAGGCAAGCCTGCCGGTGCCCAGCCAGACTACAGGGGTCGCTGGTGCATGGTGAGCCGAGGTCACCCTGGCCGACCTAAGCCCTCTACCCCCCGGGCGGCCCTCGACCAATTATGCGCCACCCCCCCGGAGCTCCCGTCTACGGTCGGTAATAGAATAGCCTGAACCGGCGACCTCCAGGCTATAGGGCACATCCTGCACTCCACGCAGAGTGGCTTTACCAGATGCGCCATTCGGGAGCCCCTTTGGCTCTATTTTTCACAGTGTCTCTTAGTATTCAAATGTCTGGTCTGGCTTTCCTGTCTGCTCTCTTGCTCTTCAGTGTGCAAGCTGAGAAAGAAAATCGACTTCCCATTGACCAGCTCATTCGTCTCGCTCACTGGAGATGTGTTGCTCTCTTTAGAGCCAGAGAGGATTTGAAGGGAGAAATTGTGTGATTATGTTTATTAATGCCATAAGCTGACATTGACAGAATAGCTCATTCGAGAGATAACACCCCTACAGAAAGTGGAGTAGTCCACCTTATGTGGAACGTGACTAAAGTTCCACGCAGGTCGCAGACAATTCAAGTTGTGCCAGGTATACTGCGTCACCTCTCTCTCCCTCTCCCTCTCTCTCCCCCCCTCTCTCTCTCTCTCTCTCCCCCTTCCCCCAGCTGCTGAAGGATTTCCCGGACGAGCTCCGCGCTGACATCGCCATGCACCTGAACAAGGAGGTCCTGCAGCTGCCCCTGTTCGAGTCTGCGAGCCACGGCTGCCTGCGCTCCCTGTCTCTCATCATCAAGACCTCGTTCTGCGCGCCGGGGGAGTTCCTGATCCGCCAGGGCGACGCGCTGCAGGCCATCTACTTCGTGTGCTCGGGGTCCATGGAGGTGCTCAAGGACAACACTGTGCTCGCCATCCTGGGTAAGGCAGGAAGAGAGAGAAGCACAGGGGCTCACAGCTCATACCTCCTATTAGAAGAGAGAGAAGCACAGGGGCTTACAGCTCATACCTCCTATTAGAAGAGAGAGAAGCACAGGGGCTCACAGCTCATACATCCTATTAGAAGAGAGAGAAGCACAGGGGCTCACAGCTCATACATCCTATTAGAAGAGAGAGAAGCACAGAGGCTCACAGCTCATACTCCTGTTAGTCCTGATTAAGAACATATTGGTACCCATTACACTTAAAGCTATGCAGAGAGGGTTTTAAACCAAACTTTTAAATGGCAACACCTTTTATAGCAGCTTTTATCTGGATTCAGACACCTGTTTGGCGTGTTTCATTCTCTGTGCGTGCGTGCATGTGTGCGAGTGTGTGTGTATTTGTGTGTGCGTACGTGAGTGTGTGTGTGTGTGAGGGTGTTTAATGTATGTAAGGATGGGTGTGTTTCTGTATATTTTTCATGAATGAGTGTGAAGTCTTGTTGGAAGGGGTTGTGCTTCTGCTGTTGTTAAGGGATATAGCGGAGGCGGCCGTCACTTTCCAGTGTGAAAACATATCAAGAGGAACACTCGTCCAGTTTTTCCTGGCTTCAGCACGCATCACTGAGAGTATCACAATCGGGGCTTATACGGAGGCGTCAATCTGTCTGTATCTCACACTTTTTACATGTGCATAAATTTTGGCTGTGCGATTTCATTTTTTTAAATTTTTTACAAAAGCTCAAATTCCTTATATTTGCGGCCGTGGCGGGGGATGTACAGTAAGTGACTAATAATATTCTCTTCCCATGTCGCTGTGTCCCCTGGCAAGCCTCCTCCTCTTGCTGTTCACAGTCTGTGAGCAGGACCTGCATCCACCCGGCCCAGACTGCAGGCCTGTGTCACACAGAGTGCGCCTCAGGAGCAATCCCATCACCCCCTGCACCTGCTGAATCTGTACGCTCAGAAGCAGTTCATGTGTTCCTGCCTGGAGGCCGTGTTCCAGGAATACGGCAGTCTAGCAGTAGAGGGATCTAGCAGTGGGGTTTACCAGGGCAGGCATACCCAGTGAAGCAAAATAAACCTCTCGGGCCATTCAGCATGTACTCTGACAGCCTTCAAGCACACCGATTGCTTGAAAAAGGTATCTGAATTCTCTAAATAAATGTAATTATTATAATAAAAAATACTCGTAGATGAATGGGATTTCAGATTTATGTCTTTCTTCTTGCTTGAGATATAACATCTCAGTGAAGCTCATAACCACAACAGAGCATTTCCTTTCGAGAATATAAACAAACTGGACAACCAACACGTGTCTGATAACAGAAGTGCCGTAGTAAGCCTAAACTATGGAGCAATACGCAACACTTGCTTTAAAAAAATGTAAGCCAAATGTTCCATCTAGAAGGCTTAATCAATGTCTTTATAAGCGGGGTAGAATGTAGTAATCAAAAAGTCCATATTTTTTTTATCATCAACACCAACATTAAAATGCAAGCTCTTGGTTCTCAGTCTTGCTGTATAAAACAAATTGCCCCGTTTGGAAGTTCCCATGAGGAGTAAAGCAGTCGGATGTACATGAGCGTTTGCTTTTCCAAAGGCCAACTGTTTCATTTAATTGGCCCCTCATCAGCCCCCTTCCCTCCTCCTGTGAATACTTCTGCATGTCCATGCTGTCCTGCAGCCAAGGGCTGTATCACCACCCTGCCTCAGTGACTGGCTGTGCGGAGACACTGTTTCTGGGCTGTCTGTTTACTGTTTATGCTCAGACTCGCAGCCCTGTGCCCACCCACTCCAGCACATCAAACAGGCCTCTTCTGGTTCTACCGGCACCTGCCGCTCACAGCAGAGAACACTAGCAGCTTTCCCCACTGCAGACCCTCCCTGAGCAGCAGGGGTTCTACTACTTGCCTCAGGCTTCAAAGGAGAGACACCAGGCTTATTTCCTGACAGACGTCCCGAAATAGCCCAGCTCTGCTGGGGAGGCAGAGACTGACTTTGAGACTTATTGAGGAAAAGTGTTTTGAAGGATATTTTAGTTTAAAGAGGGTATATTTAGTTGTTGAGGCAGTGTGACTTAATGAGTGGAGCTGAGTGAGTGGGAAGGGGGCAGTGTGGTCTAGTGGTTAGAGCTGAGAGACTGGGAGGGAGGCAGTGTGGTCTAGTGGTTAAAGCAGAGGGACTGGGAGGAAGGCAGTGTGGTCTAGTGGTTAGAGCTGAGAGACTGGGAGGAAGGCAGTGTGGTCTAGTGGTTAAAGCAGAGGGACTGGGATGAAGGCAGTGTGGTCTAGTGGTTAGAGCTGAGGGACTGGGAGGGAGGCAGTGTGGTCTAGTGGTTAAAGCTGAGGGACTGGGAGGAAGGCAGTGTGGTCTAGTGGTTAAAGCTGAGGGACTGGGAGGAAAGCAGTGTGGTCTAGTGGTTAAAGCAGAGGGACTGGGAGGAAGGCAGTGTGGTCTAGTGGTTAAAGCTGAGGGACTGGGATGAAGGCAGTGTGGTCTAGTGGTTAAAGCAGAGGGACTGGGATGAAGGCAGTGTGGTCTAGTGGTTAAAACTGAGGGACTGGGATGAAGGCAGTGTGGTCTAGTGGTTAGAGCTGAGGGACTGGGAGGAAAGCAGTGTGGTCTAGTGGATAGAGTTGAGGGACTGGGAGGGAGGCAGTGTGGTCTAGTGGTTGGAGCTGAGAGACTGGGAGGGAAGCAGTGTGGTCTAGTGGTTACAGTTGAGGGACTGGGAGGGAGGCAGTGTGGTCTAGTGGTTAGAGCTGAGAGACTGGGAGGGAAGCAGTGTGGTCTAGTGGTTAGAACTCAGAGCTGTAAGTTACCTAATAACCTTAGCAGCACATTTCATCAAGATAGGAATACAGTGATGCAGTTATTACTGTGCAATGGTCAGTCAGTGGGAGAACATTCATCCCAACAATGAGGAGACTGGTCCAGACCCGGACTAGACTCGCTCAGGAGGTCTGTGTGAGTGACGTGTTCGTCTTGTTGCAGGGAAGGGAGATCTCATTGGCTCTGACTTCCTGACGAAGGAGCAGGTGATCAAGACGAACGCCAATGTGAAGGCGCTGACCTACTGTGACCTGCAGTACCTCAACCTGAAGGGCCTGCGTGAGGTGCTGCGGCTCTACCCAGAATACGCCCAGAAATTCATAGCAGAGATACACCACGACCTGACCTACAACCTGAGAGAGGGCAGCAACACAGACGTGAGTACACAGGCTCTGAGACACACTGAGAGACACACTGAGATACACCACGACCTGACCTACAACCTGAGAGAGGGCAGCAACACAGACGTGAGTACACAGGCTCTGAGACACACTGAGAGACACACTGAGATACACCACGACCTGACCTACAACCTGAGAGAGGGCAGCAACACAGACGTGAGTACACAGGCTCTGAGACACACTGAGAGGCACACTGAGATTCACACTGAGGCTCACTTTGACAGAGGCACACAGTGATGACACAGAAATTCATAGCAGACATTGGCAGCAATACTGACACAATTACTACAACTCACACTAATATAAAACTCTCTCTCGCACGCACGCACGCACACATGCACGCATGCACACACGTGCACACGTACGCACGCACGCACACACGCACACACTGATTTCTTGCGGCTGTGTGAAGATAAGCCCGGAGTATAGAAAGCGCACTTTGTGAAGTTCCCAAACTTCATTATAAAAATATTGTTTTTATGTTAATAAACTTCCAAAGGGACTGTTGCAAAGCACACTGTACAAATGGGCATTATTAATTAAGATATGACATAATTACAAGAAAGAATCTTACCAGGGGAAGACAGACCTGAGTTTTGTGCTGCACAGTGCTGTCTATTCACCTTGTATAATAGCTTGTCCTTGCACACTGGACTCTGTTTGGGTCACTTCTTTATGGCTTGTTCCAGGCAAATGCCTTGGCTGGTCTGCAATGACAGAGGCAATGGAGCACTTCTGTATAGGATAGTATAGTATAGTATTGCTTTGTATAATATTGTTTTGTATAGTATTGCATTGTTCTGTATTGTATTGTATTGTATTGCATTGTGCTGTATTGTATTATATAGTATTGCATTGTGCTGTATAGTATTACATTGTACTGTATTGTATTGCATGGTATTGCATTGTGCTGTATTGTATTGTATAGTATTGCATTGTGCTGTATTGTATTGTATTGTATTGCATTGTGCTGTATTGTATTGCATGGTATTGCATTGTGCTGTATTGTATTGTATTGTATAGTATTGCATTGTGCCGTATTGTATTGTATTGTATAGTATTGCATTGTGCCGTATTGTATTGTATAGTATTGCATTGTGCTGTATTGTATTGCATTGTGCTGTGCTTTGTCTCACAGCTCATTCTCATTCCCCTCATGCTCTCTCACAGTGAGGTCGTCCCCGCGGCTCTGCCTGCATGCTGTTACTAAGAATGGCTCCTGAGCGCTAAAAATAGCAACCAGCCTCCCTGCGGCACAGAGAGAGGGGAGGCGGGGAGACACAATGACACACACACACACTCACGCATGTATAATGACAACAGCAAGATATTTATACAGCACCTTTCACAATGCATGTCACAAGACGCTGTACAGCAGCTTCAAACCATATCACCCCCATAGAGAGAACCCCAGTAAGAAAGACTAGTAATAACACAAGCTAATGGGGTGCTGCATCACTCAGCCCTGTGCACACCAGCTGCCTGCCACACACTGGCACAGGCAGGTACTTAAGCTGTCAGACGTTCACTTAAACATATTCATTACCAATCTGGGACTGATTCTTTTTCTTTTTAATCACCGATAATTTGACAAAAACTGGAACCAAATCAACTCAGTCGATCAATTCATATCTGCTCTACTCCACTTGGGATTTTCATCCCTTCACAAAATTAGCAATAAATTATTTGAGAACTGGGCGCTAAAAGTCATCGGACTTGAGCAGAAACACTGACATGCAGCAGTGGAGCAGACCTGGATTGCATTGCTTGCTATTGCTTTGCATTGTGCTGTAATGTATTGTATAGTATTACATTGTGCTGTATTGTATTGTATAGTATTGCATTGTGCTGTATTGTATTGTATAGTATTACATTGTGCTGTATTGTATTGTATAGTATTACATTGTGCTATATTGTATTGTATAGTATTGCATTGTGCTGTATTGTATTGTATTGTATTGCATTGTGCTGTGCTTTGTTTCACAGCTCATTCTCATTCCCCTCATGCTCTCTCACAGTAAGGTCGTCCCCGCGGCTCTGCCTGCATGCTGTTACTAAGAATGGCTCCTGAGCGCTAAAAATAGCAACCAGCCTCCCTGCGGCACAGAGAGAGGGGAGGGAAGAGGGTGCACATGAAAGCAAAAAAAAATCATGATTTATTAAAGAATCTATACTAGCAATTGTACTTAAAATACAAATAAATACAATTGAGAGTCCAGGCATGAATGGCAGTCATTAGAAGATGTGCTGTCTGGGATCGTTGTGATTGTGTGCAGCGGCGTTGTATTGAACTGTGATACAGGGCACTGCAAGTGGAGATTGATTTAACAGGGGTCTGGTCTGTATCACGTTGCATAGTGCTGTACTGAATTATAATACATAGTAAACACTGATATGATGTGTGTCAGCCACTATAAAATGAGCTATACTGTTTAATCATTCTTATTGAAGTATATATTCGAATAGTATAGGGTGCTGTTTAAGATACAAGCTCTGACCTGTCCTTCAGGGGTATCAGCTTGTATAGCACCCTATGGGATATTTTCTATGCATTGTAATGCACTGTGCTGTACCGCCCCCTGCAGGTGGAGAGTGAGGTGAACGGGGGTCTTGTGAAGAAGCTGCCCTCTATCCTGGAGGATGAGGAGTGTGAGGATGATGAGCGCTCCCCTCTCTCCCGCCCCCCTCGCTCTCCTCTCAGACTGAGCCGGGTGCTCCACTCCCCCCTGCTGCCCCCCCGCCCCTTCCGCATGCCCCCCGAGAGCAACAAGCCCTCCAAGCTGCAGATCCCAGCCGTCAGCTTCAGCGCCCCACCAGAGCTCAGCCCCAGGTAGGGTCCCGCCCCTGCAGCGTGGCGACTCTCACTCCTATCAGTCATGAAGTCACTCCTCCAATCAGATCACCACATTTCACAACATTCTACTTCATGTTATTAAGTAGGCTTGTCATCTCATTCACAGTAGACTGACACAAATATGACATGACAAGATTTATAATAAGTTAATATTTTCTGTTGACCCTCTCTCTTACGGTATAAGAGTGTA
Source organism: Acipenser ruthenus (assembly GCF_902713425.1). Taxonomy (NCBI): domain Eukaryota; kingdom Metazoa; phylum Chordata; class Actinopteri; order Acipenseriformes; family Acipenseridae; genus Acipenser; species Acipenser ruthenus. Next base: position 40,083,881 of record NC_081199.1, on the reverse strand, counting down.
GTCTTGCTGCGCAGTGATGGACAAAGAGCCAGAAGCTGAAGGCGCTAGTTAATCCCAGCACACCGAGCAGCGACAGGTTGCACACCGTTCTATTCCCATGGTTACCATGGAGCAGATTTATCTGGTCTCCTTGGTAACCCAGCAGTTTAGGAAGGAGATTATGTTAATTTAAGCCCCTTTCACAGTGGCACTCCTATCTGGGTCCCGACCCGGGTTCTGGCTACCTGATCACAATCCCGCGTAGTATGAAACCACGTACTGGGGTTGTACTCAGGTTGACCAGCCTCTCTCCAGTCAATGTTATTCTCAGGAGATGTACTGTTTTTCCTTCAGCTATGTACAGTAAATGCATAACCCTCCCACCCTCTCTGCAGGTTTGTCGACGGCATTGAGACTAACAGCAATGTTGCTTTTGGGCAGAAATTCGAGTTCAACTCAAACATGATGCTGGGCAGCAACTCCAGCCCCCCGACCCCTACCCCAGGTAAAATACCCAGGAGTGGCCTTGTCTTACCAGAGCGCCTCTCTCTCTCCATGCTTTAGAAGTGCTATGGCTTGTTTTACATCCATGCATCATGAGTGTTGTGACTGGATCACAAAAACACCACGGAAACTCAGTAAGGCTTCCTCATGGCATTAGAAAGACTATGTAGAAAACTTTGAGGTGTGTTTCTATTGTTACTGTGTGTTTATTTCCTAACGGGTGAGAAATGTGCATGTTTCTATGCATGTGTGTGAGACCCTCTCTTGTCTATTTGCCCCAGGAAACAGTGACGAGAGCAGACAGAGCATCAACAAGCTGAACCAGGAGGTGAGCGTTCTCATTTGTACTTCTGTTAGCACTGGTAAATCACACGTGAAGTTCTACAGCATAAAAAACTTTCAATAGCATCTATCGAAATGCACGGTGATTAAACTATCGCTAAACATTAAACGTGTCTCTCCCTCTCTGCAGATCTGTGGTCTCTCCCAGCAGGTGACCCAGCTCAGCCGTGACCTACAGGAAATGATGCAGCTGCTGAAGCCCCACCTCCTGACCCCCAGCCCCCCCTACAGCAGCTCCCTGCCCGCTCCCTGCCTCTACCCCAACAGAGTGCAACCTGGCCCCTGGTCAACCACTGCCTCTCGCCTGGTCTCTGGAGGGGCCGAACACAGCATCCACACCTCCCTGTCTCTGGACTCTTTCCTGCCTCCTCTCGGACAGGGGCCCCCCACTCACCCCTCCACAGACTCTCTTAGGATCCAGGCAGGGGACCTCCTGGGGGGGCTGCTCCTCCCCCCGCCACCCAGAGGGGGCAGCACCGAGGAGGCCAGCCCCCTGGAACTGTTCCAGAGGGGGGCGCAGAGGCCGGGGCAAACCCAGATTGACTGCATCCAGTTCATTGATGATGAGGGGACCACTCTGTGAAGACTAGAGACAAGACTAAAGAGAGACCTCACTCCTGCAGACAGACAGATACATTGAAGGTGCTGCTGCTGTTTCTGCCAGCGCTGCCCTCCACATTCTCATCTCCAGTTCCTTCACTTTTTTTGCCTCCAATGCAGGACAGCTCACAGACAGGCTGATAGACAGGCAGTCAGTCAGACAGACAGACATGCAGCCTCACAACCAGAGGGGTTCAGGGGGTTTTGAATTAGAGCACCCCCTCCAAACCTCTCCCTTTGAACACCTCCAAATAAAAATGGATTAAAACAAAACCACGAGTGGGAGACTCCAGTGCAATGCAGTAGTGAACACGCGTCGCTGGCACTATCATCACGACTACTCTAGTGTTGCCCATCAGCTTGAAATCCAAGCCTCTTGTTCGTGAAGCTTGCCATACCAGCCCTGGTGGAAAGGTGTGACAGCTGCAGTCTCTGGGCCCTGGTTGTCAGTGCAGTGGAGTCACTCTGAAGGAAGCAGGGGGCCAGTGCCCTCCTCTCCCTTTGCTTCTGACACAAAGGGTGGGAAGCTTCTGAATTTTGCTTATTAATAGGGGAGAGGTGGTGATTGTTTTTTTTTATTATTTCTTTTTTATTCATTCACTCATCTGTATTTATCTTATTTATTTGCATGAAGTGAGATGATGAAATGGATTTGTGAAGGGGCCGTGGGAACAGTGCAGCACTAACACACTCCTACACGCACACAAACACACCATCACAGCCAGTGATCGTGCAGAATCGCTGCCAACCCTGCATTGCCGCGGCCAGTGGAACACTGGCAGGATGAGAGAGAGATTTTATTTTTCTACCTTTGTTACTTAAACAAAAAAGCTTTATTATTAATGTATGTATTTGTTCTATGTTTTGCCTCGTCGTTGTTGGAGCATGACTGGAGTCCGGATCTGTCTTTCTGTGTTTTTAATGCCTGCTGCTGAGCCCCGTGGCAGCTGTGGTGGCCCCTTCAGGAGAGCATCTGGTCAGCAGGAGCTGAGGAAGGTTTCTGTACTGAATCCCCTTGGAAGTTGGGCTCAAACTGGTTTAATAGTGATCCTCAAAGCAATCCACCCCCTGCACTTCACTGCTGGGAGTGTGTTCCGTTCCGCTTGTGCTGTAGGAAAACTGAGCAGCAGGACTCCTGTCCCTGAGGTCCTACTTTTGATCAGGCAATGAAAGTTCCTAAAAGTTTCAAACCTAGCAAAAATAAATAAATAAATAACATAAAACAGGATGCAGCCATTTCAATGGGCTGCAGTGTTACACATTGATTTAACTCTCCCCCTCCAGTTTTATACCACTTGCTTTTTTTCTCATTGCAGGAATAAAATCAGGTCAAACCAAATAAAAGTTGACCCCATCATCTTATCAGAAACATGCACTTCTTGTTCCATTTGTGTGCCAGAGATAAAGTTTCAGCTACCCAGCCGTTCGTGCCTTCACTGTGACGTATCGAAGGTGTTCAGCCCTTTTTATTGAACAACGGTTCTTTTTACTTTATGCCAAAAAATGAGTTGCAGTGCGTGTGTTTCACTGTGTTCTGGGCAATTGATTTACTTTATGCAATCATATTCACTGTCATATCGTCCCCCGCGTTTGCTTTACTGTGAAGAGCCACTCCTGAAATGTGCTTGTTTAAAAGATAACAGATCCCACTGTCCCCTCTAAATGCACCAGCAGTGGATGCAGAGGGTGCTCGCAGAGTCCTATCTTCACCAGGCTGGCGTGACTGCATGTGTTCGAACCTTCCTGAGGGTTGCAGATCAAGATGCTGGCTGCTGTGACCTTCCTTCTGATTAAAATGAAGCAGCTTACTTCAGGTGAAAAGACCAGTGTAAGTGGTCCAGTGTAAGTGGTGGCCCTTTCGATGGTGATGGTGTAAAGTTCTAATGCACAATTTGTCTTTGTCTCAAATGGCTGGTTTCACAGACTATAAATAGCACTAATCTTGGACTACCTCACTAAGTAACTGGGTATTCCTGGATTTGCGCTAATCGAGATCTGTGAAACCATACAAGACTGATTACCTGATCAAACAGTAATTAGCAAATTGAAGCACCACCCACCGTTGAAAATCAGGTGCTTCACAAGAAAGCTCGTAACAAATTCAGATTCGGGCACAGCCTTAGTCTGCTATTGTAACTGTTCCAGCTGTCCACTCATATACTCATTAGGGCTGCTACGATTAAATCGAAAATTGATTTTTCAACCGATTCCATTCCTCATTATATACAGACATAAATACTGGACAATCGATTCAATAATTACATTTCTGTAATGCGCATAGTTAATAACATTATCTAAGTTGATCAATGAAACTGCACTGAACGCCCTACCTTGCTATACAGTATTTCTGCCAAAGACAAGCAGCGGGCGTCTTTTCCTGCTTAGGTGTTAACTAGCATCTGATTTGCTGCTCTCTGTCTCCTGATTGATGACCACATCTAGTCGATGTGAGTACAGCTAGTAACACATGTTCATGCCGGTACTCATCCAGTACCACGCGCAAAGCTATATTACAGTTAACTACCCCTCGCATTCCACTGTAGTGCACAAGCTTTTACTGAACAGCAATATTAAAATAATCACGTCTGTGGGCGGTACAGTCATCGATATTTTTTCAAACTATATTTTCTGTGCCCAGTTAATCAATTGCTATCTGGAATACTGTTTCAAAAAGGAAGAATGTAATCTGGAATAGGAAGACAATACAATTTCTACAAAAAAGTAACTGCCCAATCAATGAATAACACTGCAACTCTGCACAAACCATCTAGTGTCTGGTTAACAGCCCCTGAAGAGTACTTCTCTTGGACTTCCTACTTTTGCCTTAGGTAAGGTAGTCCAAGCTTAGCTCTTAATCAGGGTCGAGCATCTGAATACCCTTATGAACATGGGAGGCAGGAGAATATATGTGAACCCTAACCCATGGGGATTGTCACAGGGCATGAGCTGGGTGCACAGTGCTGCTGGAGTGAACCAGCGTGGGACTTCAAACCTCAACACAAATCCCAATCAGAGATGACACATATCCCCACACACCTGTCCCAATCCCATAGGGATCCTGACACCCATACATTTCATGACACCCAGGTCACCCTAGAATCACAGGACACAGATCACGTTATGACTTGTCACGGTCCGAGTCCCATTACCAGGCCCAGATCAGCGTATCGTACCGATCTCCATGTGTGTGATCCACATTGACTGCACTGCACAATGTGAGCTCCAATGTGGGCTCTTCCGAGAACCCTCTGGTGAGCCATGGTAATGGAACTTGTGTTCATACCGACAGCAGAGAAATCAGGTCCGCATCGTGGTAGAATCGCTGGTGCTGCACCGTGACGTCTAACCCTCGTGTGATTCACAACGAGCAGCTGCACTGGCCTCCTGACCGGACTGCTGGAGCTGCATGAGGCATGTGCCTGCTTTTCTGTAAGGGGGGGGGGGGGGGGGAGATGTATTTTATTAAAAAGCATGTGCCTGCTTTTCTGTGGGGGGGGGGGGTAAAGACATATTTTATTGAAGGGCATGTGCCTTCTTTTCTGTGGGGAGGGGGGGAGGTAAAGATGTATTTTATTAAAGGTTATGCAGTTTAAAAACTAAAAATGTGGCCCTTCCTTTATTTATTGTACACTTTTTAATAGTAACTCCAGTGAAGGAGTTACTGTATCCCAGGTATCTAGAGAACAGACACTTTGAAACACACAAGTAGCTCCGCCTGTCACCCTCTCCAAGCATAACCTCCCCGGTTCAGAGCTGCCTGTGACCCTCTCCAAGCATTACCTCCCCGGTTCAGAGCCACCTGCGACCCTCTCCAAGCATAACCTCCCCGGTTCAGAGCCGCCTGTGACCCTCTCCAAGCATTACCTCCCCGGTTCAGAGCCGCCTGCGACCCTCTCCAAGCATAACCTCCCCGGTTCAGAGCTGCCTGTGACCCTCTCCAAGCATAACCTCCCCGGTTCAGAGCCGCCTGTGGCCCTCTCCAAGCATTACCTCCCCGGTTCAGAGCCGCCTGTGGCCCTCTCCAAGCATTACCTCCCCGGTTCAGAGCTGCCTGTGACCCTCTCCAAGCATAACCTCCCCGGTTCAGAGCCGCCTGCGACCCTCTCCAAGCATAACCTCCCCGGTTCAGAGCCGCCTGTGACCCTCTCCAAGCATTACCTCCCCGGTTCAGAGCTGCCTGTGACCCTCTCCAAGCATAACCTCCCCGGTTCAGAGCCGCCTGTGGCCCTCTCCAAGCATTACCTCCCCGGTTCAGAGCTGCCTGTGACCCTCTCCAAGCATTACCTCCCCGGTTCAGAGCCGCCTGCGACCCTCTCCAAGCATAACCTCCCCGGTTCAGAGCCGCCTGTGACCCTCTCCAAGCATTACCTCCCCGGTTCAGAGCTGCCTGTGACCCTCTCCAAGCATAACCTCCCCGGTTCAGAGTCGAATGGACAGTCATTTGTAGAGTTTTCGATTCCTATCACCGACTGAGCTCTCAGATCACAGACATTGTAGTATATTTCAAAGAAGATTCAATAGATCTTTAAGTGTCCTATGAAAGCATAAAGAAACCCAGAAACACCTGCCTAAAAAACAAACTACACCCTGCTCTCTCCTCGTGCTTGTACCAGCAAACACACTCCCAACCACTACTCCAAGAAATCACTCTGCGTTGCCTCAGTACAGTAATTCATCATGTCTGCATATATTTCATTGAAAACAGTCATTCCAGGAGCTCCAAAAAGTTTAAAAAGCCAGAAAGGGGGCCACCCCAGTTTATCAGTCAGTCCATAAATATCTCTGACACTCCGGTTCAACAGATTTGTTTAGAGACGTCAGAGTGTGAGTGCGGGCAGGGCTCGTCCTACCTCTCTCGCTCTCGCACTGGAAACACCGGCATCGAAGGACAGAAGATCTTCACACAACAAAATCAAATTAAACCTGAGGTAACTGTCCACAAAATAAAAAAACATAAAACAAACAAAACAAACAAAAGCAGAATTTAGGTGGTTTTTTTTTTTTTTGTTTTACCTCGCCCTTAAAAAAAGAAAAGCATACTAAAACTGGGAGAGACCCCCCTCTCCTCAGATTGTTCCTCCTCAGTCTCATTCTCTCTCTCTCAGTCTGTACATAGAAAAGAAGGAAGAGAGGACACCCCATTAACATTAACAAAACAAGATTCTTCTGTAGAGTCTGTGTGCGAATGAGTGTTCCTCTCTTGTTTTCTTCTTCTTTTAAATTAATTTAATCTTTAATAAATCCTGAAAGATTTCTCTTCGAAAAACGAAACAAAAACAAAAAACCCCAAACTCAAATGAACGTGTTTCCGATGAGCTGCTTGCGCTGGCAGAGGAGCAGGAGCTGCTGCTGCTGCTCTAGGTGACCTCCTAGCGACCTCCGAGCGGCGGATCAGTGACCTCGCCCCCGACTGGGGGGGGTGGAGGGGGGGCTGCCATCACGCCAGGTACTGCTGCATCGCGGTCTTCGCTCTGAGACAGAGAGAGAGAGAGAGAGAGAGAGAGAAAGAAAGAAAGAAAATCAACAGGTCAATTCACAACGGCTGAGGTTAGACATGTTTTTAAGATGAACAGTAATTATAGAAAAATAATATTCCTTTTAAAAAAAGTGTAAAAGTACAGTAAATTGCCGGGATACTTCTCAGTACACAAAGAACACCTCCTGGCAATTGTATAGTCAGAATTGGCTCTGTAACCCCCAGCCTCTCTAACCAGGCTGTAGTCCCTTCCTCAGACTCACCGATCACAGAGGCTGGGGTCAGCAGACTGTGTCAGTTTGTGTAGAATATCTACAAAACCCATCTCTCTGAGCCTGTCCTGCCGCTCCTGAGAGCCTGTAAAATAAAGGGTTTTAGAAACATCTAAACATCCAGCTATAGCAGACACCACCTCACAGCTGCAATAGCAGACACCACCTCACAGCTGCAATAGCAGACACCGCCTCACAGCTGCAATAGCAATGGCACATGGCCAAGAGACTATTCCCTTACCTCTTAATAGCTTTATTAACATTATTATTAAGGCATGACTAGTAAGGTCAATAGTGTTGCTATAGCCACACTTCTTAAATAAGTGACTCACATTTCACATATAAAAGTGAAGGGAAGGAAAGGGTGCCAGTGATAAGAGGAAAGAAACCGGTTTTAAAGCCCTGGGCTTGCGCTCCTATAACAGGACCCTGGTTGGTAGCTGACTGTTCAGTATGAACCTGATGATCATGCAAACCAGACTCGACTGTTTAGATGAAGGCGCACAGTTTTCAACACTGATGGGTTTGTAAAGGAGAGGAGAGGGCTGCCTCCTCTCTCTCTCTCTCTCTCTCTCTCTATCTCTATCTCTCTCTCTCTCTCACCCTCCTCCTCGTTCCAGATCAGGTTGGAGATGCAGAAGGTGGCGGCGAGCTGCAGCTTCACATTGGAGTGCCCCTGAAACACAGAGAGGGACAGAGGTCTGGGACAACAGATTTCACTAATCGATAGTGTGTGAAAATTATTAACATCACCATCTCTTCTCCATTTAGGAGGGCTCCCTCTTTCTTCGCTATCTGACTTACCGCAACATTCAGGACTTTTACAATATACTGTCAACAAGTGAAGTGAAGTAATGAGATCAGTGAATTACTGAATGGTGAAATACAGCGGGAGCGCTGCATTTAATTTTACTAGTGGGGTCCTGAAACATGCTTTCAGTCAGCAGGCGTTTTCACTTTCCAATCAAAGACACCCACCCGATATACCTGTGCACACACTCACCATGTAATATTTAATCTTCTGTAGGATGTCATCATTGATCATAATCAGATCCTTGGCGGTTGTTCCGTCAGCAATGTTAGCCAAGATACAGAGCGTCTGAAAAACAGGACCAGAGTGAAACTGAACCCTGGAACACAGGAACCAGCGTGAAACTGGAGCCTAGAACACAGGAACCAGCGTGAAACTGAACCCTGTAACACAGGAACCAGCATGAAACCGGAGTCTATCTCGGATAAAAAAAAAAAAATGAATCTCTCTTCTTTATAACTATACTCTCAGCAACTGATTGAAAAAGAGTCACTGGTTCAAGGCTGCAGAATTTGTTTTGCACGAAGACGCTTGGCTATCACCACTGTACGATGTAATGATGGAGCACAGAGGGAAAGGTTCATATAACTCATCGCCTTCTGCGGCAGAGTGAGAAACATGAGGTCGTGGAAAGGGGCCAATGTTCCAGAGAGGAAGCCTCTTCCCGTGATCAGCCCCACAGAACCATCCATGTCACCTCACCTTTCAGACAGGGGTCCTTGTGATGACGGCACTGTCATTATGCTTCACCTCACCTTTCAGACAGGGGTCCTTGTGATGGTGGCACTGTCATTACAGCAATTTAGAACAAGTCACTACAGGAAATGCAATTCAATTCCAGGCAAATCCAATCGAGGCCTTCGCCGAAGACATCAGCATGAGCTTAGCTACCCTGCGGACATGGAATCCACGCTGGCACTACAGCAGAGAGAAGCCTGTCACAGTCACCTGGGAGGTGCACAAAGCAATGACAGTGATGTGCGTAGCCTGGCTTTATGGAGGCCTTTCACCTCACTTTGTTATTTTGAATGCGGTCACACAAACTGACACTTACTTAGAATCCAATTATCAGTGAAGATTATCCAGCGCATTGTTTGACTCAATGACAAAACGACTTAAACAGCAAGACGTGGCATGAAGCCGGGGTCATTTTTTAAAGCCATCATTAAAATGTTTAATGAACGCAAATCTTCTGCAGAAACTGACCTTTACTGCGTTATGTAAGGAGGTACGACTTTCACATGAGAGCTTCACATTGTTATCTGCATGCAAGGTTACCAGCAGGGGACCTACACCATCTAGGGTAATAGACAGAGGTCAATATTTTCCCTATGGGCAAATTACTGGCAAATTGCACCCTCCATAATAAATGCCCACAGTGGAAAATCAGGTCCATTGACTTCTTAAATCTACAGTTATGCATTGATTGGCAGCAGCAGGGAATCCATGGTGTTGTTGTGCCCCCTTGTGGTAAATTAAAACACAACCAGTCTCTACTGCAATGAGAACCTGAGTGTCTCATAGGGACCAGCTGTAGTCTGTTTTCCAGCAATATACACACAGAAACCCTCCTGGTGCAGTGCAGCTGCTATGAAGTAGGGGGAGCACCGAAAAGTCCAACAGAAAAGGGACCGCCCACCTCTGACAGTCGACCAATCCCACGCCACGTGATTGTGAAGTAATAAGGCAGTGAAAGGTGCGACGGTTTCAGATAGATGGAAATGCCGCTGTGGTTACAGGCCAATGACATGACGCTTTAGAACATGAATATAATAAATACAGTGCACAAACAGCAAAGTGTGACGAAGCAGTACGTTCTCTAATGGAGCACCACACATCAAATACAGGATTCATTTTTATTTTTTTAGTTTATCCCAACTATTCGTCTCTGTCAAAAAAGCAATGGTTCTGGCCCAGGCATGAAGTGCAGTGTAATGAAATGAGTGGACGTGACCCACCTGCTCCTTGACCTCGATGTTGTGCTCTCCCTCCAGGATCAGAGTGACCGCCTGCATGATCTGCTTCCCGTGAGAGCTCATGATCTGATCGATGTGCTGTCAACAGAACAGAGGAACACCATCACCTGTGTGTGTCAGTGTGTGTGCGACTGCGTGTATATATATATATATATATATATATATATATATATATATATATATATATATATACAGTACTGTGCAAAAGTTTTAGGCAGGTGTGAAAAAATGCTGTAAAGTAAGAATGCTTTCAAAAATAGACATGTTAATAGTTTATATTTATCAATTAACAAAATGCAAAGTGAGTGAACAGAAGAAAAATCTACATCAAATCAATATTTGGCGTGACCACCCTTTGCCTTCAAAACAGCATCAATTCTTCTAGGTACACTTGCACACAGTTTTTGAAGGAACTCGGCAGGTAGGTTGGCCCAAACATCTTGGAGAACTAACCACAGTTCTTCTGTGGATTTAGGCAGCCTCAGTTGCTTCTCTCTCTTCATGTAACCCCAGACAGACTCGATGATGTTGAGATCAGGGCTCTGTGGGGGCCATACCATCACTTCCAGGACTCCTTGTTCTTCTTTACGCTGAAGATAGTTCTTAATGACTTTCGTTGTATGTATGGGGTCGTTGTCATGCTGCAGAATAAATTTGGGGCCAATCAGATGCCTCCCTGATGGTATTGCATGATCGATAAGAATCTGCCTGTACTTCTCAGCATTGAGGAGACCATTCATTCTGACCAAATCCCCAACTCCATTTGCATAAATGCAGCCCCAAACTTGTAAGGAACCTCCACCATGCTTCACTGTTGCCTTCAGACACTCATTCGTGTACCGCTCTCCAGCCCTTCAGCGAACAAACTGCCTTCTGCTACAGCCAAATATTTCAAATTTTGACTCATCAGTCCAGAGCACCTGCTGCCATTTTTCTGCACCCCAGTTCCTGTGTTTTCGTGCATAGCTGAGTCGCTTGGCCTTGTTTCCACGTCGGAGGTATGGCTTTTTGGCCGCAAGTCTTCCATGAAGGCCACTTCTGACCAGACTTCTCCGGAAAGTAGATGGGTGTACCAGGGTCCCACTGTTTTCTGCCAATTCTGAGCTGATGGCACTGCTGGACATCTTCCGATTGTGAAGGGAAGTAAGCATGATGTGTCTTTCATCTGCTGCAGTAAGTTTCCTTGGCCGACCACTGCGTCTACGGTCCTCAACGTTGCCCGTTTCTTTGTGCTTCTTCAAAAGAGCTTGGACAGCACATCTGGAAACCCCTGTCTGCCTTGAAATTTCTGCCTGGGAGAGACCTTGCTGATGCAGTATAACTACCTTGTGTCTTGTTGCTGTGCTCAGTCTTTCCATGGTGTATGACTTTTGACAGTAAACTGTCTTCAGCAATCTCACCTTGTTAGCTGAGTTTGGCTGTTCCTCACCCAGTTTTATTCCTCCTACACAGCTGTTTCTGTTTCAGTTAATGATTGTGTTTCAACCTACATATTGAATTGATGATCATTAGCACCTGTTTGGTATAATTGTTTAATCATACACCTGACTATATGCCTACAAAATCCCTGACTTTGTGCAAGTGTACCTAGAAGAATTGATGCTGTTTTGAAGGCAAAGGGTGGTCACACCAAATATGGATTTGATTTAGATTTTTCTTCTGTTCACTCACTTTGCATTTAGTTAATTGATAAATATAATCTATTAACATGTCTATTTTTGAAAGCATTCTTACTTTACAGCATTTTTTCACACCTGCCTAAAACTTTTGCACAGTACTGTATATATATATATATATATATATATATATATACACACACACACACTACCGGTCAAAGTTTTAGAACACCCCCATTTTTTCCAGTTTTTATTGAAATTTAAGCAGTTCAAGTCCAATGAATAACCTGAAATGGTACAAAGGTAAGCGGTAAACTGCCAGAGGTTAAAAAAAAAAAGGTTACCAAAAACTGAAAAATAATGTACATTTCAGAGTTATACAAAAAGGCCTTTTTCAGGGAACAAGCAATAGGTTAACAACTTACAGCTGTTCTGCAGCAATGGAAGTAAATTAAGCCTTGAAAGTTGATGCCAACAATTCCTACAGGTGTCCCAACTTTTGTTGATTACTTACAAACCCCCTGTCTGTATAAAAGCAGTGTTGGAACAGACTGTGTTACTACACCCTCTTAAGCATTACTTGGACAGTATTGTACTGCAGGAAGTAGTATATTGCTCTCATAATGGCGAGAAAAATGGTGCACTTATCCAACCAAGCTATTTCAGTTTTTATTTTTAATTAATTTTCTACAAATTTCTAGAATATTATTTTCACTTGGAAGTTGTGGGGTAGGATGTGTAGATAAATGAAAAAACAAAAACTATTTTAATGCATTTTCATTCCAGGCTATAAGGCAACAAAAGGTGAACATTTTGAAAGGGGGTGTAGACTTTCTATAGTGTATACTGTATATATATATCGGTGTGAGTGCCTGTCTGTTTGTTTGTCTGTATGTATATATGTATATGTATATATATGTATATGTGTATATATATATATATGTATATGTGTATATATATATATATATATATATATATATATATATATATATACACACACAGTATATATATATATTTGTATATATGTATAATGTTAGTGTGCGTGTATAAGTCAGTATCTGTGTGTGTCTGTGTGTATATATAAGTCAGTATCTGTGTGTGTGTGTGTGTGTATATATAGGTCGGTATCTGTGTGTGTGTGTGTCTGTGTGTATAAGTATGTCAGTATCTGTGTGTGCGTGTGTGCGTGTGTGCGTGTGCGTGTGTGCGCGCGCGTGTGCGTGTGTGCGTGCGTGTGTGCGTGCGTGCGTGCACGTCAGTGCGTATGCAGCACCGTGTGCTTGTCTGTGCTGACCGGCCGTGTGGAGAGCAGGTTCCTCAGCAGTCCCAGGGTCTTCATGAGCACGTTGACATCAGGGTCAGAGAGCAGTCTGAAGAGCTGCTCCGTGCTCAGCGCTCGCAGGATATCCATCTTGATCTTCTGCTCTGCCTGGAACGCCATGTTCTACACATACGAGAGAGAGAGGGGGGACCACACAGGTACCAGTGAGTGAGGAGGCGAGAATCTCACACAGATATCAGGGACACCTGCAGTATACTGTACACTGCTTCTCGTTTTCAATAAGTCTACATTACAGACACAGGCCTTCTCATCAATACTAAGTGGGTATTATAACCTCATCGATACAGGAGACGGGTATTACACCTCTTCAATACATAAGTATATATACATTGAGTGTGGATACTCACCATGAGTGCCCAGATCCCATTGACCCGCAGCGCTGGGCTCTCACTCTGAGTCAGGCTGCACAAAAGATCGATCGCTCCGGACTCCAGAATCGGCTGCAGGGACACAGCAAGCGAGGCGTTCACAGACAAAGCCAGAATCAAACACTGACCAATACACTGACCATGACACCAGTACTTGTTAACTACCATCATATGCATAGAGGGCAGAGCAACCCCCCTAACCCTGCACACAGTAGTGAAGGATTGCTCTATTACTGTGCATGAGACCTCTTGCTCAGACTCACCTCCTTGCTGGGGGAGAACTCAAGCAGCAGGTTGCACAGTGTGGAGGAGGCCATGACCAGGACCTCTTCCGGAGCATTCTGTAGCAGCTAGGGGGTAGAGGGAGAGGGAGGGAGGGAGCGAGAGAGGAGACAGATATGTATATGAGTGTGTACTTCAAGATGGAGTGGCCTTTGCACAGTCCATTCTTTTTTTGGAACACAATACAGAATGCAATACCTAGTAGCTCCAGGTGACATTTTCAACAATTTTATCCAAGCTGCTAAAAATCAAGGCTGTTCTGGTGGAATACTGCCTGAAAATGTCACTGTACAAAACAAGTAGCTTGAACACTAAAGAAAGCATTTGCCAAAACGATCACCTATTCGACTTGCAGGTTTGACCCCTCTTTGCCTCCCTCTCTGCCTCTAAAACCACCTGCCTGCCTCTCCCTCTGCCACTCCCTCCTCACCTTCATCAGTGGTTTCCACACAGCGTGGTCCTGGAAGCTGGTCCGGAGCTGCTGAACGGAGCGAGACAGGCTGTGCAGACACCTGGAGGGGAGCGGAGGAGAGGAGAGGAGAGGAGAGGAGAGGAGAGACGACATCAGCAGCATTCACTGGCCCTCCGACATCAACTCCCACTGAGCTCCCACTGCCTTGAACACTCAAGTGCACTCCGTGGAGCAAACATTGAACAGGTCTGAAATGTGCACAACAAACAGTACACTACAGCACACTGCTGGAGACAAAGAGCGGATATTTTAGGGCAGAAGAATAGGTAAGCGAGAAACAGTTTGAAGGCAAAGAAATGTTGTATAAAGACAACTAGACGGAAGCAAAAATGTGATCTACTAAACATCCTGAATCGTCACACCCCCGTATTTGCTGACAGAATCACGTTACACTGCACGCAACACGCAGGTGACTCCAAACCGAGAGGGGACCCCCCTTCACCCAATAGACTTGATCAGGTTACAGCCTGGTTACTGTGCAGCTGCACATGGAATTGTAGCGTAACGAGTAAATGTGTTACAAATCAGACAGCGCTGTTTGCATTGCAGTGACAATGCCAGAGAGAATGAAGCTTTGTCATGTCTATCCAGGATCTGTGTACCCCCTGCTCACAGGGGTGGGGGTTGCTGGGGGAGGGAAGAAGGGGTCACCCAGCAGACAGTGTGGAGAGAAGAGAAGGTAGAGAAGAGTTGCCTACCTGACGGCCGCTAACCGCACCTTGATACTAGACTCTGACAATCCACTGACAATTCGGTCCATCATATTCTCAGTTTCAATTATCTAAGGGAGAGAGGTTAGGGCTGCATAAATTCATACAGCAGGGAGAACAGCAAGGAGACAGTCAAGATAACAACAATAACAATGACAACAACAACAACACGCCGCATCACACATCGCCAGTCTGCCCTCCTCTCCAGGTGTGACCAGAGAAACCCAACAGACACCCCCAGAAGATCACTGCAGTGTTTACAAGAAGCACATAGCCTTTACACTGGCTGTATCCTGTGCTGTCCACAGTGCAGCGATATATTTTTAAACAGGTCATAAATCAGCCATCATTATTTCTTGGGAGCTGAGATGGGAGCATGACCTGGATACACTAACAACGTCCACAAGATTCCAAGCAGATTATGTGATAATGTTGAAAAACACAGAGCAACAATGATAATAACAGAGAGAACAGTAAAAGGTAAAGCGATGACATTGTTGTAAACACTGGAGGATGTTTTGTAACCTTTTGAACTAGGAGATCTACGACCAGTTACGCAGTCAACAATGTATCTCACAATATTAGCTACACTTTTTGGTTTTCCAGTTATCAGTTGCTGTACCTGTTAAAGTCAATAGACAGATGGAGAGCTTCCTCGTGTCTTCAATTAAAAAAAACAACAGCCTTAGAACCAAACAACTACTCATACACACACTCCAGGGGTGCTTCTCTGATTTGTAATATTCATGCAGAATTTTCTCCTAGGAGTCAATAAAGATCAAAAGACTTGAAAATACAGCCCACAGAGGCATTACTTTATTGAACTTCAGTGTTCTGGAACACAAAGATTCTGTATATCAGAGAATGTAAAAAACACATTCTAAAAAAAACAGCACCCACTGATTGGGTTTCTGCTTGACTTTCCAAGCCTTGTGCCACAAGCAGTCACATCAAAATAAATGCCTTCACTGAAGAATCCCAAAGCACTTTATTTCAATTAAACATGGATTTGAACATTTTAAAATACGATAAACCTGGACAAGGTTTTGACAGGTCCGTAAGTAAAACACCTGCTACCCCAGTTACCATGTAACACCAACTAGAACAGCTGAAACACCTGTTTGTCTTCTTCAACACTAGAACAGTGCTGTAACTCAAGGGATCCTAAGTACTCGGGAGCTGCTTGGTTCTCAGTTTTGTAACTAAATCGAGGACTTTTCTCCTTTCCAAAAGCAATTCATATAATAGATACAAATGTGTCCCAAGGGGTTTTGTACCTCGTACATTTTTTTGGTCCAAAGGCAGTGAAATGAATATAAAAAAAAAGCACTGAAAGACCGCTACATGGAAATCCAGAACAGGGTCAGCGGGACAGGTCTGAATCTATTATCAAGACCAGGGCATTGCAACACACTCCAACAAACCTCTTCCTTTTGCGCTTCTGAAAAACTATCAATGTAGAGCAGTCTGTCACTGGATTGAACTGTCACGTCATCGATAATACGGTAACACAATCAAAATAGCTGTTCCATCAAAACATGGCCCAATACTGCACAACAAAGCCTTGCATTAAGCACAATGAAGTTACGAGAACCCCACTTACCTTTAAAAGGGAGACATCAGCATAATTTTAACAGCAGTGCTATTGGGCTGATTCTACAGAAGAACTTAGACTATAGGAGGTGCACGCCAAGCTGAGATTTGAACCCAGGACTGCCCGTCTCTACTGTCTGTTCTGTCTCTCCCCCAGATAACAGCACGCTCTCCACAAGCTCAGTTCTAATGGAATCAACTCAACACACTGACTCAACCTAGAACGAGCCTTGTACTTGGAGACTGATAAAAAACAAACTCACCTTCCCACTGACACAACAAAAGATTAAATGCACCATTTGCCTTGTTGTAGCACCCAAACCTGCAGGGTTTCTCATGCTTTGAAACGTGACTGGGCTGGAACAAAGCTGAGGTTATGAAACAAGTATCCACTGAATATAGCAGTCTTATTCTTAGCAGGTTTTACTGCAGGTTTAATTTATTAGACACCCAAGCTTTGCCAGACACGCCTTGCATTAGTTTGAAAGGTCTCATTTCTGCTCACCCCCCACACTTGGCTTCATTTAAAACAAACATGCATTCTCATGCACCACATGCTGTGATTTCCAGGAGTGACTGCAGTTCACTCTACTTGCCCTGCCATATCGTGATGCATTGGAGTCCTGAAGGGACGCACCTGACCAGGCTCTCCAGGCAAGGGGACCCCACCGCTCTCTATCAGATCCACATTCCAACACTTTGTAGACTCCATGGGCAGCTGTGTCCAAGCGCCAGTAGCTGTACGCAGTGGCTCAGCTTGGAACAGCGTACACTCTAAACCAGGGGTGTCAAACTCCAGTCCTCGAGGGCCGCAGGGTCTTCTGATTTTCATTTAAACTTAAGCTCAATTAACATAATTGATCTAATTATTTGTTCAATTTAACATATTTAATATTTTTCAAGATCTTTTACAGTTGATGGTTTTAAAAATGCACTTGATTGAAGGTACACTACCTATGAAACATTTTGAGGCCTGAAGAGAAGCGTTAAATGTGTCCACTTAATCAAATAATTAGACCAATTAAGTAATTGAGAGCTCGGGTGAAACAAAAACCTGAAGACACTGCCACCCTCCAGGAACTGAGTTTGAAACCTCTGCTCTAAACCCTTTATATTTCCACAGCGTTTTATTTGCTATTTAAGTTAGCTAATTATTGGATACAGCAAAATCGGTTAACATTTGCAGTACTGTTTATAAATCCTGCTGGTTTCACAGACACTGCCAGCACTAACTGCCTTTGGACTAACTGATGTTACCTTAGTTAAGGCAGTCCAAAATTATTGGTTAGTGAAACCAGTCCTTACTCTCAACTCCTGGCCCATTTGTAACAGTCCCACTGTGCCATTTATTTTTGCTAATATCCTTAAAAGTTCAAATCTGAGGAAAGGCTCTTGCACAACACAGAGCAGAATGAATAAACGGAGCTTTGAGATTAAAATGAAGGGATCCTTGTCCTCCCTTGTGTTTTTTGCTGTACAGTGCCTCCACAGCGCCACCTAGTGCTTGACTGTGTACCAGCACAGCTCAACTGCAAAATCCTCTTCTGCAATAAAAAAAAAAAAAAATTCAAAGCTAGTTCGGTGGAGATTGGCTTTCTCTGCTGCCCTGTCACAGTGTCAGAAGTCCCAGTGGTTCCTGGGGGGGCTATATCTCCCGAGCTGCGTGGGTTCCCTTCTCTCCGCGTGAAAGCTGCTGAGTCCTGCATGTGGAATGGGAGAGGCTTGGGTCTAGAGGATTCTGCTGCGGTCATGTCCCACGGAAACGACTTTCGTTTGTCTTTTTTTTAACCAAAGGTTGATGTGCCCACAGAGCCCTAGAACTTAATCTGCTTTTCAGATGGACTTTAGAATCATGAAGAATGCGGTTCGTTAGATTATACAAGCATGAGTCCTTTGAATTTTTCATCACTTTTTTGCAATTGGTTTATAGGCATGCAGATTTATCAGTTGTTTTGTTATCTGGTACTTTTGACAAAGTCGCTACGATTGATTAAAATGTAACCCTCAGGCTATTGCCCTGATTCCTCACCCACACTGGAGCTTTACCCAGATCTCTGTCTGTACCCGTCTATTGCCCTGATTCCTCACCCACACTGGAGCTTTACCCAGATCTCTGTCTGTACCCGTCTATTGCCCTGATTCCTCACCCACACTGGAGCTTTACCCAGATCTCTGTCTGTACCCGTCTATTGCCCCGATTCCTCACCCACACTGGAGCTTTACCCAGATCTCTGTCTGTACCCGTCTACTGCCCTGATTCCTCACCCACACTGGAGCTTTACCCAGATCTCTGTCTGTACCCGTCTACTGCCCTGATTCCTCACCCACACTGGAGCTGCACACTGGCCAGGCTTGGTGCAGCATTACCCAGATCTCTGTCTGTACCTGTCTACTGTACAGCAGCTTGATCCGGGCAGGAGCTCTGGAGATTAAATCTGTTTCTACTGCAGGGATGTTAAAAGAGTAGCATTTAATCAGTAGCCAAGTGTTACATGTTTACTAAGCTGTTTAACTACTGTCAATGATGCCAAATAGAGAGGGCTCAGCCTCGGTGTTTATACAGCACTATGTGTTTAAAGGGATTTATTTCATATTTAGTCTAACACAAACCCAGACAAGCCGCAGTGCTTTATCAAGAAGTGCCAGCACTCTGAGCAGTGTTCTGATTGGTTACCAGCATTCTGAACGTGTTCATTCCTGCAGTTCTTCAGAGACCCCCCCCCTGTTCTGTTGTGTGATTCTGTACACAGCTTGACAGAGGAGGCAGCATCCCCTCTTTGTCCAGAGGCTTTCTGTTTGCTTGTTTGTTTGTTTGTTTAATAAACTGGGTGATTAAGAATTCTGGAACCACTCTAGCAGGCAGGATTATAGCTCTGCAATTCCCACCATGGTCTATAAGGTAGAAGTTCAATAATTGTTCCAGGGATGGCAACAAGACTCCTGTTCCACAGCAGTTTGATCCATTCCTGGTTTTACTGAGTTTAATAAGACAACATCTGAGCTTGTCACCGACACACTGTGGTTAATCAAGCTCACATTAAAACCTGGAATAGGTGAAACTGCTATGCAATAGGAGTCTTATTTCCATCGTTTAGAAAGTCATGGATGACCCTCTTGGAAATAATGCATCGATGGTCCCCTAGTAAATATTTGTGAATGAAGCAGTAGATGTCAGTTGTGACATTGTTCTATTTGGGTTGTGGCTCCAGACTTCTGAAACCCCATGTACAGTACAGTAAGTTATCTGTTGTAGGCAGAAGGCAAAATAGCCATCGTTTCCACTCAATGCCGAGGGATTGAATCTTCTCCTTTGTCATTTAGCAGAATGGTTGGATGCCTTGGTATTGTGTTAAATGGCAGTCAGTGCTATTTGCCTACGGCAGATCCACTTGTTTCATTCAAAATCGCAGAGAGCTGAGAAAACCACTTCCCATGAGAGAAACAGAGTGATTGCACAGAGCTTTATTCATATCAGCAGAGCACAGCAGCATCACCAGCAAATATAACCATCATCAGTAATAAGCATTAATAATATTAAATCACCATCATCATCACAAAACAAAATCCACACAGGCTACTACTAAACATCGGCAGAGCATACAGGTTCAAATTTGTGATCATATAAAAATGGAAATACTTGAGATATATATGGATATACTGCAGATTTTTTTTTACCCCCAATTGAATGGAATGAAAGGAAAGCAGGATTTATAAAAAATAAAAAAAAATACAATCGTACAATAGCAAAAATTAGAGTAGCGTCCTTCACAAGAATTGAGACGCATCGTTTTTTTAATTGATAAAAGAAAGAAAAGAATATGAGAGTAGGCAAATAATGACCCTTTGCTTTCATGCAGTAAAAGTGCTTGAGATAAATAAACGTCAGTTAGACATGTGCTCAGACACAAAAGCAGCTCTGGATTGGCATTTCTGTGGTGGCCCCGCGCTCACCCGACAGAGTGGTCTCATTCATTCTCACAGAGCAGGCTCACACCGCATGCGAGTGCTTGCAGTGCGTGTGTGTGTGTGAGCGTCTGTCTCTCTCTAATGTCCCTTGTGTCCCTCTCAGGTGGTCCGTCCTGCGGACAGGGCGGGGGGGCGCCCCTCCCCCAGACTCACCTTCTTCCGGATGTCCTCGTCGTTTGCCCCCAGAGATGCATAGAGCTTGAAGGCCGCCTGTCGCAGCTCGTGGGCATGCTTCAGGTCATGGTCCAGCTGCAGTGAGAGGGGGAGAGCACAGGCAGCAATCACATTGAGGGACTGGATACTGCACAGGCAACAATCACATTGAGGGATTGCAAACTGCACACTGCGCACTGCACAACAATCACGCTGCACAGGCAATCAAGCCTCTTACCCGCTTGATGTCTGTGATGGCGCTGACAGAGCTGGGGTATTTGAAGTAGTCTGCGAGCATGGCGATCAGGTGGTCAGTGATGCTGGCGATTCTCTGCAGCTCCACATCCGGCTCAATCAGATAGGCCAGCGTCTCTGCACCGTCCACCCTCTCCTCCAGCAAGCGCTCCTTACTGCACATGCGCACCAGACAGGGCAGAGTCTGAGAGAGGAAAGAGGAGATCATTAACACAGAGGCACTGAAGCTTCACTCTGAACGGTATAGATTAGCCAAGAAAAGTTGTAATTATAATTGATTAAGTCATGCTCTAGATCTATGCAAAAATGTAAGTGTAACAGATGGTGGAAGAATAACATCTTTGAGAGGGCAGGGTTCAGCAACACAGACCCTGATTGAATTAGACAGGTCAGCATTTCTTTGTTAAAAAAGCCCAATGTCCACACACCTTTAACACAATGCAGTTATCATCAGTCCTGATGGCTCCAGCTCTGCACATGTACGTTAGGCTGGGGGAACAGAACAGAGAGAACAGCTTCAGATCAACACATCGATACAGCGATGGAGGTTCAGGGGCTTGACAGTTCTGGTGTACTGGCCACAATGGACGATGGGGGCTGCACAGAAATACCTTTTTTTTTCGGGGATTATTAAAAGGGATTTACAAAATGAAACCTCTTCTTTAGAAATCAACCCCCACGACCATAACTAATCCAATAACATACTAATATATTTTCTATAGTGTCCTTTATGTGCAGTCCAACCATCCCAGTACATGTACAGTCCAATCACTAACCTTCAGATATACAGTAGAATGAAAAAGAGCTCTAAACTGCTCTCTATTAAAAGAAAAAGAAAACAGAATATTTTCAACTTAGATTTAAAACTAGTGATTGACAGCATTCCGAACAGAACCTGGAAGTGAGTTCCAAAGTGAAGGAGCTGGAACTCAAAATGCCGAGCGACAGACTGGGAGGCGAGGTCTGCACTGCACCAACTGCCCAGGCAGCAGAGAGACACCCCACACTCAGAGTTACCATTTGGCTGCTGTGAGCTGCATTTCAATGGGCTTGTCCCTCTGCATCATCCTGACGAATACCTGAGATAGCAGCTCTCCATCCACCAGCACTGAAACACAGAGAGGGAGAGGTGGTTAGACAGCACGCTCAGTTAAACAAACACTCACACTGTAATCTACTACAGGCTATGAATGGTAAAGCTTTGTGGTGCCAAAAGACTGCCAGGCCCTTAGTGAGTAGAGTACAGTAAGTGGATTTTGAGGAAAGGACAATAGCAGTGAAAAACACGAAAAAAAATACAGAACTATGTGAAAGTGTGGGAGTCTTGTTTACAGGCACTTGCTGATGGGGGGGGTACCGAGTGGAGAGGGGGAGAGAGTTCAGGGTTAGGGTTAGGGTTAGAACTATGTGAAGTGTGGGAGTCTTGTTTACAGGCACTTGCTGATGGGGGGGGTACCGAGTGGAGAGGGGGAGAGAGTTCAGGGTTAGGGTTAGGGTTAGAACTATGTGAAGTGTGGGAGTCTTGTTTACAGGCACTTGCTGAGGGGAGGGGTACAGAGTGGAGAGGGAGAGAGAGTTGAGGCGACACTCACCATTCACCAGAGTCATGGAGACCTGAGGGTTTTCGTAGGCCAGGACCGAGAAGCATTTCAGTGCCTGCATTTGTACCTGCAAGAGAAACAAAACAAGCATCAGTTTGAAGACCAGAATAAACAAAGCAGCTGGACAGCGATCCTCCTCAAAGGGCTAAACAAGCTTTTATAGAAAGTGCTCCCTCTATTTCAACATCTGACTTAAAAAAAGAAATGAAACCGTGACACACAGAGTGAATTAGAAAAGGGCCCTTATACTGGAAAATACTTTTATAATTTACTGTCATCACAGCCTATCAGCGAGTTTATTATTATTATTATTATTATTATTATTATTATTATTATTATTATTATATTGTACTGTTATATTTGATGGAGAAGAAGGAAATCATTGTCATCATTATAAAATGTTTGTGTTTATTAATTCTGACAGTGACGTCCCAAGTAAAGAGACAACACACCAGGACCACACTGCTCTGCTCAGGGGCTTCACCTTGTATGAAAAGGAGATCAGGAGGTGTGCAATGTTCTGGATAGCCCCGTGGTTGTAGAGTATCATCTGATGGTCTGGAGTCTGAAAGGAAAAGATTCACAAACGTTCAGGAGCTGGGTAGGTTAACCACTGGAATGACTTCACTGAAACGTCACTAGAACCCTAAGAAGCAGTACCTTGCAGCAGTGAGAGAAGATCTGACAGATGTACTCCTGTGTGCGTCTCGACCGGCTTAACAAAGACATGAGGTGAGGGATCACTGCTGCATCCTGCAAGCACACAGAGAGAGAGACACAGAGTGAGAGAAGAAATCATCAACACATACAAACACAGCTACTGTTACTTACAAAGCATCCTAATAAGAAGCAACCTAAGACTACAATAAGCCACTAAATTAAATGTTTGAGCAGTTTATCTTTGGCTTGGTAACTTTATTGGGCAGGATTTTGCTAATGACTATTTGTGGTAAAAAGCTTTGTCCTAACTCCAGGCATTCTCAGTTCTAAACAATTAAAAAAAACATTCCTCCCTGCAATATTAACTGAGACTAAATGCTCTATTAATAAAGAGTTGACAGTGACCGATTCAAGCTGCGTCTCAGTCTCACCGTATAGAGGAGCTGCACAGGAGTGACAGTGCTGATGAAGACCGTCCGCAAGCAGCGCAGACAAGCCTCAATGAACTTGAGGTCCTGAGAGAGAAGACCTGCCAGAGAGAGCGAGAGCAAGGGAGAGAGAGAGAGCGAGGGGGAAAGCAACAGCGAGAGAGCGACAGCGCAAGAGCGAGAGAGAGCGAGACAGAGAGAGCGAGAGAGACAGAGAGAGCGAGGGGGAGAGAGAGTGAGGGGGAAAGCAACAGCGAGAGAGCAACAGCGCGAGAGCGAGAGAGACAGAGAGAGCGAGGGGGAGAGAGAGTGAGGGGGAAAGCAACAGCGAGAGAGCAACAGCGCGAGAGCGAGAGAGACAGAGAGAGCGAGGGGGAGAGAGAGTGAGGGGGAAAGCAACAGCGAGAGAGCGAGAGAGCAACAGCGCGAGAGCGAGACAGAGAGAGCGAGAGAGACAGAGAGAGCGAGGGGGAGAGAGAGTGAGGGGGAAAGCAACAGCGAGAGAGCAACAGCGCGAGAGCGAGAGAGACAGAGAGAGCGAGGGGGAGAGAGAGTGAGGGGGAAAGCAACAGCGAGAGAGCGAGAGAGCGACAGCGCGAGAGCGAGACAGAGAGAGCGAGAGAGACAGAGAGAGCGAGGGGGAGAGAGAGTGAGGGGGAAAGCAACAGCGAGAGAGCAACAGCGCGAGAGCGAGAGAGAGCGAGACAGAGAGAGCGAGAGAGACAGAGAGAGCGAGGGGGAGAGAGAGTGAGGGGGAAAGCAACAGCGAGAGAGCGACAGCGCAAGAGCGAGAGAGAGCGAGACAGAGAGAGCGAGAGAGACAGAGAGAGCGAGGGGGAGAGAGAGTGAGGGGGAAAGCAACAGCGAGAGAGCAACAGCGCGAGAGCGAGAGAGAGCGAGACAGAGAGAGCGAGAGAGACAGAGAGAGCGAGGGCGAGAGAGAGAGCGAGGGGGAGAGAGAGTGAGGGGGAAAGCAACAGCGAGAGAGCGACAGCGCAAGAGCGAGAGAGAGCGAGACAGAGAGAGCGAGAGAGACAGAGAGAGCGAGGGGGAGAGAGAGTGAGGGGGAAAGCAACAGCGAGAGAGCAACAGCGAGAGAGAGAGAGACAGAGAGAGCGAGGGGGAGAGAGAGTGAGGGGGAAAGCAACAGCGAGAGAGCGACAGCGCAAGAGCGAGAGAGAGCGAGACAGAGAGAGCGAGAGAGACAGAGAGAGCGAGGGGGAGAGAGAGTGAGGGGGAAAGCAACAGCGAGAGAGCAACAGCGAGAGAGAGAGACAGAGAGAGCGAGGGGGAGAGAGTGAGGGGGAAAGCAACAGCGAGAGAGCAAGAGAGCGAGAGAGAGAGACAGAGAGAGCGAGG
This sequence comes from Acipenser ruthenus, assembly GCF_902713425.1. Classification (NCBI taxonomy): domain Eukaryota; kingdom Metazoa; phylum Chordata; class Actinopteri; order Acipenseriformes; family Acipenseridae; genus Acipenser; species Acipenser ruthenus. The sequence goes on along the minus strand of NC_081199.1, from coordinate 40,059,116 downwards.
GGGAGAGAGAGTGAGGGGGAAAGCAACAGCGAGAGAGCGACAGCGCAAGAGCGAGAGAGAGAGCGAGCAAGAGAGAGACAGAGAGAGGGTTAGGACTGCAACACAAACCCCCCTCTCTCCCTGTCCCTTAGCTGTTACCTGAGTTCTCAATCACTTAACTAGACCCTTAATTTAACTGATAATTTGCTAATTAGACCTTTTTAATTGTTTTCAGCTGTTAAACAGTTGCATAGTTCAAGTTACTTCTAAAATGTTATAGCTAACTTGAACTCTGCAACTGTTAAGAGCTGAAAACAATTCCAAAGGTCTAATAAAGTAAATTAGGGTTGAGAAACACTGCTCTAGCCCACACTGCCTCCCTCCCAGTCCTCAGCTCTAACCACTAGCCCACACTGCCTCCCTTCCAGTCTCTCAGCTCTAACCCCAGTGCTCAAGGCTGGCAGTCCAGTACCTTGCAGCAGGGCAGGGATGATGTGGCAGTCCACCAGGGACTTGACGTTGTTCTCGGTGCCCATGGCCAGGCTGCCCAGCACCACGGCACACTCGGTCCGCAGCTCCGCGCCAGAGGAGTCCTGCTGGAGGAGGTACAGCAGCCTGCCGCAGCAACAAGAACAAGAAAAGCTCTTTATACAGGAGAGCACCAATTCAGAAACACTTAAAGAAACTTATTAAAAGACTCAGTATCGCAGTTTACCCTTCACAGTGCTGTGTGTTACCTCCTGCAGGGTTACCTGAGCACATCCAAAAAACTGCCACGTGAAATAACCTGCAACTAATCAAGATTTACCTGCTCAGCTCAATGGAAGCTCATTTCTACAAATCACCATTCGTACAATATTTTTAGTAAGGAAAAACACACCCAAAATACACACCTATAATTAACAAAAAAAAAATTAATAAATAACTAATGCTTTTAATTCAGTGGCTTGAAAAGAAGATGATCTTATCTTATTAGTGAAGGATCTCTAACGGTCGCAGTAAGAGCAGTCAGGTGTGCTGGTTTTGCACATCAAACATTAACTTTGCAGCGGTTTGAACTGATATGTGGAACGATGAACAGAAATACATCCAAAGGGCTTGATAAAAACAGCAACAGCAGCAGAACCCTTGGACACAGCGCGTTTCACAGCCGATGCTTTCCCAGTACACTTCCAATCTGATAACCGGTACCTTTGCTTGAGCCCCCGGCAGAATTTATCAATGACTTCATCTCAGCATCTTTCAAATACTCAGTCCCTTTGTGCATTTGTGCTTTACTCTTGTAAAAATCTCTTATATTCTTTCTTCATGTCTTTGTGTGCCACTGTAACATGTGAGAATAACAGCCTACCTCCACACAGTAAACACACGTGTGCTGCCGTGAACTCTCATGACATTCCCATTGCTCCTACCGGCTCTGGTGGCGGGACTAACCTGAGAATCTCAAGGAACGAGATCCCCATTGTATCCCATTTAGAAAGGGAAGCACTCAGCACATCGGCTCTGACAATAGGCTGTTTTGCTGCTGTTCAGTCCTGGTTTCCAAACACTGTGCACTGCCTCTCACGCTCACAAAACAATTAAGCAGTCCGATTGTTCAACACAGTCTTCCAGAACAACCATTAACCTTCAAAAATACTACAAAAAATACATGACGATGATTTGAAACAAAACAGAACAAGCCCTAATCAAACCTGCTTGTCTGTGTTTATAGGAAGTGTTTTTGCTAAATAGCATATGGGTAAAGATGTAAGTGTAACAATAAACATACAGTATGTATCTATGTTTGTTTGCATGTGTGTGTATGTATGTACATATGTATGTATGTTTATTGTTATACTTACACTGGGGGTCAGTTCCTGTTTTTCAATTCCAATTCCATTTCAAAATCAATAACCAGTTCCAATTCCCATTCCCTTTTAATCAATTCCAACATATTATTGATCAAAATTGCAATTAGCAGATTCTGTTTAAAATAGCTTCTCACAATGGCAACACATTACTTCTATTGAAGTCACCATCAGTTTATTAAATTGGCTTCAAATGAAAGCAGTTGAACTACCACAACAATATTTTGTCTCTAAATGATATTCCAACTCCATTGAAGGAATTGGAACTGGGAATTGATTTTAAACAGGAATTGACCCCAACCCTGCATAAATACATCCACACACGCTCCACTCTACCCCTGTGGATGCAATATTCCTTATTCTCTGGACTCTCATTCCCAGACGTCTGTGTAAAAACAATTCAAGAGGGGCAGACAGTTACCTGGGAACAGCTCCCAGCACGATCAGGTTTGCCTTCTGCTTGTTGTTTCCGATGACTGCATTCTTCATGTCACTGAAAACACAAAACAAACAGCAAACACGGCTCCACTATGACTCAGTGCCAAGGGGTTGAGCTGTGCATTCTCAGGGCGTGTGTGGGTTTGCCTTTCAGGAAAGCCCCACAGCTTCTCTTACCGCGGTATTGTGAGTAGCTGAGGCCCAAGCTGCTATAGGGATTGTTACAGTATATACATTGTATCATTATATTTAATTATATATATATATTATTCATAGAAGTGCAGCTACTCACATGACTCCCAGCAGCACTTTCTGTGGGTCTGGGTCGAAGAGTCTGTCAACATAATGGCGACTGCTAGCTGTGACCTCCTGTGGGAAACACAGACCCACTTTAATACGCTGAGCCGCTCAGCAAACACAGATGCATCTAGAAACGTGGGCACTGACTTCATGATTTCTGAAGTCTACGCAAAGCAATAAGAAAATAATGTTTAGGTCTGGGACACTTCATGCAGCAGACACATTTCTACATTATTATCCTGTAAAGAACAACGGTCATGTTGTGATGTCACAGTAATTCATTCCAGCCTACGGGTCATTGGTTAAAAATATCTGAGGTCTTCCTAATCAAGAGCAAAAGCTGAACAGCAGCTAGGCGGCCAGTACTCAAATCACAGCCAAATCTTGAGAACAGTTAGTGCTAGACTATTGGTATTTTGAATGCTTCAATATCTCTCTGCTATCCATCTAAATCTGAGTTTTATTCATCAGGCAGCCTTATAGTAGTTTTGGACTAATTCATTTCACAGGAAAATCATAGGAACAACCGTACTGCATTGGTCACTGTGACAGACCATGTTCCTGTGTGACACTGACAGATGCAAGGTGTAGCTAACCCATAGGTACAGCTACAACACAGACACCAGGCACTGCATCCGAGCAACACTTCTGACACAATTAACTAGTTGAACATGCTCTGCTAAACAAAATACCAACACAGGAGACCGTTATTATTATTAGTCATGTTGTGATTTCCAAATCCTTAATTTACCGCACGTGGATGAATCTATGATAATCAATTAAAATCTGCCATTCCTTAAAACTCAAATATATTAAACAGCGACAGGTATATTTCTCATTAGAAAACAGGACAACATTTGAGGAAGGACCGTACAACAATATAGCCTGGTTATTGTAGCAGAGTTTTTCTTTCAAACTATACGAGTAAGTGGTCTTTGCAATTATTACCATGTTTTGTCACAATCGACATCAATCCTCGGAGCTCAAGGAAGAGACTGGGTTTTGATTAAACTGAAAAAAACTAAGTTGGTTTCTAGAAAGAACGAAAGTGACAGCTTGCTTACTCAACCAAACGACACAGCGATGTTGTGATCATCAGGCCCCTGTGATTTCGAATTGCACGACGTACCGATGCTGATTAACCAGCTAGGGCTGCCAAGGGGGCGTCTCCTTTTAAAAGCCCCTAAATACCACCAGCATTTCTGTTGATTACAAGAAACGGGTTCCGACAAAGAGGCGTTTTCTGCACAGATTGCATTTATTAATAGCCCGTTTTCAGCAACTGGGGGCGCGTAAATAATAAAAAATTTAAAAAACACACAAAAACAAGGCAGGTTTACTGAATTCGGTGTCAGCAACCGTAGAGAGCCCCCATGTTTACAACCCGAATGAGATTCCTGCCCCAGCGCAACCCTGCAATACGAAAGCCGGTCTAAAGTGTGCACAACCCCGCTGCGTTGCGTAAGCACTGTACAAAACAACAACAACCATGTATTTATTTATTTGTGCAATTCGTTTGACTCACAGATAGCACGCTGATACGGAGAGGGGCCTCCAGCAAACACGCCATCTCTTCCCCCTGACAGCCGCCCCAACCGCAGCAGCACTTTCCACAAAAACAAACACGCCGCTTCACTGGCCGAATGTTATTAATAATAAACACCTGCTATCTGTTTTTAATCGTGGTGGGAGTTTTATCTTCCCCGAACCAAAGCTCGTTTTTATCCACGCTTTTTGTATTTATTTAATATTATTATTTTTAACCTTAATAACGATTCCCGGTTTATGTCGAATGTTAACTCGAAGATTAACTAAGAATCGTTTAAGAGGGAGCTATGGCTGGTTTGTGTTCGGCGGTTTCCACACTGAGTTGCGTGGTACGGCAGTCAAGGTCAGCAAGAGTTTGCGGGGTACAGAAAGAAACAAATGACGTTTTTTTCAGGGCAACAACACAAAAACCTATTTTAAAGTAATTTCCCCGACCCCTGTATAGTTTCCACTGAGCCTAGATCCATCGTGTAGTACTTTACACTGGTTTATATACGATATATACTTTAGTGCTTTACTTTGATATAAATATCCAGAGGTTCTCAATGTTTGTTCACTGGTGTGTGTATGTATTGATTTGTATTTTTAAGACAATTAAATCAGGACAGGGCGCTTTCAAAGTGTTGAAAGTGCAGTAGCAAATCACAGGAATTCGTTTACCGTAGCCCCTCTTTCCGGGGCTTCAGAGCGCAGGCGTGTATTTGGATTCTGTCATGGTGGGACGATTTTACTGATAATTTCGTTTACTTTTATTTTTACTAATTGTTGTCATTGGTGTTTCTTTAAACGTAACTCGCATTGGTCCGTTTCCCGTGTACGGTGATTGATTCGGGGGGTGCACTTTTTAAATCCATTTCAGCCTACTGTACTGGGAGGGGGTGGGTGTGTGTGTGAGATGTGGACTTGGTTTTGGTTTTGATGCGCATGTTTTAACCGATAGGTATGTTGTTTTGGATTAGGTTGCAGAATACATCCTCACATTAAGTAAGAGGTATATACGCACGTAGTAATGTCGCACAAGCAACAGTTGCTTGACTGGCTTGTTCTTTCCCATTGTTTAGATGGATTCAGAAGTAGCTCTTTTGAGATATTGAACAGAAACAAGCACGTGTCCCCCCAGTATTGAAACTGTTCTAATAGTAGGTACAGAGCGGGCTCGTTGGCCTTGATGTTATTGTGCATGCTACAGCCAGTGAACCAGTGTATTATAACAGGGGTAGAAATAAGGCTCTCATTGCATAGCAGTTTGATCCAGTCCTGGTTTTGCTATGAATTTAATAAGACGCATCTGAGCTTGTTACCTAGAGACTGTGGCTGATCAAGCTGGTAGTAAAACCAGGAATGGGTGAAGTGCTTTGCAATGGGAGTCTTATTTCCATCCCTGGTATGAGTTTTTCCAGTGTATATTGTATCCAGACAGAAGATCACAAAGTGCCTTCATCCTATACAAATCTATGAGCAACCTCTGTGCGTGAGTATTTCATTTTACTAAATAAATTGCTTCTCATTTCTTGTTTGACCCCCTAGAGTCAGAGCTAATTGTAGCCCTACAGCCCCCCTGGTAAAGGTGTGTCGGAGATCTCTCCCTGCCTCGTCAGGATGAAGGTGGCGGTGGAAGGCTGTTGCCATGGCGAGCTGGATAAGATCTACGAGACCATTGCGTTCCTGGAGAGGAAGGAGGGAGTGAAGGTGGACCTGCTGCTGTGCTGCGGAGACTTCCAGGCCGTGCGCAACGAGGCCGACATGAAGTGCATGGCAGTGCCGCAGAAATACAGGCAGATGCAGACCTTCTACAAGTGAGTCAGCCACTCCAGCATCAGCACACTGCTACCACTGAGCACAGTAATGATATTAATAATCATAATACAGACCTTCTACAAGTGAGTCAGTCATTCCAGCATCAGCACACTGCTACCACTGAGCATAGTAATGATATTAATAATAATAATCATAATACAGACCTTCTACAAGTGAGTCAGCCATTCCAGCATGAGCACACTGCTACCACTGAGCATAGTAATGATATTAATAATAATAATCATAATACAGACCTTCTACAAGTGAGTCAGCCATTCCAGCATCAGCACACTGCTACCACTGAGCACAGTAATGATATTAATAATAATAATCATAATACAGACCTTCTACAAGTGAGTCAGCCATTCCAGCATCAGCACACTGCTACCACTGAGCACAGTAATGATATTAATAATAATAATCATAATATAGACCTTCTACAAGTGAGTCAGCCATTCCAGCATCAGCACACTGCTACCACTGATCCTAGTATAAATAATAGTAATCAATAATAATAACAATCGCCCATCCTCAAAACAGTTACTGAACACAAATCTGTAGTCTTTGGAAAACGGTACATATTGGCTGAAGCAATTCCGATGTGTTCAAATGTGGTGGGCACACCAGCCCAAGCTCTCATCCATTGTGACAGTGATGTGACTTGTAACTGCATTGCTAGAGTTATGAGATATGTCTGGCTTCTTACGAGAACAGTAATATTAATGGTGATCACATTCACAGCCCCTCGCAGAGTCAGGTATAATATTAATAATAATATTAATGATGATCGCATTCACAGCCCCTCGCAGAGTCAGGTATAATAATATTAATGATGATCACATTCACAGCCCCTCACAGAGTCAGGTATAATAATATTAATGATGATCACATTCACAGCCCCTCGCAGAGTCAGGTATAATAATATTAATGATGATCACATTCACAGCCCCTCGCAGAGTCAGGTATAATAATATTAATGATGATCACATTCACAGCCCCTCACAGAGTCAGGTATAATAATATTAATGATGATCACATTCACAGCCCCTCGCAGAGTCAGGTATAATAATATTAATGATGATCACATTCACAGCCCCTCACAGAGTCAGGTATAATAATATTAATGGTGATCACATTCACAGCCCCTCGCAGAGTCAGGTATAATAATATTAATGATGATCACATTCACAGCCCCTCACAGAGTCAGGTATAATAATATTAATGATGATCACATTCACAGCCCCTCACAGAGTCAGGTATAATAATATTAATGATGATCACATTCACAGCCCCTCGCAGAGTCAGGTATAATAATATTAATGATGATCACATTCACAGCCCCTCACAGAGTCAGGTATAATAATATTAATGATGATCACATTCACAGCCCCTCGCAGAGTCAGGTACAATAATATTAATGGTAGTGTGTTCAGCACAGTCCAGACTGACCGGGTGTGTGTGTCTCAGGTATTACTCTGGAGAGAAGAAGGCTCCTGTCCTCACCATCTTCGTGGGGGGCAACCATGAAGCGTCCAACCACATGCAGGAGCTGCCCTACGGGGGCTGGGTGGCACCCAACATCTACTACCTGGGTAAGACTGAGCCCCATTCACTGGAATTGCTTCATTATCCGTTCCTCCCTGTCGCCCCACTGATTGATTGAGCGAATGATCATCTCTCCCTGCCCTCACAGGAGATGAATTCATGTTGGAGAGTGATTCTAATTGATACATTGGTGATGTTGATTGGTGTGTCACCCCCTCCTCCTCCTCCTCCTCCTCCTCCTGTTTTATATGGTTAATGAATTGGTCATATTGGTCGTGTCTCCCGCAGGCTATGCAGGAGTGGTCCGTTATCGAGGGGTCCGGATCGGAGGGCTGTCTGGGATCTTCAAGTCACACGACTACAGGAAAGGTAACTGCACACCTCCCTATAATACAGTGCAATCCATAGCAGGGTCTACCGACTCACTTTGGGACAGCCAGCAGATCATTGTTCACGGTGTACTATTAGGGATGAACTAAAAATCATTTAAGAGCTTTTCAATTCGGGGAAGGGGGGCGGGGGACAGATTCACTCAACTGATCTCTCATTTAAAGTTACCTTTCCTGTAGTCGTGAGAGATCAGTTGAGTGATTTTTTTTTTTTGTTTGTTTTGTTTTTTTCCCCCACAAAATAACATTGAGAAGTGTCAACAGACAGTCACCCTAATAGCAAAGGAGTGAGATTCAGGACTTGCTCATTGTTTGGTTGTACAGACCTGTATATTTATTAACAAAAAACACGGTGCACAGGATAAAGTGCATCAGTGCTCCATGCAAACAGAACAGAAAATAGGAGGCACTTTTTTACACAGAGAATTGTGAGGGTCTGGAACCAACTCCCCAGTAATGTTGTTGAAGCTGACACCCTGGGATCCTTCAAGAAGCTGCTTGATGAGATTCTGGGATCAATAAGCTACTAACAACCAAACGAGCAAGATGGGCTGAATAGCCTCCTCTCGTTTGTAAACTTTCTTATGTTCTTAAACGCAGTGCAGACCTGTCGGTAGCTGATGCAACCTTCCTCTGCATGTTCCCTGCACAGGTATTAATACTGAGCTTCCTTTCAAATCCAGGTCACTTTGAATGCCCTCCGTATGACCAGCAGACAGTCAGGAGTGCGTACCACGTGAGAAACATTGAGGTCTTCAAATTGAAACAGGTGAGGGGGAGGCTGCATTTCATCTGCAGTTCTCAAAGCAAACCTCATAACCAGAGTGCTCTGCAAAGCCTAAAGTGTCTGCAAGCTGTTCCCAAGAGCCGGGCAGCACCCAGGTTTAATGTAGGCAGCCTTGTGCTTCTGCATCATGCAAGGCAAGCAGCAGTTAGCCCAGGGGTGCTCACCTAGCTGCTTCCCAGCATGGTGTGCATGTCTGGGGGGCTCAGTTATAGCGCTTACAGGGTCAAAAAAGTCCCCACTAAGTAAGAAAAACCTGACCTTATGGGAACATCCCTGTAATGTTTAAACATATTGTAATGTCTAACTTCAACTTTCATTGTTGTGTTGATCCCCCCCCATCCCCGCCCGTTCCTCTGGAGTTTGTAGAATAGTAAATCTACAGTATGGGGTTCAGTGCAGAGTTCTCATGAAGACTGTAAACTCTGTGTGTGTCTCGGTGTGTGTCTGTGTCTGCACTGCAGTCGATGGGTGATCGTTGCTCACCGTGTTCTCTCAGATCCGGCAGCCCATGGATATCTTCCTGTCTCACGATTGGCCGCGAGGGATCTATCACTACGGCAACAAGTCTCAGCTGCTGAAGAGGAAGTCTTTCCTGCGGCAGGAAGTGGAGTCGAACTCGCTGGGCAGCCCGGCTGCGGCGGAGCTTCTTCAGCACCTGCAGCCTGAGTACTGGTTCTCCGCTCACCTGCACGTCAAGTTCGCAGCCTACATGCAGCACCAGGTCAGCCTCACAATCATTCATTCATTCATTCATTCATTCATTCATAGGGCTGGTCTTTTAAAACGTAAACACATTATCGAATATTCTTTCATTTTGAATTAGCCCGATGTACCACATTATAGTAAAACACTATTAAATGACCAATTAAAGTCATTACTAATTAAATTACTATGCCATCAAATTAGAAATTCAAGAAACCTTGCAAACCTGTAAGCAAGAAATGTTGGGAAGTAAATTGCAGTAACAGTGTTCGGCCACCTGGTTGCATGTGTGCTGTTCAAAGATTATTCATACATACACACAGTTTATCCCAGTAAATGAAAGCGTGTTACAGGCTTGTGTGTGTTCTGTGTTTCCAGGCGCAGAAGGACTTGTTGCCAAAGGCAACCAAGTTCCTGTCGCTCGACAAGTGCCTGCCTCACCGAGACTTCCTGCAGGTGAGTGGGCGTCACATCAGGGATTTAAAGGAGTTATCACATTATACGTTATTTCACATTATACAGATATCACATTATTTTTACATACAATTACTATTATTTATACAGTTGGGTTTTTACTGGAGCAATCTAGGTAAAGTACCTTGCTCAAGGGTACAACAGCAGTGTCCCCCACTGGGGATTGAACCCACAACCCTCTGGGCAAGAGTCCAGAGCCCTAACCACTACTCCACACTGCTATAGATATGACTTATCTATTTCTGATTTGGAAACTTTAAAGGGTGCCTTTTCTACTGTCTGATACAATTGTGCAAATGACAAATCTGGCGTTGCTGTTCGAATTCATGTATGAGAAATAAAACATTGAGAATCACTGGGAAGGAGCTGTCACAATACCAGTACATCCTATCCTGTGTATCATCCAGTGCATAGAACACGTGACACAAATCCAATGTTAACTTAGTAGTAGTTCTTATTTTTTGGGGTGGATTTATAATAAGTTACATAGTGTGGAGGGTGTCTGTTACTATATAATAAACCATTTCACAGAACACTTTGTCACCCCTGAACTGCATGAGATGGCATTTTCTATAACTAGTAAGAGAGCCTGCACCACTCAACCCAGGATGAAAACTCTGCTGCCCCTCATACTGCGTTTCCATGTTAATTTAGCCAATCCGAGCTTCCCCGGATCATTCTTCTGCCCCTTTCCCATAGCGGGCCATGGAAACGAGGTTCTGCACACCCCCAGAGTAACGCAGTGTCAGGCCTGTAGGTGCACCGCCCTGTGTCTTCCCCTGCCCTTACCCGTTTTCCCGGCTGTGTCTCAGATAGTGGATATCGAGCAGGACCCCAGTGCCTCGGACCGGCTGGAGTACGACCCTGAGTGGCTGTCCATCCTGAAGAACACCGCCAGCCTGGTCAACACGACCGCCAGGACCTGGAACATGCCAGAGAACAACGGCCTCTTCTCCCGGTGAGCAGATCCCCGGCACAGCCTGCTCAAACACTGACCAGACCAGACAGAGGACAGATGGAAATTAAGTGGAGATAGATTTAGGACAGAGGGTTAGACACTTTACACAGAAAGTGGTGAGGGGATGGAATGGGTTAAGTTTATCTGTCCTAGAAAAAACGTGTCTATGAGTTGAGCTAGTAAAGCTAGTGAGTGGGGAGGCAAAAGAAAGATACTGACGGGAGTAAGCTTGAAACTAAGCAAGGAATGAATCAGGTTAGGGTTGGTTTGGCCATGTTGACTGTACTTGCACAGACCCTTCATTAATGCTGTCCGTATTACAGGATTTTTTTGTTTTTGCTGTGTAAAGTTAGTACTGTACTTTTTGCATCTGAACTGAACAATAGCAATCACACAGGGTAACAAGTAATCCCAAGGTAATCAGATTGGGATTTCCAGATAGTTGATTTCAGTGGTAAACAAAGAGTGCTGTACTAACCTATGTGTCTGCTGCTCCCTGGTGTTCCCAGGTGGGATTACAGCGCCTCTGAGTCTGGCATGAAGGAGGTCCAGTCTGACCTGGGGGGTGACCTACGTGTCCCTGAGAACTTCAGCGCAACGGCGCCCCACTACGACCCCAACAACCCCCAGTTACAGCGAGAGCCCACCTATGCAGTGAACCCCCAAACCACAGAGCTGTGTGCCTGTCTGGGGCTCACCGACCCCAACGCATGCAGGACTGAGGGGGTAAGCTGGGAGGAGGAGGAGGAGGAGGAGGATAACCTGAGCACAGGGAGCGCAGAGGAGCCCAGCGAATACCCCACTGACACCTCGGGGCTGTCCAGCTCCGTCAACCCTGATGAGATCACCATCGAAGAGGAGTGGGAGGAGGAGGGTGGCGAGGAAGCGGCGATACAGAGCCCCCCGGCACGCCTCGTCCTGCCCTCTCCCAGTAGAACCAGCAGCAGTGACGGGCTGATCGGGAATCGGCCCCCCTTTTCGCTCACTGCCAGCCTGCCCGAACCCATTAGGGTCTCGTCCTCGGAGGATTCCACCAATGAGGAGCCGGCACGGCATGAGGGGGCGGGGTTAACAGATGGCATGGAGGGGACCAGCTCACCCCCTAGTGAAGAGAGCAGCGCAGCACGGCCTCCCAAGCGCATCAGCGGGGAGAACGCAGCCACGGGCGAGGGTACAAAAAAGATTAAGAGGAGGAATCAGACCGTCTACACTGCACAGGGAGAGGAGGAGGAGGAGGAGGAGGAGGAGGAGGGAGACTGCTGATCGTCTTCACGTTTTTATTCTAATTCGGCTTGTTTTAATTCTCGTGGCGGTGGGGTTTTTATTTAGTGCACTGTGCTGCCTGCCTCCTGTGGATTGTATGCTGTTGCTGTTTCTTTCAGAGGAATTGTTTTAAAAAGATCGCTGGCTGAATGCTGTCCAGTAATTGTGGGTTTTTCTTTTTCTGAAAGGGTATTGCTGCGTCTGTAAACAGTGTAACACTGTGTTTACGTTTTTTGTGTGTGTTTGTAAACATTGACTTCCCCCTTTTTACTTTATTTTAATCATGTAACACAATCAGAACGATTTGTTTTATTTTACAGCAGTGTGGCTCTGTCTAGCATTCTTTTTTTATTGTTTGTTTTGTTTCACTGAAACTGGAGACTGCTGTTAACCCTCTTTAAAACAGCAGTCGAGAACAGATTTGTGAATACCAAACATTTTTAAATTAATGATTATTGACTTCAAAATTGAAGTTGACAATTCTGTATTGTGTCCCTTTACCCAACCCCCACCGCACGGCAGGAAATTGTGAGGAAAAGATTTGGATTACACTATGATTTTAATTTTTGTTTTAGGTCGGAAAGCACATTAAAATGTTATGTTCTACTTGACACTTGTGAGCTTGCTTTTTTTTTCTTGAATTTGTCCTAACAGATATTTTGATGCACCAAGGAAAACAAACAGCAGCTTTAGCTCTTGAAGGTCCAAATTTCTGCATGTTCTGCCTGGGCAGGACCATGTTGGGGTGCAGTCTTGTAGCACTTCGGGCCAGATCTCCGAAGCTGAGCCAGGTCAGTACTTGGGAACTCGCTGCTTTTGGGTATGTGATCTCTCCTGGCCTGGTTAGCATTTATTCGGTTCTGAACATATTTCCGATTCATTTTTACTGAAGCGAGGCTGGTATTGTGTACTGCTGTAGGGATGCAGAAGGTTCAATTCGCTGTACGTTTTCTGAGACCTAATCCAGCCTGGGAGAAAGAAAAGACAAGGAAAGCGCTATCTTTGGATGTAAGATCGGCTTTAATTAAGAAAAAGCAAAAACAAAAAATAGTGCAGAGGGTTTTTAAGACATTTTGTTACAGTAAATAGGAACAAACTAAACAACTCCTAATGCTGCTTAACATGATCCTGAATGAATAAAAGGGAAACAGCAGTTATTATGAGTAACCTGCTCACTCATCCGACATTTACATTATTGTTCTTCTTTGTACAGATATTGAACAACGGTGAGAGTCAGCGAGGGGTTAACAATACTGCATGTGGCTGCTGTCAGTTCAGTAGCCTGCAGTACAACACAAACAGCAGGGAACAGGGACTTCTTTTACTATAACCTGACAGAAATGTGCAACAGCCTTGAACCAGGAACACAAGGGCTGTCCTGAATGACCAGGAGAGCCTCTCTGCCTATTGCAGAGCTCCAGGGTCCTCGTTCTCCAGCATCGAGAGAGACGAGGAAAACAAAAAATGAACTGCTGAAGAAGGGGGAGTAAAGCATGTGCTGTTCCAGTGACTGTGCCCCCCGCCCTGGTTCATTCAGGTCTCAGAGCAGAGAACGGTTAGGTAAGCATTTGCAGGGCAGGTTCAGTGAGCACACAGCACAGCTCATAACAGGAACGGACAGCAGTGATGAAATATATATTTTTTTCTTTGTATCACACATTAATATTGCAATAATATAATGTACTGGGACCGAACCTCCTGGCTGTGCTTCACAGTTAGGTACTCAAAAGCAGTGACTCGGTCAGCTTCTAATAATAACTTCCACCATTTCATTATTTAATGCTGATTTTTCACGGGCAAATTATTTTGAAAAGCAGCTGGCTGCTTGAGACATCTTAAAACGAACTGGTTTACTTTAAAGGTCCCACCCTTAATTCTGGTCAACGGCATTTCCACCTTTGTTTATGAAGTGGTTATTACCTCATTTTTATTTGTGTTTTATTCCATTTTGCATTAGAATGTTTTTGGTTTAATTGTGTGTGTGTGAAGTGCTTTGGGGTCGATGATGAAAGGTGCAATAGAAATATTATATTCACTGAAAAGCGTCTGAAAGTGCACCATTGTAGGGCAGCCCTCATGGTTATGTTGGTTCACATCCCTTTTTTATTTTTATTGAAAGAACCTCAGGACACCAACGTATTCTAATGCTGTAGTTTAGGAGCTGGTCCTTCTCCTCACAAGGTTTCAAATCTGTCTGGATGAATTTTAAAAAAGTTTGGTATTTGTTAAAGAAGCCAGATAACAGTCTAGAACAGTTTCACGAATATTAAACTGCATTTTAATCATCAGAATAAATTAAACCTGGTAGTTAATGGGCTCATACAGTACATACATTTACACTTTCACACTCCTCCTCCTGCCATGTGACAATTCATATACACAGTACTCATTGTTATTACAGCTAACTTCACAGCAATCCCTGAACACACTGAGCAGTTCCCTGTTTGCAAAACCATGCTTTCTATTGCTTTTCTAAAACCACAACTAGACAAAGAGTTTCATACAACATAAGGAAGACTTCAAAGAGTGAGTAACATCCTCTTTTAATTCGTTCCCATTTACTGCGACAAGGACAAAGGGAGGGCTGTCTCAAAAAGAAATCGATAAAAATGCCACCAGACAGCTGGAACCCATATTTCTCCCAGTCCCTCAGCGCTAACCTGTAGACCACATTGCCTGCCTCCCTCCCAGTCCCCTCAACTCTAACCAATATCCACACCAGTAAAATTAAGGCCATGCAGTTGCGCTGCATATTAAAATGAACAAGGCTTGGGAGTAGCCGATGAATGTTACTCAATTACAGTACTGCACACTTCCTTGCTCTAACTTTAATCTTACACACCCTAGGACCCAGTTTAAAACCGTTGGCTGACATGTCAGTCCAGTGTGAACAAATTCATTTTTACAACACTTCAGAGATTTGAAACTAATCAGGCTCCTGCTAATCTACACATATCCGAATACACTGACAAGTAGCTTGTAGCGCCATGCAGGTTCGGAGTGAATACTGAACTGAGAAGGGCTGCTGTTAAAGGTGATTCATACACCTGCAATCGGATTGAAACCACGCCCCACTGTCCTTCATATTAAGCACCAAGCTCTGAGCTCTGGACTGGGCTTTTAAACTCAGTGGGCAGGGAGACCAGACTTTCCCTTTATGAGCCTTTGCAGAACAGAAACAGCTACCAGACAGAACCACAATTACAACATGCAGCCATAGGGCATCACTGTGCACAAAGTAAAACTCCCAAGCAAAAGCAAAAACAGATTCTGGGATGGAACTAATGCCTTGTTTTCCCTGTGCATGGACAAAAGTGTGGTTCAGGTTTTAAAACAAACTGGATCCAAGCTGTGCGGGGTAAGGACCAGGAACCTGAAATGAATGGGTTTTCTGAAAAGATACTTGGGAACGCAACTGGGCTTCTTGAGAGTCAATGTTTTACCAAACATTGTTGATTTTGTCTGTGGAATCAAGGCATAGCAGTCTGAGGCATTACAGTATTACCTATAAGCTTAGTTAGACCCACCAGAGACTGGCACATCAGTCCAAGCTCAGGTTTGTGTAATGAAGCTTACAGGAGAACCGAGTATGGTGCTGTTTGCTTTGCAATGGGAGCCCTGATGCAGTCTCTGTAATAAAGTGAGGATCAAGCTTTACCATTGTGTGCGTCTCTCTCCGTCTGTGAGTCTGTACTCAAATGCTCAATCTTACACAAGGATCAGAAAGATTATTTATAAAAACAAATCATAAACTACTATATATTAGTGCCAGTTATATAAACCCCCTTTCCTGCTCACAGTCTTCTGACCCTTCACACTCACTATTTCACCAAGTCTTTCTTTTGGGTTCAAATGAAACTGGAAAGAGAAAGGCACGATGACATTGTTTAATTGCCACAGCAGCCCCTGCTGGACTGTGCCTCTGCATCGTGCAGGTTAACCCCTCGATGTCTGGCAGCGTGTGTTGGATTCTGAGTGTCTGTTTTTGGCATCTTCTTTGCTGTAAATAAACAAATAAACATTTTATTTAAAAGAACCAACATTTACATTGATAGAAGAACTGAAATTTATACCATATACAATATTTATAGATAATAGTTTGGATTCTCTTTGTGCTGCTGCCTTTATTATGTCTTATGAACTTATTTTAGCCATAATGCAGTAAGTGAGATAAACAGACACCTTGTACAGTGGGTGCCTGGGCTTCAGACAGCACAAGGGAGTCAGTGGCTCAGTCAGGAACAGGATCTTTAGCTATTACAAGATCTCATGCAACCATTTATAGACAGAGGGACCCCAGTTTATTTGCATGGTGATTTAACTAATTTTAAGTTAATTGACAGTCAGGCCATCGCTAATCCACTGACTTCAATATTTCAAAATGTTTTATGTGTTTGTCAGTCAGCAAAATGAGGAGTGAACACTGCAGTCAAGAGGACCTCAGTTTGACATCTCACCTGTGTGTGGGTCTGTGCCTGAATATGCTTGTTTGCGTGTGCGTGCCTTTATGGACACGTGTGTGTAAGTGTACAGACTCACCGATGGCCAGGAACAGCTCGTTGACGTTCATGGCAGTCTTGGCTGAAGTCTCCATGAAGAGCAGCCCTGTGTCCTCGGCGTACGTCTGAGCCTCCTGGGAAAGGGAGGGACAGACACAGTGAGAGGAGCAGGGACTGCTGGTACAGGCCACCTGCAAACTAGCCTATCACACTTCAGAGGAATGGCATTAGCAACAGAGCCAGAAACATGCTATGTACTGCCCTGTGCATCTCCCTGCCGAGTCATATGCTAACAGATATAACACTGAGTTACTCTAATATTGTGCACTGTAGTGCTCCTATCCCTCTGTATCTCACACCTCGTACTCCACCATGCGCCTCTCTGCCAGGTCGGACTTGTTCCCAGCCAGTGCGATGACGATGTTGGGGCTGGCCTGTCTCTGCAGCTCCTTCACCCAGGCCTTCGCACGCTCAAATGTCTCCTACAGGGGCCAGCAAAGGTGGCAGTAGTGAGTGTTTGTGTGTTGTGACAGTACAGAGCTGGGGGTGGCAGTAGTGTGTGTTGGTGTGTTGTGACAGTACAGAGCTGGGGGTGGCAGTAGTGTGTGTTTGTGTGTTGTGACAGTACAGAGCTGGGGGTGGCAGTAGTGAGTGTTTGTGTGTTGTGACAGTACAGAGCTGGGGGTGGCAGTAGTGTGTGTTGGTGTGTTGTGACAGTACAGAGCTGGGGGTGGCAGTAGTGTGTGTTTGTGTGTTGTGACAGTACAGAGCTGGGGGTGGCAGTAGTGAGTGTTTGTGTGTTGTGACAGTACAGAGCTGGGGGTGGCAGTAGTGTGTGTTTGTGTGTTGTGACAGTACAGAGCTGGGGGTGGCAGTAGTGTGTGTTTGTGTTGTCACAGTACAGAGCTGGGGGTGGCAGTAGTGAGTGTTTGTGTGTTGTGACAGTACAGAGCTGGGGGTGGCAGTAGTGTGTGTTTGTGTGTTGTGACAGTACAGAGCTGGGGGTGGCAGTAGTGAGTGTTTGTGTGTTGTGACAGTACAGAGCTGGGGGTGGCAGTAGTGAGTGTTTGTGTGTTGTGACAGTACAGAGCTGGGGGTGGCAGTAGTGAGTGTTTGTGTGTTGTGACAGTACAGAGCTGGGGGTGGCAGTAGTGTGTGTTTGTGTGTTGTGACAGTACAGAGCTGGGGGTGGCAGTAGTGTGTGTTTGTGTGTTGTGACAGTACAGAGCTGGGGGTGGCAGTAGTGAGTGTTTGTGTGTTGTGACAGTACAGAGCTGGGGGTGGCAGTAGTGAGTGTTTGTGTGTTGTGACAGTACAGAGCTGGGGGTGGCAGTAGTGAGTGTTTGTGTGTTGTGACAGTACAGAGCTGGGGGTGGCAGTAGTGTGTGTTTGTGTGTTGTGACAGTACAGAGCTGGGGGTGGCAGTAGTGAGTGTTTGTGTGTTGTGACAGTACAGAGCTGGGGGTGGCAGTAGTGAGTGTTTGTGTGTTGTGACAGTACAGAGCTGGGGGTGGCAGTAGTGTGTGTTTGTGTGTTGTGACAGTACAGAGCTGGGGGTGGCAGTATTGAGTGTTTGTGTGTTGTGACAGTACAGAGCTGGGGGTGGCAGTAGTGAGTGTTCTTGTGTTGTGACAGTACAGAGCTGGGGGTGGCAGTAATGAGTGTTAATGCCCGCACCGGTTTGGTGATGTCGAACACCACAATGGCAGCCTGCGCTCCCCGGTAGTACATGGGCGCCAGGCTGTGGTATCTCTCCTGCCCCGCCGTGTCCCAGATCTCAAACTTCACCGTCGTGTCGTCCAGACACACTGACTGCGCCAGGAACGCCGCTGCGGGGAGCAAGGGGACAATTAATCATTTTCCCACTCATTCATAGACATATATATATATATATATATATATATATACACATATACAGTACTGTGCAAAAGTTTTAGGCAGGTGTGAAAAAATGCTGTAAAGTAAGAATGCTTTCAAAAATAGACATGTTAATAGTTTATATTTATCTATTAACAAAATGCAAAGTGAGTGAACAGAAGAAAAATCTACATCAAATCAATATTTGGTGTGACCACCCTTTGCCTTCAAAACAGCATCAATTCTTCTAGGTACACTTGCACACAGTTTTTGAAGGAACTCGGCAGGTAAGTTGGCCCAAACATCTTGGAGAACTAACCACAGTTCTTCTGTGGATTTAGGCAGCCTCAGTTGCTTCTCTCTCTTCATGTAATCCCAGACAGACTCGATGATGTTGAGATCAGGGCTCTGTGGGGGCCATACCATCACTTCCAGGACTCCTTGTTCTTCTTTACGCTGAAGATAGTTCTTAATGACTTTAGCTGTATGTCTGGGGTCATTGTCATGCTGCAGAATAAATTTGGGGCCAATCAGATGCCTCCCTGATGGTATTGCATGATGGATAAGTATCTGCCTGTACTTCTCAGCATTGAGGAGACCATTAATTCTGACCAAATCCCCAACTCCATTTGCAGAAATGCAGCCCCAAACTTGCAAGGAACCTCCACCATGCTTCACTGTTGCCTGCAGACACTCATTCGTGTACCGCTCTCCAGCCCCTCAGCGAACAAACTGCCTCCTGCTACAGCCAAATATTTCAAATTTTGACTCATCAGTCCAGAGCACCTGCTGCCATTTTTCTGCACCCCAGTTCCTGTGTTTTCGTGCATAGTTGAGTCGCCTGGCCTTGTTTCCACGTCGGAGGTATGGCTTTTTGGCTGCAAGTCTTCCATGAAGGCCACTTCTGACCAGACTTCTCTGGACAGTAGATGGGTGTACCAGGGTCCCACTGTTTTCTGCCAATTCTGAGCTGATGGCACTGCTGGACATCTTCCGATTGCGAAGGGAAGTAAGCATGATGTGTCTTTCATCTGCTGCAGTAAGTTTCCTTGGCCGACCACTGCGTCTACGGTCCTCAACGTTGCCCGTTTCTTTGTGCTTCTTCAAAAGAGCTTGGACAGCACATCTGGAAACCCCTGTCTGCCTTGAAATTTCTGCCTGGGAGAGACCTTGCTGATGCAGTATAACTACCTTGTGTCTTGTTGCTGTGCTCAGTCTTGCCATGGTGTATGACTTTTGACAGTAAACTGTCTTCAGCAACCTCACCTTGTTAGCTGAGTTTGGCTGTTCCTCACCCAGTTTTATTCCTCCTACACAGCTGTTTCTGTTTCAGTTAATGATTGTGTTTCAACCTACATATTGAATTGATGATCATTAGCACCTGTTTGGTATAATTGTTTAATCATACACCTGACTATATGCCTACAAAATCCCTGACTTTGTGCAAGTGTACCTAGAAGAATTGATGCTGTTTTGAAGGCAAAGGGTGGTCACACCAAATATGGATTTGATTTAGATTTTTCTTCTGTTCACTCACTTTGCATTTAGTTAATTGATAAATATAATCTATTAACATGTCTATTTTTGAAAGCATTCTTACTTTATAGCATTTTTTCACACCTGCCTAAAACTTTTGCACAGTACTGTGTATATATATATATATATATTTATTATATATTATATATAACTCTGACTTAATTCAATGACTGAGAAGCAGAGCCATTTCTCAGTCAGTGAATTACACCAAACTGCTCCTCTGTACAAGGAATCCCCACACACGCACGCGCACAAAGCAGGCTGAAGGTGACCTGAAGAAATCACTCTCTTGTTGGGTAAACCCTCTCACTCCTTGCCAGCTCCACGACCCTACTGTACAGTGTGGGTGCCTGTCTGTATCTGCAAGATGCCCTTCTCTGTTCTGAGTCAGTGAACAAGGAAAGAATAACAAACGAGCACTGCTTGCTTCCCTTTACCAGATTGCAGGTCTGCACCCGTCACTTACTACACTCTGGGTTCCTTAACGGGTACAATGCATATTTGTTGCTGAGAATTTCTGCATGTCCCTGTGTGTGTCTATCTCTGTCCCTGTCTGTGTCCCCATGCGTCTGTATGTGTTCCCTAGCCTGTGTCCTCTCACCCCCTATCGTGGTCTCCTGGAACTCGTCAAACTGCCCCTTGACGAATCGAAGCACTAGGCTGGACTTGCCCACTGCCATGTCTCCCAGCAGAACCAGTTTGAACTGGCAGATCTTGGTCTGGCCCAGGCCGTTGGGCCGGGCACTCCCTCTGCTGGCCATGGAGCAGCGTTGTGGCGAATGTGCCTCTCTGCGGGTCTCCCGGTGGGGGCGCTGTGCAGGGCAGGATTGGGGGGTAGGTGGCTCACAGCTCTCTCAACTCCTAAAACAAGAAAAGAAAGGCATGTTAAATGTATAAAAATAAAAAAGATGTTAAAGTAAACTAACATTGTGGATGCTGTTACTCTACTGGGGATTCATTTTGTGAAGAATGTTAAAAGGACAGTCAAATGCAAAGTAACAGCACACCCCTCATTATAACACAAACATGACGCACATCAGGTCCACACTTTCTAGGCAGTTGGATAAATGTTCCTCTTACAATAGCATTTCAGTATCCTAAACTTGCTGCACCCAGCCCTGTGCTGTGACAGACAGACAGACAGACAGACAGACAGAGGCCACCAGTCCCTCAGGCCCTTGGAGGAACACTATCACACTGAGCCCTGGCGTCCCTCTGTGCAATGTGGATGGAAACCTGCTGCATTCATGTGACCGAGCACTGAGAGACCACACTGAGATCATTCTAGAGGTTTCATCACAAACCTCACGGACCAGCAGGGCTTCCTGTTACTGTGCTAACTGCTGCCAGGTGTGGGTCAGCAAGCAAGCTGGAAACAACGCTTCACCTGTTCTGATTAAGGGAAGGAAGGAGTTTCCACTTTCAACTGGCCGACTCTTCGTCCTCAGTGAAGCGTACAGGAATGTGTTCTGTGAGCCTGTAACAGGAAAGTGTTTAAGATCCAGCAATCCCTTCCTAGTGTTGACTCAATGATTTTAAACGATCTGACGTTACTCTTATTTCTTTATGAAAAGGCTTGTTTCAAAGTATTCCTTTAATCTGACGGGACTAGGGGGGGGTCTATTTTATAAATCCCAAAGCATTATTGTAAAGTCCAGATTTTCTATGCACACTGCCAGCTAAAATCTATAAATAAACATCTCTATAAAGATCCTAGAAGTATACATATTGTCTGCTCTATGCAGCGAAGAGAAATGTACTTATTTTGTTTCATTTTTTTTTTAAATCAGCCAGATGCAGAGTCTTGTGTGTTTACCAAGAGATTCCGCAGTTGCTTACTGTGGAGAGGAAGATCAACTCCCGAGTGGCAGCAGCCTCCTCACAGATCAGCACAGGAAGCAGAGTGAAAGCAGAAGTCACCACTCCACATGAATCAGCAGCTTTCTCTACAGACCGTTACTGAGCCCAGTTACAACACTGGAGAACCACAGGCAGTGCCTCGCCCATCACAGGCACTACACACATCAGACAGGCAGACAGCCTCCTCTCGCAGGCACCACACACATCAGACAGACAGACAGACTCCCCTCGCAGGTACCACACACACATCAGACAGACTCCCCTCACAGGCACCACACACATCAGACAGACAGACAGACAGACAGACTCCCCTCGCAGGCACCACACACAACAGACAGACAGACTCCCCTCACAGGCACCACACACAACAGACAGACAGACTCCCCTCACAGGCACCACACACATCAGACAGACAGACAGACTCCCTTCACAGGCACCACACACATCAGACAGACAGACAGACTCCCTTCACAGGCACCACACACATCAGACAGACAGACAGACTCCCCTCGCAGGTACCACACACATCAGACAGACAGACAGACTCCCCTCACAGGCACCACACACACATCAGACAGACTCCCTTCACAGGCACCACACACATCAGACAGACAGACAGACTCCCCTCGCAGGTTCCACACACATCAGACAGACAGACAGACTCCCCTCACAGGCACCACACACATCAGACAGACAGACAGACTCCCTTCACAGGCACCACACACATCAGACAGACAGACAGACTCCCCTCACAGGCACCACACACATCAGACAGACAGACAGACTCTCCTCACAGGCACCATACACACATCAGACAGA